>NW_017805135.1:871527-951646 GCF_001891065.2 Hippocampus comes | reverse complement strand
ATATTGATGAACTTGTAGAAAAGTTAAGACACCACCGAGTATCAGCCTCAGCCTCAAAGAAGTGAATATTACTTATAATATACTGTGCAATCACATATTAAGAGTTTTTACTCAGTTCAAGTTTAAAAATTAAAGTATAATATTTGCTTTCGCTGCTTGTTACTTCTCCTTGAATAAAGTATTGTTTTTGGTTCATACATTTTTGCACTTTATTTTATTGTATTTCAATCCAATTATGTTTTAAAAATATTCGAGTAAATGATCGAAAATTACTGTACTATTATTTGTTTTTCTTTTAAGTAAATTTAGCCTACTTTTGCGAAAAGAGAAAATATGGACTATTGACAGTGCCTTGAATAATATCGGCTTCTTTCATTCATGTTATGGGTATTGGGTATTTATACAAAGGACATTTTTTTGTGCCTGTTGAAAATTAAAGTTTACTGACATAGCCATAAAAAAATGTTGCTTTATTTATCTGACCATATTGGAATGTATTTGTTAGGTTTTCAGTCGATTAAATTTGGTTCAATAAACAATATGTGGTCATTTTTAAAATTTTCAATGAACATTCGATCAGTCCGGCCCTCGGCTTGCAGCAAATTTTTTTATCTGGCCCTCCGTCCATTTGACTTTGACACCCCTGATCTAACTAATATCCATCCATCCTTCCATCTGGGTGTCTACATTATGTTATGTAGATGTGTGTCTTGTTGCTACGAGACCTGCTTTTGCCTCTGGCCGTCAATCAAGCAGTGATGCTAGATGTCATGGTAACAACATCCGTCTGGCTGCTGGGACCCGATCTGCCTTCTTGTCTTCCTTGTCCCGTGTTTATGTACGGATTACGCCGGGCACACGCAAGATGGCTTCGGTCGTCATTTTGAATGTGAGGCGTTCCTAAAATGGCCGCATTAGCATAAATTGTCCACTGAATGGACGGATGGATTGATGATAACTCCACGGGAGCCCGTGTTGATGGAACGATTTGCATATTGCAACTCAATGCGCTAACCATGACTTTTGTCTCATCTTAACCCGTTGCCATGGAGACAAAATATATACACATGCTTGTGCATGACAGCTTCACTGAATTCTTCAGAGTTCTTCAAAAGCATTGGGAGACAGCTTTGTGTCAGCGGAGTCTATTTTTGATTGACCGTTATGCTCCACAATCTCCGCATTGCTGCAATGGGCCGTAAACTCTTCTTGGATGTTTTTTTTGTCTCCTTAAAGATGGAGAAGTCAACGGGAGAACCTGATTGTCTTCAGTAAAAGCCAGAGTCAGGGTTTCAAGTTACTGAGTCAAGGGTCAAGAAAAGTCACGGTTTCAGTCTTGCATGATGGTTTAAAATAAGACATTCAAGCCTTGGTCAAAATTAGGGTTTTCAGGCCGGTGTCTTTTATTTTCTATCCATTATGCTCTCCGTCCTGCTTGCATGGAAATGTCACGCTTAACCCATGTGCTGCAGTCGATCTAAATAAGTTTATATAACACAACATACAATTTTACAAAAATTGTAAAAGTATTATTCCTGAATATTTATTTCACTTTCAACCACTCGACATGTTCAGTGGCATCAGTGCTATACATACACATATAGTTCTTATTTTTTTCTTTGTATTTTTGCCCTCTATGGACAATAAAAGCGGTATTGTGCTATGACCAAAACATAAATATTAATCTATATAAATAAAACATGAATTGGAATATTTCATATCACACACTTTTTATGCTGTGTCTTTGATTTAAAGATGACAATACGCAAAAATCTACAAAAATTGTAGAAATTGTAACATATGGGGTAACCCATGTGTTACAAACATCGTAGAAATTGCAGCACAAGGGTTACACCAACATACAATTGGCTTTAAAATTGCATGCATAGTCCTTGATTCATTGAACATTGTAGACAAACAAATAAACAAAATAGGTTTCATGAACTGACAGGCCGAACGTGTTGTGTTGTTCACCATGGCAGCTGAGGGTTTCTCCCAGATGAAATTGCAGCCGGGTTGGGATGAAAAACGCTCGTTCCCCCTTCAATGACTGTAAATGACTTAAGTGTCGCAGGGCACACAGAGACGAGCAACCATTCGCGCTCACAATCACACCGAGGGACGATTTCAAGTGTTCCATTCATCTGCCATGGATGTTTTTTGGAATGTGGGAGGAAAGCGGAGTACCCGGAGAAAATCCACGCGGGCACGGAGAGAACATTCAAACTCCAGAATCGAACCCCTGCCCCTCTGTGCTGTGAGACCAACGTGCTAACTAGTCATCCACCTTGGTGGTAATCCTAAACGATAATAATAATTACAATGACTTCAATGGCTTATCAATATGAGATATTTGGGGGGGGGGGGATTTTGTACATTTTAACAGTGACTTTTGTTGCTCATCATCATCGTGTGTGTGTGCTACTCCCTTGTTTTGTCCCGTTTCCATCCGAAATTCTGTTTATCCGTACAGTAAATGCTTTCGTGACGTTCTGTTATCCGGTTTGCCTTGCGTACGTCACATTGTTTTCTTTCATTGTGATTCTGCTCACCTCCTTTGGTGAGCGCTCGTAGGGCATTTCCACCTCAACCTTTTGCTATCATCGTTAGTCGCCGTCACGTTTTAGATTGTCTCTCACGCCTGCATGCCCTTTTTTTTGTTTCATCAATTCTGTCAAATTGCTCAGTTGTGTTCTGTCTCCTTCGGGTCCACAATTTGGTGTTTATCCCAGAGTTACAGGAGTAATTAAAAAAAAAAAAAATCCCACATTGGCAGACGATCAATCCGGGGTGTTGCCTTTCAAATCAGAGTGATTTGTGCTCACAACAACAAGGAGTTCAATTTAAAGGAACACTTTGAATAAAATGCTCCAGCATGCAATGTTTTCCCAGTCCTTTTTGATGCCATCAAAATGTGTGAAGCAAGAGAGAGAGCCAATATCCATTTTTAATGTTTACCGTTGATGCCTGGCGGCACAATGGAAAAAGAAAAAAAACTTGATTTCACCCTAAAATCAACCTGCTTGTTACGCAGACAAAGTGTTGTTGTGATCTGCTGCTCTGAGGTCATTAAAGACTGTGATGAATGTTCCTATTAAAGACAGAACATTCAAATAGTTGCACTATCATGCTGCTTTCTTTCTCAAGTATGCCTCTGCTTCTCTTTCTCATGCTCAGGGCCTTAAATAAAGATTAGGGTTCAAATTAAAAAAAGAGAGGGGTATGGGGTTTCCTGGCAGGAAAAGGGTTTCAAATTAAAATGTGACTTCAGGTTTCAGGGTTGATGTTTGGGTTTCAAGCCTCAGTAAGCCTTTCAAAAATGGATTACGTGTTAAATTAGGGTTTGAGGGCCAGGGTTAGGGTTTCAAATTGGGGCTTTTGCTCAGTGGGTGTCTGCTTCTTGCCACTTCTCTGCTCTACAGGGATTTGCGTATGTTGAAACCACATTATTTTGGATCCCTGCTGGAGCTCCGTGTTTCAAATTAAGCTTTCAAACCAGACTTGGGGTTTAAATAAGGGTATTGAATAAAGATTGGGGATTTAAAACGGAGTTAGAGTTTTTAAATTAACCTTCCGATCCTAGATTAGAGATTCATGGATTAAAATAAGAGTTGACAGCATTGGTTAGGGTTTCAAATTAAGTTTAGACCTTTGTCAAGGTTTCTATGCCGGTAAGGGTTTCAAACCAGTGTTTAGAATTAAGCTTTTAAGAGAAGGTTGGTGATTCAACGTCACAACATGACCACGGATTTCCCTGTCCAAGATCACACTAATTTTTTTTTGACTAAAAGAAGACCGCGCGTGTGCTAGAATCGAAGATCCGGCGCAGATTTGGACAAAAGATGGTCCAGTCCAGTCAGATGCGCATTTATTTTCACTGTTGCATGGATTAAAACAGGAACCCCATTCATTTCGAATGATGCGCCCAATGGGTATTTCATCACTGTCACCATTTCTAGAGTGTTCTGATATTACTCGACCCTGTCGGCCTCTCGCCAGAGCCTCGTCGAAGCTCTGCTGCAGGAGCGCTTTGCCCGCCGTCACGAGTGAACGAAACTGTCTGCCGGCGAAACCCGCCGCTCCTCTAAGTGAGTTGAACTCAGTCAGGCTTGGAAAGACCCTCCCTTTACTTTGATTCGGCGGCGACACAACACAAATGGGGTTGTACTCGGTTATTTTCTCAAGGTCATTAGAGTGACTCCCCGCCTCTGTTGCGCTGATGCCCGCCGCTGAACTGTCCAGTCGGCTGTCAGCTCTCCACAATGGAAAGTGCCCCCTTTAATTCCTCCCACCCTTTTCCCGCTATGTCCTCCAAACGCCGCCGCGCGACACTTCCTGACAACTCTGCACCCCGGCGACCTGGCGGGTAATTGGTGGACATGCGGTCACTGCGACGAAATGTATGTGCGTGTGCGGCGTCAGTGTACAAATCCATCCATCTATTCTCAAGAGCAGCGGTTGTCAACTGATGTCACCCTGGGACCCGGAGCTTCCTATTTTTGCAAAATCGCGACCCGTTTTTTGATGAAGTTATGAACAATAAAGCATTTGGGGGTGGGGGGGTTAAAAATACCTTCTGAAAAAAAGATGTATCAAATAACTACCTGGGATTAAATGTGTGAAGTATGAAAGGATGTATAAATGTGTCTTTGGGAGTGAATGAGTTTAAATGTTGGTGTTGGGCACAATTCTTTTCTCTTTCATAAAATTGACCATTCAAGGGCGGCACAAAACTGCTGAACAAGAAACCAACATAAATTTATTTGTGTACAAAGTGCAAAAACTCATGGTGTACCTGACTGTTTATTCTGCATATGATTCCGAAATTGTGACACACGGTGTATTGTAAATTGTAAAAAAAGTACAATATTTTATTGGACATATCGATAGATATGATATTGGTAAATACTTTTGATATTAATAATAACAAAAATACATTTTGCTACAGTGAACTCCTCGAATATGTGATATACCGTATGTGTGTGTTAGAAGGTAATTGAGCACTCATGCTGGTTATTTCTAACAGATTTTATTTCTTTTATTTTAGTGTATGGTTTTGGGGAGATTTTTTTTTCTCCACAAGTTACTGAGTTATACAATACTCGTATTTTTACGCCTATTTCAATTTTTTTTTTTTTTTTGTCGTCCAAATAAAGAAAGCACGAAATAAAATCCGATGTTTTTCTGTATCTGAATTTTAAATATAGCTACTCTATAATTGATGAACAACTCAAGCCATTTATCCAGGGACATGTCGACGATAAGAATATGATCTGCCAAAGGCGCACGGCCCCCTTTTTTTGGCGCGACGGCAAACAAAAGACTTTGGCAAGCCCTCACAGCAGCTGGATGGATGGATGATGCTGCTGATGATGATGATGATGATGATGATGCTGGCACAAGCATACGGGACGTCCATCTTATGGCGCTAATGATCCACGTCCCGAGAGTCGTGGGAGAATCACTGATTTATTTGATCAAATGTCAACCTCAACATGCTCGCGGGGTCGCGGTATGTGTGCAGCGGGGGTGCTCGGTTTATGACGGAGTTACGTTTCTATTGCTGCAATTTGTACACAATTCTTTATGTGCCGCAGTCTATCACTGACATGCACCAACGCAGTCATTATGTCATAATTGGATGTGTACAGCGTGAAAAAAAGTTTTCGGCCAAACAGAAAAGACTCCAAGATTCTAAGGGCGTGAATGTGAAAATTATTATTCTTATTATTTTGTTTGTCTGTACACGGGCTCCCTCTAGTGATGCATGAAAGAATCACTGTTCAAGTCGAGTTCAATTATATTTAACTTTTAAAATCAATGCATTTGAATTTACTCTTTGTTTTATTTTGAAAATTTTATTTGGGTGCCATTTTTATTGAACATTACAGGTACATGAGTACAGTTCTTGTTTTCCGGTCTCTTATATTTAAGCACAGTTCAATAAAAAGCTCCTGATTTAGGGGCACCTTCTCCAGTTAAGTCAACTTCCTTTTGAACTTGCAAGGTGCGGCAATACTCCCATCTGGGCTTCTCACCAGGGTTTTAATAATTCCGGATTTTTTAGTTTCAGTCAGTTTTTAATTTTGTTTTGACTCCTTTTTTTTCTTTTAGTTTTAATTAGTTTTACAGCAGGTTTGTTAGTTTTTAGTTTTTTGATGTTTTTTTCATGATTTTGTTTTACTTTAGTTTTTATTAGTTTTAGTATTGCTTTTAATTTTGTTTGTAAATACATAGACTAGGAAGGATGGCCCGATACGTGACGTTTTCCTCAGACAAGGGAATGCCAAAGAGCTCCATTGAGAAAATATGTCACACGTGAAATATGTAGTAAATCGTGACTCTATATGAATCTTCGCCGGGGGCGAGTGCGCGGCTCATCTACGAACTATGTTGAGCGTATATGGACCAGGTGGTGGCGCTTTAAGAGCTAAGCATTTTTTTAGATGGCATTTGGTGAAAGAAACTTGAAGCCTCTGCTAGAGGCACTCGGTGGACAAATGATTTGAGTTAAATGTTGTAAAATGAGAGGGAGGTAGGTGATTTTTGGTGTTTAAGTGAGGCTGACAGCTGTGACAACTGCGACTCTCTCAAGTGTTAGTCACCACCAAACCTTTCACTTTAGGCTCTTGCGTGAACGGGATGAGTGACAGACAGAGGTGGCAGTCACGATCACGTTTTTGTACGTGAAAGGCCACGTTTGTCACAACCGTTGACACAGACGGGAGAAATGTAAGGGTGCAGAGTTTGATTGCGGCTATTTATCGATATTTGTCATCTAATTTTTATTGATTTTTTTTTTGAATGGATTCCTTTCTCATAGTGTTTTGTACAATTGTCTAATTATTCTTTTATTCAAGATTTTTCTGTTCTGGTGAGACATTTTGTATTCCGTTTGAATATTCATTTATTTTCGTCTCAGGTTTTTTTGTTCTTTATATCTTGAATGCAATAATTTGCAATAACGGTCTCCAAAGGGATGACAGTACATCATGTTTGTTCCCGGGTGCGAGGGGTGTGCGCGCACCTCGCCTTCCAGATGAAAGTGTATAAAAGGCCCCGACTAATTGAGCGTAGGATTGTGGCTTTGCGAATGGCAGCGACGGGCAAACACACACAGTGTGTCTGCAATACTGTACTGGATGTATTTCATGTCCCGCTTGTCTGTCTTCATCCTTTTCCCCATCACAAATCTCATTGTTGCAGCCATCAGGTGCTCAATTGCTTCCCACACCGTCTCCAAATTGAATTTATAAACTTCATACTGCCACGTTCCCCAATTGAATCTCAAATGGGCTCTAACCAGAGTTTAGTAAATATATTTAATCCGAAATGAAAATCAAGCAGAGCTCTGTTGCACCATTTCATTTCGTTCGACTGTTGTAATGAATTTTAATTGAGTTCAACTCGATTTATAGGGATTATTGAAATGTTACAAATATTAAAATAATAATAAAAATAAAAATAATAAAAATAAAATAATTAAAAAATATAAATAATTAAAATAATAAAAATACAAATTTATAATTAATTATGCAATTAAAAGTACAGGTTACACTGCTACATCACTTTCAATTCCCCAGTGTCAAAAGGTGTTTTTTGGGGGGTTTTGGGGTCTTTTTTATTTCGGTAATCTGACAGCGCCGCCGTCGTGTACAACAAAAAAGTCATGTCCTTTAACAAGGCTACAACGTTACTTGCTAACTTCATCAGCTCCTTCATAAAAGCAGGGAAGCTTCTAAGCTTTTCCTCCTTTGACAACAACTTGTTGACCGAAACAATGAAGCAAATAGAAGACAAGGAAATAGAATTCTCTTCGAACTTGGTTTGGCGTGAGAAAGTCTTCTGATGTACATGTAGCTTGAGACAGACAATCAGACCATACAACTATTGCTCACTTGTACATCAGTCTAGTGATTGGACTGCTAGCTCCGGTGCCCAGGTCCACTGTTTTTTCTGAAAGTGATAGCGTCGTAGCTCGTAGATTGAATCCAGTATTGACTTCTGCAGGGATCGTTTCTCCGTTGCTGGTGTGCTGATCATCAGGCGCTAGTAAACATACGGCTGGAGAAAAAAACATTGAGGGCTAGGCTGCAGAGAGCGTGCGGTACTCAGAGTATGATGTCTAAAGCACCGGCGGGGCCATTTTTTTGATTACACGGTGAGCCTCAGAGACACATTAGCTTCGAATTTCTGACAAACCAAGCCAGTGTGGGGATGTTCATCTCCCGGCGGGGTCCCCGCATCGCTGGCTAAATTGAAATAAATCGCCATGTTAGCACACGGAGTGCTCGGCCGGCCCGGTTTGACACGTGCACTTTTATTTGTTCCTGCTGAACGACTGTCAGCTTCAAATTGAACTTTTTTCCTGTTTTTTAAATTTTTTTGTAATTTATTAGGTAAGACCTTCATTGACCCAACGTCATGCTTTGTATAAAAGTGGGCTCCCTAGATGGCAAGATGTATTTTCCAAAGCGGCAATTTTTCACCACAGCGCCATTTTCACAATGCTCTTGCTTCAAGAGACGATCGGCTCATATCCGGCGCTTTCTTTCTTTTTGTTTTTGAGCACGAGCAAGTTAATACCGGTACAATGCACGGAATTGGAAAGAGTCTGCAATGAGACGCGCTTTATTGCCAGTGTTGTACGATGTTTGGATGACTATTCAATTAAAGGGGAAGTCAACCCAAAAATGTTCATTACACTAGTCCGTTCTATGCGCCTCCACTAGTCTAAACACGGCATTCTGATTAATATTGCGTTTGTGGAATATGACCAATCATGGCTGAGCTTCAGAAAAAAGGTGAGTCGTGATTAGTATTTACTGTTAAGTAGCCCCGAGCAACTCCGATGTCATTTTCAGTTGACAGCATTTTACAAAATGGCCGCCCTCCTGAAATGGCTCAAAACAGTTAGATTTTGCCGCTCAACTCATACTCCACATACGCCAACATTAATCAGAATTCTGTGTTTAGACGAGTGGGCCTGCAGAGAACATACAATTATTGTGAAGAACATTTTGGCCTTGACTTCCATTTTAATAGCTGTTGTGTTCTGTTTAGCATTTTTGTTGCACCGTCATACAGTATATCTTCGCCAAATATTTCTATATTGTTTTCGAATATATTTGTGTTGTATATGGTAAACTTGATATTGTTTCATTCCAGGATATTGTAATTTTCATTTAGCATCTCATTAAAAATGGCATTACGATTACAGAATGTCTCCTTTAAGCGCACTGGATGCAGCGTTGTGCTCCAAAGCATGTGCGCCGCAGTTTGTTTTTAGGGGAATCAGCAAATCTGTATGTGTTTTCTCCAGTGTGGCGCATCGGAGACCATGTCCGCTTCTCAAGTCTGTTTGAAGGCGAGACACGGCGCCGCTTCTGCTTAATTAGTACCCGGCAACTCTGTGTTCCTTCTTCTCGGGCGAGGACTCTATATACGGCGGGAGAACACTTGAGAGTATTCATGGCGCAAGAAAGAGAATTTTTCAATAACATTGTGCACTATTTTTTTAATTTGAGTTTTTAAAATATTATATTAGCGTTTTTTTTTTTTGTTTTTTTTTTTGAGACAATAAGTGCAGGCTATCATCCCACAACATTGCAGCAGGACAATGATCATTTGGTGCCTTTTTGTGGTTAAGTGAGCGCTTCTTTCAGTGAAAAGAATACAACACAACCGCCCGAAAAAGCTTTGCCTCGCCATCTGAAATGGAATTTTCCGCTGAATGTAGACCATTAGCCCTTTCATATAACACAACTCGTGGTCATTTTGATTTGAGAAGAGAAAAGTTAAACCAAGGGGTCTGCAACCTTTGCCTCTTTGCCACCGGGGACTCTTTCATCCATCTGTTGTGGCTCACTGGGAAAAATACTCCCAATAATTTAAACATTAAAAATCACTTTGTTTGCTTTTCAAATGTAATTTTAAATAAGAAAATTGTTCAAAATATGCAGCAAAAGCGTAGTTGTTTGACACTTGGTGCCAAGATCTGTTGATATGTATATATATCTATATATATATAGATATATATAGATATATATATCTTTTTTTAATTGTTATTATTTTTCGTAGTCAAGATGCCAGCTGACTGAAGGCTCCACACGTGATAAAAATGTTGACCGAAAACAGAATACGGTTTGCTGCAGGTGGATAATTTAAGTCCGTGTTTATTTTCATGACGCCCAGCAGGACTCGAATCAACAGTGACTTATTTGAAAATAAGCTTCCACCAAGTGTTGTTGTCTCAATCCTGTTTTGCTGCTGCCCTATTTTTTTTTTTTCGCTTCTCTTCCTGTTACACTTTACGTGGAGAGTGTCGGTGGGCGGAGTCTCCCGCGCCACACCTGATGCAATTGTCATCAGCAGGCTGTTTTGACACAGGAGAGATGTCAGCAAAGTGCTGAGTTATTGTTCCTTGCTTATCACCGTTGCTCCAGTATTTTGCTCCTCTCATGCGTGTTCCACATCCATCTTTTTTTCTGACAGTAGCTACTTTCCTCTTTGCTTGTCAGTATCGCTGTGAATTTGTTAACCGTTTACTGGCTTGTGTAGGTTTTCGGTTGAGTGATTTTTGATTCGTGGCTCTCTGCCTTCCTCCTTTTGTCTTATTTGGTTGCAAGCTTAATTCACGTCAACTGTTTGTCACGTCATTTTTGGTTATTTATACTTCCCTCATGCATGTGTGCTCTTTTTGTTTGAACTATTCAACGTTCTCAGGCAAGTTTAAAGATGCTTTCATTCCACGCAGAAATAAAATGTTGTGTTCCCTGTCACATTCATTTCATAAATGCAACACAGTATAGGTTTTTACATACATACAGTATATACACAGTGTGATAAGCAGTATTAGCCTCACTTTAAATGTCAGAAGCATTTTTGGAGGGGTAAGGGGAGGTACTGCCAAAATTGCCCTTTGGGTCTTAAAGGTTGCTGACTCCTGAGTTAAATGTTACCATATGCATTTTATTAAGTTGGACCAAAACTATCTCAGATGGAAAAATCTCATTTTGTCAAGGGGACCAGTGAGTGAATTTAAACGTTTAAAAAAAACTAATTACTATTAGTGGAGATTTCCTGATAACCACGAGAGGCAACGTCTGCTGTGTCAAGTGGACAAGGCAAGAAATGAGGATGCAGCCATAAAGTAGCATAGATGAATCAAAGTTTTACAGGATCTCAGTTTTGAAAGTGCACGGTTGTATTTTCATGCTTCATTGTGTTCTGTGTAAAAGGCAGACATCAGTGTAAATCTTGATTTATGTCGCAGGTGCTTCAATTTTGTGATATCGTTTTATGAAATTCTGAAACTGTGTTCTGATTTGTCCTATATACAATTGGGCTCTGCGTCAAACTTGCAGGATCTCTGGGGGAAAAAAATGGCAGTTCATTTCCTTTTTAGGAGACATTTTATGCTTTGAAAGTCTTATTTCTAAATACCACGGTACTGTATGCCACATGCGACCTTGACGTGGGGGGAAAAGTTAACCATTCACGGGTTGTTTGCTCCCGCCTGATGCGTGAAAGCGGAGCGTAATGGAAGGCATAAAATAATAAAGTCAACAATAAAGTCAAACATGCAGAGTGGATACTTGGCTCGTCCTTTCTCTTGCTCCGTCTCTTTTTGTCTCACTCATTCCCTCCCTCTCTCTTCCAATTCTGTCATATTTTTTCACCTTTTTATCCGCACGACTTTTATTAGCTGTCGAGTGGAAGGCTGGAAATAAATGACGGCGCCGTGCTTAAATCGCGTTACAGTCCATAGACAATGGCGGCGCACTGTAATGGCGTTTAATCTGATGCCAGTCTTTGATCATAATCTGGCTCACGTCACGCTTCCTTCTCAATCTTGCATCGTAATCCTCAAATTCCTACTTAAAGACGCAAAATGTTAACCACATGCGTACAACTACCCAGCTTCATTTTTAATTACAGCGGAAACTCTAACTTTACCCAACGGGGTTATTAATTGTTGTTAGTATTGTTTTTAGCATCGGCATTCCAATTCCACTCGTGCCTGGAAATGATATTTGTGGGTCTTCTCCACAGTGTGATGAAAATTGTCGTTTTTAAGCATTATTTTTAGCATTAGCCTTACCATTCAGAAATCATCAAGATCAACAACTACTATACTGTAGTGGTCAAAAGATATTGAGTCTTCTCTGTTTGAAAGGCATCACATTGTGTTGAGCATGATCCTTTTTGAGTCTACCAATGTCTGAAAAATCAACTTGGACCCTACAAATCATATTGTGGTTCTTAAAGCCAAATTTATTTGTTCAAAATGTGACATTTGTTGACTTTTTTCCCCATTATTATTACCAATAGGTAAAGCCTCTGATACTGTAGAAATCTTATTCTAAAGGCTGTTGCTACATTCACACAACACATCCTGAGACCCATTGTGAAAGAAACTTGTCACTTTGTTGCTAGCGTTGTATGTAGCATTAGCATTCAGTATCCATGTCCTCTTGTAGACAAATAACACTACGAAGCATGTTGCTTTATGAGTCTTCACCACCGTTTCAGGCAAATGATAAAGGAAATGCATTGCTTTCTTGTTAGCATTGTTCTTAGCATTAGCATACCAAGTCCACTAGCGGTCAGAATGTCTTCTATTGTACAAATCCTATTTATGAAGGATGTTACAACAAGAACCTGTCTCTCAGAGCCTTCTCACAGTTGAAGGTCAATTCCTTTGTTTTTAGCATCAACATACAGAGTCCACTAATGACTGAAATGTCTTGGTTGACTGTACAAATCCGTTCGAATATTGTTGCCACAGTTGAAGCAACATTTCATGCTGTTAGCACCGTTTTAAGCAGTAGGATTACCAATGACTTGAAGTTTCTCCATTGTACACATTATTATGAATGCATATCTCTTTCTTGGAGTCTTGCCCTTTTGTTAGCATTGTTTTAGCAGTAGTGTAGCCTGCCCGAATAACTGTAAAAAATTTATCATCACTGATTTTGCTTTGAACCTTTGCCACCTTCTAAGACAAATTTTATATCATACAAATACAACCCCCGCCCCCCCCAAACAAAAAAAACAATTCTTTGAGTTTTGGCAAATGTCTGAACAACATATGAAGAAAATGTGTCAAGTTGTTTTAACATTAGCTTTCTTGTCAACTCTGTCGCTATCAAATTATGTTGCATTTTCCCCCCCTTTTAGACTGCTTCTCTAATGATATCATGATGTAGAAAATACAGCTGTAATTATTGAATCGCTCCCTTTATGTCCGTGATGCCTAATTTGGTGCACCCTGTATAGTGTTTGTGTGTGTGTGTGTGTGTGTGTGTGTGTGTGTGTGTGTGTGTGTGTGTGTGTGTGTGTGTGTGTGTGTGTGTGTGTGTGTGTGTGTGCACGGGCGCGCGCACACTGTAATCACACTTGACTGCATGCAGCTTCTGCAGGTGTCAATAGAAAGCAGCCAGTGGGAGGGACTCTGACGCCCCCAACTTCTCATTCGATGCCTTGCTCCCTTCTCTTTCTCTCTCTCTCTCTCTCTCTCTCTCTCTCTCTCTCTCTCTCTCTCTGTCTGTCTCTCTCGCTCCCCCTCTCGCTCCCTCTCATCCCTCCATCCATTCAGTCCTGCTCCAGCATCACGCTGAGGAGAGAGCAGCATCGGAGAGTCCGGGGAGGGGAGCCACCATGCACGTTTGCCTGGAGATTTCTTCCACTTGACTACCGTGGTTTTTTTTTGAAATTTTTTATTTGCCTTTCCCCTCCTCTTTGTGTGTGTGGGGGTGTGTGTGTGTGTGTATGTGTGTGTGCGTGTATACGTGTGTGTGAGGCTGTGGATTAGTGTGTGTGCGTGTGTGTGTGCATATATATAAATATAGATATATATATGTATATACATATACATATATATATGTATATATAAATATATATGTATATTGATGTATATATGTGTGAGGAGGCAAGGACACACTGCACAGAGCATCCTCTGTTCTCTTAAGGAAGGACACCAGGACCTCCTCTTCCTCCTTTTCTTCTTCTTATTGTGTTTTCCATCTTTCCTTGGAGACATGGATCTATGCCTGGACCCGCCGCGGATTTGCCGGGGCTGGCGGCTTTTCCCCATCCTCCTGCTCCTCACCCTCCTCTTTCGGGACCACCTGAGCTCCATGCTGGACTGCCCGCCGACGTGCAGCTGCTCGCCCACCGAGATCTATTGCAATAAGTCGGACAGCGGCCGCTTCTTCCCGCTGTTGGCGGTGCAGGATGGAGCCGGAGCCAATGGCAGCGGAGCTGTGGACATAGCTGACTTGTTCAAAAACATGTGATCCATGTGAGTGGCTCTCTGTGTGTGTGCGCGCGCGCGTGTGTGTGTGTGTGTGACTTGCACCAGCTCACTTTTTTTTTTTTTTTTGCATGAGTATGTGCGGGGTGGTTGGGGGCTGAGTGGTTGTGGTGGTGGGGAGGTGCATCCTGAAAGTTGCACCCCCGCAGGCCTCTTCATCAGCATCCTCCTCATCCTCTTTTTCATGAGGAGGAGGAGGGAGGATGTTGCGTCCGCGTCCAACTGCTCCGACAGATTGCGCCAAATGGAACAGAAATAAATGGCGCAGTGAGGTCAAACAGTTACGTATCACTACTCTCCACCACATTCCTCAGGGAGACGACCTGCCCCCTCTTCCCCCTCCCCCCCCCCCCCCCATTTATTAACTTGCGACAGATGTGTATAGTTACAGTGGTGCAAAGAAAATAACACTTGTAGTGTGATGTCGTGTGTGGAAGCTGTGCACAAATGTGCTGGATGCAGCTTCTTTTCGTTCAAGAAAGAAACCATCTCTCACCAGTCGTGTTTTGCTTCTTGAAAAGTCTGTTGCGTTTTGTGTGTCTCAATACTTGTTACGTAGGTAATAATTAATATTTGCTGTGATGTGTGGTCCTGGAAGCTGAGGAAAAAAATGTGCTGGATGCAGATGTGCTTTTGCGTTGAAGGTCTTAGCTTCACCTCACAAGTCTTAAAATGCATTTATCATGGTAGTCCAGAAAAAAAGGCATTTTGCGTGTCTATTGTCATTTGTATTCCTGTGCTGGATGGAGTTTTTTTTTTTTTCAACCAAAGCCATACTTGAAAGGCCTCCAAGTAATATAAACTCCTCACAACAGTTCGGAAAAATTAATTTTCTGTGTCGTATTTTTGTGTGGCCACACATGTTCTGGATGCATTCGAGATGAAAGCCTTGCCTCAGGATTTGGCAAAAATCAGAGTTTCGTTTTTTTAACTCCCCCACCTCCCAAAATGCATTTTATATAGCATACAATCTGTGCTGTTCTGCCCGACGGAACTTTTTTTTGTTGATCAAAGCATCTGTTACAAGACTTCAAAGTGGAGTAAAAAAAAAAAAACTCACACCTTCTAAAGTCAACCAGTGGGTTAATGCTTGATGATTTGGTGCTGGATGCATATTTTTTTTATGCTTCAATGAAATCAGACCCACACAGGCTTTCATGTACATAATCCCTGAAGGCCCAAGTCAAACCTTTCTTTCTTGAGAATTAAGACGTGTGTGCGGCAGTACGCAGCTTCAGAAACCAGGAGCGGCGTGGGCATCGGGAATTTAGGGAAAATATGTTAATTGTCTCGACCGGTGTATTTATGTGCCGCTCCGGGACATCATGGCCAGCAGCCCAACGTCCTTTTTTTTTTTTCTTTAGGGCGGGCACGCTTCTGCCGCACCTTGACTACGTTCCAGCGCACGACTGCTGGTCAATGCTAACTTTTCAACACATGATAGCTGTGTAATTCGAATTTTTACAAGTGGGAGACAATGGGTGACACTCTGCCCATTCCAAAATAAAATGCTTCATTTATCATACGCCATATTTGGGGCGCCAGCATGGCACGAAATATTAAAGATTTGAAACCTAAAGCAAAGCGTTAGAGGAGCTGAAAAGCTTAATCAGCATTGTGACAACTCTTACAGTGGTTTGTATCGCCTTTTTGTTCAAAATCAAGCCTCGTGTTGATGTGTGGCGTTGTCGCGTGTGGAAGCCAGACTCAAATGTGCTGGATTCAGCTTTAAGATCAACGCTATCTTCTCAAAAGTTGAATGAAGCTTTCTTTCTTTCAAAGAAGAAAATGCATTTTATGTGGCTCAACTGTGGTGTTGTGCGTAGAAGCTGTGCGCAAATGTGCCGAATGGAGCTTTTTTTTTTTTTTGTGATTCAGAGCAAAGCCAACCCTCACAAGACTAAAACTACATCATCCAGGAGGACAAAATCAAAGCGTTGCTTCTTGAAAAGTCCAGAAATATGCATTTTGTGCATCATTGCCTGGAAAGCTGTGTGCAAATGTACTTGTTGCAGCTTTTTGTTTTCTTCCCGATCAAAACCATATCTCACGAGTCTTCATGTACATCCTCCACATCAAAACATAAAAAATGCATATGTGTGGCTCAAAGCTTGTGGAGTTGTCGCAATGTGCAAATGTGCCATCCATCCATCTGTCCATTTTCTAACTTTTTGGGTCATAGAGCCAAGCGATTCTTCACAAGCCTTCAAGTTCATCATCAGAGCTTTTCTTCTTTAAAAGACCAGAAAAATGCATTTTCGATCATTGAACTCTTGTGCTCAGTGAAGCTTTTTTGGTGATTTCGCCTTACTGGAAGGAGGTACATTCTCCTCTGCACGACAGAATGACTTGTTCAGTATTAACACGGAAGACTTTACGAGCTCTTCTTCAAAAAAATGGAACGGATGGAAGCACGCAGCGTGCGAATGCCCTGGAGGCTGCCTCATTTGCATATAAAGTCGCTCCGGAAGGAATTCCCACGCATATAACCAATCCCCAGCCCCGCCTCTTGATCACCTCGCATCACTTTTGGGCTCCCGTTTAACCTTTTTATTCAATAACTCCGTTGCTGTGCGCCACTAGAGGGTACCCTGCACCTGCATCCTCTCCCTCATCCCCTTCCTCCCGCCCTCTCAATCTTTCCGAACTGCATTAAAAGGCAAAAGAGAATGGCGGGGACATGAAGGTACCCTCGGTGGTGATTACCGTAACCCCCCCCCCCCCCTCCCCGTGCAGCGCGTCATGAATTATTTATGTTGTAACCTGTTGGCATCATTTATCTCCCCTCTTGTCCACCCCGATTCGGATGGGCTGCCCGCTTGATTGGTTTCCCCTTAAAAACAACAACAACAAGTTTAAAGGGAAAAAGTCATGGTCTCATTAGCATTTTTTTTCCTGCCTTTTTTTTTAGTATAGAGCTACTAATCCGATTGACCCGCCAGACGCCTTTCATGGCTCCGCTCCGGCAGCCGTCTTGTAGTTTTTCTGCTCCCCCTGCAGCAAAAGGCTGAAAAACAAACGCACCGGCGTCGTTGAAACGTGGCTGATCGTTTCTGATGGCTTACTTTAAGCATAAAGTGCCTCCTATGAATGTAAAACGCACAATAAATACGGATTTGGAGTTGAAGAAAGTTTAATTTGATGATTCTTGTGGTCACTCAAGGCTGTGTGACCGGCATACCGCGCGATTAATTAATTCAGGCTGAATACTAAAGAGGAAACCAGCAGTTTGGTGCAAAAGTGCGGCTAGTGGGGAAATTAAACCTCCACTACTCCCATGGTAAAAGGACCCAACTGTGAGTATGCTCCACCCCCGCCCCTCTTAAAAAAACATAATAGTCTTAAAGCAGCAGTACTTAATTTTTTTCCCCCTTGAAGTCATTTTTATCCATGCTACTGTAAGCTTTTGTTAAATTGTTATTATCATTTTATGTTTGAACATTACAGTATTGTCTTTGATGTTAAAGTTACCTAAATTATATTCTATTTAGTAATTTCTTAAACAGGTTTATGTTGAGAGCGTCTGATTGGCTGAAGGAAACAGGAAGTGTTTTAGTAGCCGGAAGAAGGAGTTGTGTTCTCGAACGTGCTGCGGTGCAGACGTCTTTTTCCCCCCATTTCAATAAAACTGCATTCAAAGAATTCCATCTCTCCTTTTGCCGTTTGCAAAGTAGAGCCATCCATTCGGAAACAACGAACCCATCAGCTTACGCTACGAATTGAGCAGAAACAATGCTGATAAACGCAACTTTATTTATATCGCGCTTCTCATCAGCTGCAGCTATAACATGCACTTGTTGGGTTTTTTTTTTAACATTCTTTATGATCGCACAAGCAAACCGATGTTAACTGCTGTAAATAAGAAAATGCATAAACGATAAAGTATAATCATGCAGTGTGTGGCGGAGAGTCTACTACTTGACGGACTGTAAGTTCCTATCTACTTCTTGGTTTGGACTAATTGTTGAGGAAAAAGCTAAAGAGAAAGCTAAACATACACTTTGAGGTGTTTTGCAATTTTAGGAGTAATTTGCCTCATTATTTGGGTCCCGCTTGTCCAAATTGTACAACATCGCTCAAAAATAAGCTTGATTAGCATATCTGTCGTCTTCAAATTCATGATTAATACAAAATAGATTCAGTCAAGGACACATTTCTTCACTCGGTCTTATTTAAAACCGAGCAACCAGCCAGAAGAAAAGCGGCACGGCTGGCATCTGTATGCGCCCCGCGGTACGACACGTCCTCGGCCCTCTCTGCGACGATGGCAGCGTTGTCGCCAAAAGGCCGCCTAAAAAGAACAAGTGGTGAGTTGAGATAATAGTTTGTTCTTCGCTTGGCGGGCAGGGAGGCATGGGCCCGTTTTTGAAGTGGAGGAGATAGGGCCCGGCTGTCACACTTGAAGATAAAGAAGCGCAATTTTCAGTCAGAAGCTGATGTGTCAGACAGGTTGCGGCTAAGTGTTGTTTCTTTGTGCCTTCTAATTAACACTTCTCCACTTCTGATGTCGGAGCAGGTGGTAATCCAGGGGAAGGGCGGGGGGGCGGGGCTATTTTCAGTGTATTAACAATGTGGCTCACATCTTCACCACAGGTATAAAAACAAAAATACACCAGATGAGGCTAAAGATATCAGAATCCTTTTGATAGGACGAGTGCGTAAAAACACACAAGGAATTTGTCTCTGGTAGTATGTGAAGGGAGAGGTACCGATCATTTTTTTTTTCACAGTGGCCCTAACGTTCCGTTACAGTTAGATGGTGTGAATTTGTCATGAGTTTTCCCATGATGCTCATTCTACTTGGTGACATGAAATTCAGCATGACGATAATGTCTCAAAACACGTAGCAGGAAGTCAGCCATTTTGAATCGCAGCAGCCATTTTGAAGTAATAGCTGCCCATTTCTGCTGCAGAATAGTTTTCCTTCTCCTCGGCCGATGATTTGATCAGTTTGAAATACGATTTTATTGATTTATTATTTTTAAGTCGACAGATGTGTACAATTAAAAAAAATGGATACTTTACACTTATACTAATTGTATTGACTTTTTTCTGTTTTTAATAACAGTGTTTTTTTATATCTTGAATTTGTAAAAAAAAAAAAAAAAAAATCTCTTATTCACTAATGAAAGGCTCGGTGAATGTGCATATGAACTGGTTAGGTTCGGTACCCTCCAACAAGGTTAAGAACCACTGCCCTAGGCTTTTTTGCCTACGCCAACCAAATATGGTTGTAGCATAGCATCTAAATTAGATCGTTTCAGTTGATCATTCACCGTGAAAACCCAGGTGTCACGACCCGTTCGTCACAATAACAAGACTCCCCGTCGATGATCGTGTTTGATGAAGACCGATTTATGGATCCATCCTCCTCATCACCGCCACCATTTTGTCGTCACGCCGTTCCGCTGATGCTCTACACTTGTTTAACACATCAATTTGCTTTATACCCAGTTGGAAACACAGCCATAAAAAAAAAAGAAAAAAAAACTACAGTAATATCACACTGCATCCCATAATAACACCGCTGGGATTTATCTGTAGTCACACACATCATTAACATTACATCATCACGTGTGCTACTTGCAAACGAGCGAAGCCAAATAGTCCTGCAGAGGTTTGTTTTATATTCTTTTGAAGATAACAATGGGATCACAAGTGACTATTTGCAGACGACGACGAAGTTTAAGCAGTGTTTAATCTCTCGCTACGGCCTCGGTGAGTCATAACTGTACTTCATATGGACACTGTCATTGTGTTTCGGGGTTTTCAACTCCTCTGATATATGTCTTTGATTTTTTTTTTTTTGTTTCCTTTAGTCCTACTTTTTGTTCAAGGTGTTTGCTCTTTGTGCCCGTGAGTGTTGTTCTCATCCGAGACACCAATCAATAATTGTTTTTGTTACAAGAAAGCATAACAGAGATATGAGGAAAAACACTCTTGCCGAGTCGTAAATCCATATGTTCTGTCAAACGGTGTCTTTAAGAGAATGGCACGGCACAGAACAACAAAAGAATACTTCGATGTCGACCAAGGTCACATTTTGACCAAGGTCATGCCACTTAAATGATTACTTTGTTTTGACCCCAAAAAGACCACCCTGACTAATCAGCCTGTATCCACACCTCCCAAAAACTGGAGGAAAAAAAATCTGCATTAAAATCAGAATTTCTGAAAATAGGATGAACGAAAGCTGAAAATGTGCTCTGAAAAACAACAAAGAGGTAAGCATTTCCTCTCGCAAAAGAAAACCACCGGTCACCTAAATATAGAGTGATGCGAGTCACTGGACGGTGACAAAAAAAATGCCGATTTGAAACAACAATTTGAAATAAAATGGGAAGAATTTGTGAAAAAATAGTCAAAAGAGTATCTGACAAAAATACATATGGTAAATAAAATGCGAAAGGTCTCACAGCTTAAGTATTGCCTCTTACTGTCATCGAGGATGCCTGTTAGCTTAATTTGGACAACATTGTTTTAAAAAAAAAAAAAAAAAAGGCTCCCATTTATGGCAAAATGGAAGAATGCAGGCTGACCGAGTTGATAAAACCTTAGAAATGTAGATCCCAAAAACGTACGTGACTTTGAGTCTGAGAGGATGTCCTGTCATCAATTTCCCAAAAAGCTGAAAGATCTGAAAAAGGCAAACAATTTGTAAAAATGAAGGGATCTGAAAACATGGGATAAAATGTGGAAAATGGCAAGAAAAGAAAATAATCTTTAATCTGAAAAATTCCCAAGAGTATTCACCCACTGCAAACCCTAACCAACGGCCCTTTACGGAGACGCAAAAGGAAAGAATTCATGATGACAAAGGTGATGACAACCTACAGAACATACTTGGTTTATGTCTTGGGCACCTAACCATAGATAAATCATTAAAAAAAAAAAATATATGCTTTCTCATGAGTAAATGACAAAAGCAGCATCTGCTTACTTCACTCTAATTATTCAATCTTGGATCGGGACCAGACACAATCTACTCACATCTTAATTCAGCGCTCTTGGGCCACTTTCCAAATTTGTTAATAAAGACAAAAGTTTGTGCCAGAGGAAGTCTAAAGAATGAGAGATTTGTCGAGGATAACAATACGCTTAATGAGCTCGTCGGAAAGCGTGCGACTGGAGATTTAAGTGCCGTTTAATATCATCATGCATTTTGAGGGCCTGAGTTGATTATGGACTCCCGGAATGGTCTGTAGCAGGGGTGTCAAACTCATTTTTGTCTCGGGCCAGATTTTAATTATAGTTTCCTTTGGAGGGCCGTTTTGGCTGAAACCATATAAAGAAGTCAAGAATAACAGTTTATTCACCGATTGTTGAAGTTACTGTAATGAGGAGTTTGGTAACATGAAAATGATTACAGTATCACTCTTATTTATGACAAATGAGAATTTGAAATTTTGGTAGAGATTTTAGTCAGCATCATGAAAGTTGACATCTTTGATTTGCTTTCGCGTGCCGCAGAAAATGATGTGGCGGGCCAGATCTGGCCCCCGGGCCTTGAGTTTGACACCTGTGGTCTATAAGCTCCCTCCTCCTTGGTCTGGCTGTAGCCTGGTGATGCCTGTACTCAGATAAGATCATTATCACGCTCAATATGACGTTTG
The DNA here is from genome assembly GCF_001891065.2 of Hippocampus comes. Lineage (NCBI taxonomy): Eukaryota > Metazoa > Chordata > Actinopteri > Syngnathiformes > Syngnathidae > Hippocampus > Hippocampus comes. The sequence goes on along the minus strand of NW_017805135.1, from coordinate 929,716 downwards.
TCGCATTTATGCAGCGTACTGGTTGTTCTAACTCGTATCAGCAGTTCATTTGTGTTGACCATTTGAACAATGTCTGAAACTGTGATGATCAGTTGAGATTTGGTTGAGATTTGACATTTTTGTACCTGGTTATCATCGATTTTTATCTTGGACACTTCATCTTGCAATGGGATCAATACAAAAATGATCAGTCAGCAGTACGGAGCACAATGACCCCCCGTAACTATGGCCAAGCAGTACTAACTACTGTTAGCATGTAAAACGGTGATGGTGATGTCAATCATGATTGACAAGTTTACTGACCCAATCACTCTTCAAATCCTGGAATTAAATAATCTAGCCTATGAAATTTTCAATTTGATGTTTGGACCAGGCGGCCTGGTGGCCCAGTGGTTAGCGCGTTGACCTCACACTGCAGAGGTTGTGGATTTGACCCCTGCCTTCCTGTTTAAAGTTTGCATGTGGACTGCTGGAAAAAAGTTTTTGGAATTGAGCCACCGAAGGTGCTGCTTGGAATAAATAACTTGTAGCTCAGACTGTGATTGCATGACTGTGCCATCGAAATGCCGTGCCATCAGGTGGAAAAGAAAGAAACACAAGTCGAGGCATATTGGAAGAATACAGTTTGTAGTGACCAGAATGAAGTGCGAGCGTATCTTTTCGGCCCTTTTCTATTTAAAAAAAAAAAAAAAAAGTCTTCTACTTTGGGGCCTTCTGAGGTCTTGGGAGGAAGTTGCAGTGATTGTGATGAGAAGTAGCAGGACACCAGATGAAACAAAGCCTCAACCTCGCTGTCTGGACTACTAAAATAGCTCGGAAAATTTGTGCAGGAGTCTTTAATGCAGGATTTTTGACGGCTGCCATCTTGGATTAATTTCACATTGGGCTTCATCAAATAATCATGGACCTAAGATGAAGCCGCTCACTAATGGAGTTGACTTCATGCACCCCTCAAAACTGCGTTTTGGGTCCCGAATATTTGGAATCCGACTCAGCTCTTGCATGGGTGGGTAAAACTTTTCTCTCCCGTTCAGCTGCTAGTTCATGCAGGATGGAGAATCTGTATCCCTTTTGTGCCAGAAAAGTTCATCTATGTGGCTGTGTTCTTTTTTTTTTTTTGCCCTCTCTAACTATGGTCGATGGATACTTAGTGAAATTTGCATTCGGAGGGAACAAGATTTAAGAGGGGAGAGAAAAATAAAGGCAAAACACCGACTGTAGGTAAAGATTGAGAGTTAGGAGCATTATATAGAGTACATAGTACAATGTCACACTGGGGTCTAGTTCTTTTCAGGACTGTAGTGTTGTACCCTGCGAAGAAAGGACAGAATGATGTAGGATAGGACAAGACGGTACAGGAAAGGGACATAAGAGGACGAAAGCAGGACAGGAGTAGTGAACACGGCGATGTAATTGAAGTGTGGTTGGAGTCGCTGTCTAAATGCTAAACAGCAGCGGAGTGCAAGTGAGGGAACAGCTCAAGGAATTTGCAAGGTCAGAACCAGAATCATCTTAATTGGCCAAAGTATGTAAGATCACACGAGGAATTTGTCTCCAGTTGTTTGAGCCTTACTAGTATTACAGCAACACGCAACTAAAAGAAAAGTGACTTTTCGGATGCAACACATACGTATAGAGAATCGTGAAACAATGTAAGGATACCATAAGTGCGGTAGTACCCAACAATGACAGCTGTGATGATGCAAATGATGCCGAGTCCTTGAGCATTTCCAGTGGTGTGCAAAGTTTGATAGCGCATACCTGAAGGAACCAGTTGGAAGAGGTGGTGACCAGGATGTAGAGGGTCAAAGAGGAATTTTGCCTGCCCTTTTTTGTTCTTGGAAGTTGTTCAGAGTGGGTAAGGAGGAACTGATGATCTTCTTGGCAGTCTGAAATGTTCATTGCAATCAGATTTTGTAATTTTTTTTTTGTAGCAGCACCAAAACAGACTACAACCAGGGAACACAGAACTGATTCAATCACTGCTCTATCGAAACGCTCCAAAACTAGCCACCAGGAGGAGAGCGCAGGAAGTCATGCCCGATATTGCAAATGATAAATGCTTGGTAGACTGAATGATGGACCGGAACGGGTTGCCTTTCACGTGCCATACTTTGCCCTCCCTCGCTCTATACGTGCCGCATCCCCGCCCTCCTATTATTCAGCCGCCATATTGCTCGGCTCACCTCGGGCGCTTTGAGAACGTCATCAAGTTTGCATGAACCTGTCTTGCTGGAAAAGTAGGTCACGGCTCGCCATCTGAAAATTAGGAGGGGCGAATGCCTTCATTGAGATGCTGGGCGTGCATAAGCCGACGCCAGAACCCCAGCCCGTGTGAGCAACTCAGCTTCTACCACTCCCCAAACCCCAACAACACCGCCTCCACCGCCGGTGCATCTGCGTGCTGCCCCAGCGCCTAAAGGAAGCATACTAATGAGGCACCTTCTCCCTGCCGCCCCCACCGCGGCGATCCCGCCCATTCCCTCCATCAAAAGCCACCATTCAGAAGACTGAAGGCTGTTGCTGTTTCAGGCAGGATCAGAAAAGGCCTCGCCAAGGACATTGAGGAGCTTACTGTTGACGTTTACTTGAGCTTCTGTGTTTGCGGCAGCGGCTTACAAGGCATTGTTGCCGCTGCATGAACTTTAATAGAGGGATGAGATCTCCGGTAGGGGAGGAGGGGGGAAAATCATAAATTCATTTTCAGCTTCTGTCACTTCGACCAGGGATGTGCAAAATTCTGAATTTCAGAAATTCAAGTCAATGGATGAATTTGAATTTGAATTGACTCCACACCACAAGATGTTGAATCGAATTTTCATCACAGGAAACGGAATTGAATTCAGTGCAATTCAGAGAAACTCATTCTGAGTGAGAACGAGACCGTGTATTCACTCGTGTGCTCCCAAAAAAATGTCATTTGAATGATTTGGATAAAGCAAGGCATTCTGGGAAATTAAGTGCTGCTCTACCATCAATTTTACAATTTTCAGTATCTGTTTTAGCTGAGAAGTATTTTGATGCTCATAAAAAAAAAAACAGTTACTACACTTTACTATTTATTATAATTAAGTACTGTGTACCTAAAGCCCGTACAATAATATTTGTATGAAATTCATGTCGTAAATAGCCTCACATTGTGTAGGGCAAAATTGGTAATAATCTGGAAGAAAAATCGATATTCACGCAAAATGAAATCTATTTTTTAAATCTGGGAAAAGCGCAATCTGGAAAAGGTCAGGAACGTGAAATATTTCTTGACAAATAGAGAGTTAAAACTTCAAAAAAATAACATTGTTTGAAAAGTACAAACCTTTAAAACGCCCAGCCCATTTTATTTAAATCACAAGAAAATCAACAAAACACACATATATTTTTAATGAAAGAATCTTATATGGCAGGAAAAAAAACACAAGATCTGGAAAAAAAAACATGCAAAATTATATTTAATCTATTAACTCAACACAGACAATCTGACAATGTAAATATAAAACGTTCTTTTAATAACGTGTGAAATGTGTGAGTGTGTCAGGAGGCCACACACACACACACACACACACACACACACACACACACACACACACACACACACACACACACACACACACACACACACACGTACTCTTAGACAGTCACAGAACTCGAGAGTGGTGTGTTAATATCGTGTCTGGTCACATGAACTTTAATGCAGCTTTCATGCCTCGTCACACAAGCAACAGCAGTTTCAGAGCAATTTTAGCGGTAATCCAGAATTTCTTACACCCTTTGAGTATGCACGACAGACATTGGACAGTAATGGACACAGAAGTTTGAACACACATGCACACACAGACACCATGATTAGCTCATCCCAGGTGAGGATGTTTGACCCTGGCGGAGTCCTTCGTCGCCGCCTCCGCATCCCGCCAGACAAACCACCTCATCATCCTCATCATCATCGTCATCCTCCTCCTCCTCCTCCTATTGATTATTATTCCAGTGGGGGAATTTTGTGTTTAGCAAACATCAATAGTGCGCTGTCAAGTGGGATGAGTCACTCTCTCGCCGCCGACGTCAGAGAGCTCCCACTTCTCACAGTAGACGCAGTAATAAAAAAAAACAACAAAAAAACATTGGCAATCTAATGTAGGGGCTGTGAAGTGATTCGTACCGCTGACTGAAATGGAAGTGTTTAGTGTTGAGTTTTGACATTTAAAAGCATCTTGTCACGACACCCCTCAAATTATTGTCATTATTTTTGATAGTGTAGTGATTCACAAAGCTGACTTTGAAAAATTCAGTGTGATATTTTGACATTTAAGTACTTATGTCAGGAACTGAGACCACATAATATATTCTGAAGTGATGGTTGGAGGGGGAGGGCGGGGGGCTTTAGGAGCATTGTGGTTCTCATCGCTGATTTTGCGGTATATGACATGTTAAAGTTTGAGATTCCAGAATTTGTTTGCAAACCTAGTATTGAGAGTGTAGCGATTCACAGCGCTGACTTTCACGTGAGCGGAGTGACAAAAACCTTCCAGACTGAAGTGCAAACATTTGAACACTTTGGTCTGCTGCAGCGGCCACGGAAATGTTTGGGAACCTACCGTCAGGGATCATATTAACAGTGTAGTGGTTCACATTTTCAGCTTCAAGGGATGGGGAAATTGGATAGCCAGATTACAGTTGATGCTTTTAAACACTTTCGATTTTTTGTGCATCGCTGGCATGGCAAATTGGAGTGCTCAGAGTGATTTGACATTTAAACGATTCTGTGGGTTGTGGAGACCGCTCAATTTATTGTGAATTCACTCTTGGTGGACATATTGATCGAGGAGTGATTCACATTCGCAGACAGTTGAATTGGGAAACTGGAGCGGTCTGAGTGGACTCTTCTGACAATTGGGGGCACCACTGAAATAAATGTAAGCCTACTTTGACGTGCATTTGATAGTGTAGTGATTCACATGGCTGATTTGCACGTGGCATGACTGTAACAACCTGCAAAGCCAAAAACAAAGCAACCTCCTTTGTAGGGCAGCACACGCTCAGCCGCAGTGAAAACATTAATATTAAAAGTGCGTAGTGAGGCCGAGCCGAGATCAGAGAAATGATTTGAGGTCACCGTCTTGACATGTTGAACATTTGAAAAGAATGAGAAGGAGATGTGCTGTAATTAATATTCAACTTTGTCAGGGAGAGCCGTGTTTAAAAGGTCTCTGTAGCAGAGCGAGTGTCTGTAACTTCAACGAGAACTACCAAAGGTCATTTACAAGTTGTGAGGGTGGAAGAGCAAGTGGATTTCTTACTGCTAGAAAAAAAGAACGTGATACAACCTGAACAACAAATCATCCATCCATCCATTTTCTAATCCACTTATGCTCACAAGGGTTTGCGGGCGTGGGGGGGCAGTAGGCGGGGGGACACCCTGAACTGCTTGCCAGCCAATCGCAGGGCACACATAGCAGGAACAACCATTCACGCACACAATCGTACCTAGAGACAATTTAGTGTTCCATTAACCTGCCATGTATTTTTTGGGAATGTGGCAGGAAACGGGAGCACCCGAAGAAAACCCACGCAGGTATGGGGAGAACACGCAAACCTCACCCAGGAAGGCCATAGCCAAAATCGAACCCTGCACCTCTGCACTGTGAGGCCAATGTGCCGCGAACAACAAAACAGAAAAAGTCAACCTGAATAATGTGAATCTTGAACATTTTTTAAATCTGGCGAAAATCTGAACACAACCCCTGAAAATCTGGGAGGAGAGAAGCCGGGGGTCTGAAAAAAAAGAAAAAAATGATGAGCCTGTCAAGGAAAATAATCTGAAGAACTAAAAAAAAAAAAAAAAGGGTTGGGGGGAAATCTCAAACAATAATACCTGGGGGTTCCCAGGTATTTATGAAAAAAAGGAAAAAAAATCACAGAAAAACGGCTTCAAAAAATCAGGAGAAAATAAACTAATGAAATCTGTAAAATGTTAAAATAAAATTAGGGGAAATGCTACTACTACAAAAATATACCCCCCTAAAAAATGATTCAAAAAATCTGAAAAATAATCGACACAAAAAAAAAACCCATAAGCTGTATTTACTCAATTTTGTTTATTTACTCCCTTTTTTATAATTTCATCAAGTAGTCTATATCCAGATTTCTTTTAATTTACTGTACATCTACTTAAAAATGTCTCTTGATCCAGATGGTTTGATTTTGTGCAACCACTTGATGAATATCGAGTCAGTTCCACCAACAATTTTTTCTGTGTACGAAAAAAAAAATCCATTCGATTCTTTGTTTGAAATGCAATTTGTCACGCTTTAGTGTCCCTATCTAGAAGGAAAGAATTCATTTACATGTCACGTAGGCAGAAAAATGCCCGAATTTACATACTGAAAGACGACCGGTTGTTATCTAAAAGCTGGCTTTTGCCGTGCAATTCATTATTTGTTGACATTGGGAAAGACGAGTGCATGCAGTGAGCACTTCAAACAGCCTCAAAGGTGGATCCAAGGTGGTCTTCTTTCACACCGTCGGGCACGTCCACCATCTGAGGCCATTTGTAACACTTGACGTGTAGCGCTAACAAGACTTATTAGCGGGACGCGGGGGCCAATCGGGATCGGCCGGCCGCCCTCCATCCCGCAGGGGATGAAAGGACGGCACGGCGGACGGGAAGATAATTGCGGACGCCTCATCCTGCCTCGCCCTCCCCTCCCCTTCGCAGTGCAGACTGTCAATCCCAAACTGTCTTTTTTTTTTTTTTTTTTTTTAATGTAAAATAAATTTACATGTGATTATTTGACTAATCAGTGGCATCAACAGAATAAATCAATTGTAACAATCCTGGACGTAATGCACATATTGTTGACATGAAAGCAATACCAGGTTGGTCATTTTTGTAGTTTTTATTTGTTTATGTATTTATTTTAATACTTGTGTTGTAGGAACATAAATTAAATTTGATACGGACGGACAGAGTTGGGCAATTTACAAAATGTTGTCATTAGTCAGGGGCCTGAGCACCCGTCCGTCATTTTTTTTTCAAGCCAAACTAAACTGTGATCGTCAATCGGTCAGTCCATCATGTTAATTTTATCGTCCTTCTGTCATCGCTTTCCCCCGTAAATTTCACATCGTTGTTTGACAGATGGGAAATACAATTAAAAAAAAAACAAAGTAAAATGAAGTGCACTGTATGTCAATTTACGTATATCATTTGGTTTCAATCGGCCCTTTTTGGATTATTTTGGCCTTTTCTGGGTGTCCTTCAGGGGCATCTCAAGAATAGCCATGAGAGTGGGTTGCGAGAGCTCACTCATCACTTTTTGCAGCTTTAACTCTTACAATAACAGTATTTCTCCAGCAAACTGCTTACGACTGAAAAGAGAAAGTCAAACCTCTGTGGAAACAGCAATATGAAACCGCTCCAGCAAACAGCATCATAAATCAACTCTTTGACAAGTCTGGTCTTGTTTACCAACCCTTCCTAGCACGTTAGCATCTGCCTTAAAAAACACATAACCTTTGCGCCGTAAACTGAAAGCTTTCCCCGCTGACTCAAGGCGACCTGCGGCGTCTCTATAATCCACATTTGAACATAAAAGATCTTTTTTTTTCTGGTCAAAAGGATTTAAAGTTGTCTTGCTGCAAGTAAAGCAAGAAATAGACTTAAAAAAAAAAAAATCAAAAGCGGTGAAAGCTCGTCAATTACCAAGTCCGCTTTAGATATGCCGAGAGGCAAACTCCTTTTTATGCCGTTCACGCTAAGAGGAGAGCAGAATTGCATTAATATTCCCGACAACAATGCAAGAGTGTGCTTCTCCAAATGTCAAACGTATTTTATCCAAAGTCTACACAACTCCAATTGGATGTGTGATGAAAGCTCAAAAATAAGCAGGATTTGTCGGTACATTCCCCTCTAAACGTATCGGAACAATGAGGGTATTTCCTTTCTTGTTCTGTAGACCCAAAACATTTGGTTTTCAGCTCGAAAGATGGACTCCTTTTGATTTTAAATCCACCCAGTTCTGGGCAGAAGTATCGGAACACATAAATGACAGCTGGTGGACTGCGCGCCGCGCTGCGCTAAGTGTAGCTTTCGGCTATGCTAATACTCCAAATACCTGATTTTGTGTCATCTTGGAGAAGGCCATGACAGTTCAGGGGCCAATTACAGGTGGCCGGAAGGCCAGATGTGACCTGGAAGCCATTTTCTAAATACTAAATGCTAAAATATGTTTCCGTCTGTGTGGTTTTTCTTGTGATCTACAATACAATACAATATATCACCGCTTTTACAGTGTGCTGTTGTAAACGAGCTTCTCATGTGATGGTTGCTGTTGTCTTGGCGGTCCGGTGACCCAGAGAAGACTCCATACAGTACGTGATCCAGATGTGACATTCACAATGAAGAGAACTTGTTAAATGCCGTTATTGATGTCGGCGATCAAAGCGGGAAGACAGCGGCAACGTCCAATGAAACGTTCGGCCATTAAATGTTCTTACACCCTTTCCAAGGTCATATTTCACGTACTTTTAAGAGACATATTTATACACATACACCCCTCCATACAATGGAAGTACCAAGATTGAACACACAGTGCCCTTTGTCTGATTCCGAAACATTTTTTCCTACGTTAAAATTTTTTTCTCAATTTCAAACGATGCCAGAAATAGAAATCGTAATGAAAGCTAAGTTACGATGATCGTGATAATAGAGAAGAAAAACAAATCTCCCTTTTTTTTTTAATGTGTTTGTGACTTCCAGGGACTCTGAGATTCCCTCCAAAAGAGATGCTCACTCCTCTGCATCCAGATCGCACATGATTGGCGCTTGCGCTAGAAGAACCATCTTGCTAATTTAACCCTACTGTAAATGCGGGCTTCAAGTATGAAACTCCCAGCGCCCCCAATAAAAGTTGACCCCGTGCCAATTTTTGCAAGTGCACATCCGTCCATCCATCCATGATCTGAACCGCTTTATCCTTTGGAGGGTCACGGGCGTGCTGGAGCCTATCCCAGCCGTCTTCGGGCAGTAGGCAGGACACACCCTGAACCGGTTGCCAGCCAATCGCAGCGCACACTGATGAACAACCATCCGCGCTCACACTCACACCTAGGAACAATTTAGTGTGTTCAATCAGCCTGCCATGCATGTTTTTGGAATGTGGAAAGAAACCGGAGTACCCACGGAAAACCCACGCGGGCACAGGGAGAACATGCAAACTCCACACAGGAAGGCCCCCGCAAGTGCACGTTTCCTTGTCAATATGTATCTTATTTTAGCGGCCCCACGTTACGCAACATGACGCACCAAAAAAAAAAAAAAGTGACAAGGACCCACGCCCAAAATGCAACAGGAAGTTCACCATTTTGGTTTGCCCAAATGAGCCCCAAATTTGCCCAAATGAGCCCCAAATGGAAGCAGGTGTTTGTTGTTTACAGCTTTTGTATGAGATCTCATTAGACGGTGTCCCGAATGTCGCGACCAATGAGTGTAAACACACTGTGTCATTTTGCCGCCTGGCTAAATATCACAGCGGCTAAACCTGTGCCTCCCTGCGAGCGCCGTTCCCCTGCTGCAGGTGCTAATTCCACCCATCCTCAACACAGTAATGCTAATTAGTGCGCAGATGGAGACACACACACACACACACACACACACACACACACACACACACACACACACACACACACACACACACACACGCACACGTACACATTTGCAAACGCACGCACGCACCCACAATGATCTATCTTGACCTTTCCTATTGTCACCTGGCGCCGGTGTGGATCTGATTTGCTTTATTAAATTAACACTCTTAAAATAGTGTAAACCTCCTGACTCGGGTGTATCGGGAGTCATCTTGCGAAGGGGTCTGCAGCGCAATGAAGACAATTGATTGACGACTCTTTTGGAAAAGAGAACAAGGAGTGAATTAAACTGTGGCCCTATTATACTAATTCACCCGTCAGGCAATATCTTGAAATTGTTCTGCGCGCGCGCGCGCACACACACACACACACACACACACACACACACACACACACACACACACACACACACACCAAGCATATAGTTTAGCATTTTATTTTAATTCCCCAGGAGCACCAAGGCAAAGAGTTTGCATTATTATTATTACTTAATTACAAGTCCTCTGAAAGTGCCCCCGGTGTGTATGTCATCAGCACTACTGTCGTATTCCTGGCAGGCAGATTTATGAATTTATTACACCTCATCAAGTTTGACATTGTTTTTAAATGAAACGCTGCTGGATGAAAAGAATGCCAGGTCAGCTCTATGCTGTCTATTCAGAAAAAAGGAGATGGATAGAAGAAGTCAAAAATGTCATTGACGAGTTGTGTTCTTTGCGCCACCATTCGTCTAAACACAGTATTCTGATTAATATGGGAATTCGTCAGAAACAACCACCCGTTTTTTCCATCTTACAGGCGGCCATTTTGCCTTCGACATCCACAAGCCCAATCTCAGTCAGAATACGGTATTTTGTGTAGAGTAGTGGGTGGCACATATTATTGGAAAAATCTTTTTTTTTCCCTTTCAAATGTGAACATCGAAGAATATCACACCAAAAACTTGAAGCCAAATCAATAAATAGAATCCAGCCCCAGGAGCCCATTTTAAGTCACAACATGAAACTTAGTAGACGGAAGAAATGTCAATCGCGTGTAGACCAAAAATGTCTCAAGAATCTCTCCCCAAAGAGACCCAAGGAATTCTGCCAATTCGGTCGTCGGACGTCTCACGTCTTTAAATTGTAGACTATTTTATTTGAAGGGGCTATTTTTTGCGATCGTGTTGGCCATTACCGACCAAAACAAACGTGTCCAAAAGATTTGGTGCAATCACTCCCAAAATTGAACGACACCCACCGAACAGACAGACCATAATGAAATGTGAGTTAACTCACAGACTTGTTGGCTGCTGTTCGCAACTTTATTTCGAATGAAATAGTAATTCAATTTCAAATCGGAAATGATGTCAAAGCCATGACTGATGATCATCAGACAGACAAGTTCAAACCCGGCTGTAATGACTTTGTTTCCCCAATCACGGCAGCGACTGCTCCTTTGTCGTACGCTCGTTTATCCGCATGACGGATCTTAATGGGGCTCACAAAGGCAATTACGTTAGTCCTACTCGCATTATATTAGGCGTGTCCTCGACACTACTCTGAACTGATCTGAACCTCACAAAGAGAACTTTAATGTAACTGTGAGATGAAGTGGTTGAAGATTTGATATGTCTTCTGTTCCGGCTCTTTTGAAAAGAAAATGGAGCTACGACGTAACGGTTCAGAGGTGATCTCGTTGGAATCCGTCAGATAGTGGCAGCTTTGTAAAAAAAAAAAGTCCCATTCGTCGGAATCCCGACATAGCGGCGAGATCACACGGAATACTTTGTTCCTCGCGAAGCGGCGACGTCCTGCCTTTTGAGGCCCATCACTTGGAAAAGGAAAAAAAAAAAGGTGCATGAACTCTTGAGCTCGCAAGTCAAATCAATCTGGTTGCGGTGCAAGAACGGCCGGGTTCATTACGGCGGCGAGCCAGGAGCTCAGCCATCAGCCAGCCGTCTAATATCGCCGTGATCCTCTCCTCTCTTTTCTTACCTAATTGAATTCCACCGCAGACGTGCCCCCTCAGCCGCAGATTTATCGTATCCTGGAATTGAACGAGAGACTCTCTCTTTGGCAAAGGACGTGCGCCGAACGTTTAATCCTCATCCTCGTGATCTCTGCCCGGACCAGGGTGGCCTTTCCAAGTCGCCTCCTGAGTTGGAATGATTGGGAGGAGCTCCAGTAGACAGCGGAGCCCCTTTTTTTTTTTTTTTTTTTTTTCCCCACCAAGCCTCCTAAATAAATCCCGACTAACATACTGACTGCACCACCATCGTCCGTTCTGAGACTCCCGACTTCTGATTCGTTCTTGTTTTTGAAGCGGCACCTTCAAAGGAATGATCAACAATTCTCACCAGCCTAATTGATACCATATTTTCCGCACTAAAAGGCGCACCTAAAAGTCTTCCATTTTCTTAAAAGCTCACAGCGCGCCTTAAAATCCGATGCGCCTTGTGTATGGTTATTACGGTAAAATTTCGACCCCAAAATGGCTCCTTGCTCGAGACATGCTGACAACGCAGAGTTCAAACTTAAGGCGATCGGTTACACAGTTGAACACGGAAATAGAGCAGCGGCAAGAGAGTTCAACGTTAACGAGTAAATCTTATAACTGTTGGTTAAGTGAACTGTGTCGCTGCTTTATTAAATACGTTTTACTGACATCTGATCGTTCTGTTGGTGTTTCCGTAAGCGTAGCTCCATCTAGTGGGTGCGTTGTAGATTGCGTCTTATAACACAGTGCGCCCAATGTATGAAAAAAATAGGCCATTCATTGAAGGTGCATCTCAGAATCCGGTGCGCCTTTTAGTGTGGAAAATACGGTACTGAGATAATTGCTTCAGCTCCAAAGTTTCGCGTGACGTCGGAGCCATGTTGTTCCCGACAACTTGTGCAAGCGCAACAGCTGAGGATTTGGACATTGACAGCAAATTCCGATAAATTGCAGGGGATATGTTCTAGATGCGAAATTGATAGACTAATTGAAATGTTTGTTTTACCTCTCCCGTTCATGAATTGGTTTGGAAACTGCAAACACCGAGTGTGACCCGACCAGCAAGATTTGAAATAAAACGAATCTCTGCTTAAATAATATTCACTCGGGTGTTGCAAGCGCTAGAAATTTGACAAGGATGGTGTACTGCACCGGCTTGAATCTTGATTTGAGAGCAGGTAAAGAGGATTCTCTTGTACAGTATGTGGAATAATGGCTTTCATTTTTAGCATGCGCATGCTAGCATCAGATTGTCTCGCATGTTCCACTTTTTTCCCCCGTGCGCTCTTCGCGGTTTGCTTCCAGACTGGGTTTAGTGACCAGCTCGTGATCACACTGAGGATTTAGCAAAAAAAAAAAAAAAAAAGTAAATGCAAGAATTTTGAAGACAGCTTAAGAGTTCCAACAGGTAGAGCACCATAAAAGTAATGAGAACCTGTCGCGCATCGGGAAACCAAAACCTGATTCAAATGATCGGGATCGTTCTCAGGCCTCCGCAGAGCTTGCTGATAAGCTGAACGGGTTTATTGGAAGAGAGAAACATCTAAAACACGCAGGATAACGGCCCCTCAAAGCCCGGAATTGGTGACCCCTTGCTGGAGCCACGCGCAATACGCGTTGATGATTTATGGATCATGAACGGGAGGATTTGTGACAAATACGTACCGAGTCTTCAAACCAAACTGTGCTTGAGAACGCCGGCTCGAAAAGCTCCCGCTGCATTTGCATGCGCTGTGGCGTATCTGGCCACCATCCAGCAGATCTCGCAGATCACTTATTTGATTAAACACGATCGCACTCGGTGGGGAGTCGACATACAAGAAGTGCTGACGGAAGCGGCCGGGGCGAGGGGGGCGGGGGCGCTCATGAATCATGCAGTGCATGGTCAGAGGACGTGTTTCTTTTAAAACCTGTCAAATATATATTTTTCTGCTCCTTCTTCTTTTATTGATGGTTTACTTTGGGAGTTTAAGAGCAGAAAATTAGCCTCTGGTTCTTTTTTGTCATTGATTCCACTTGCTCACGTCTGCGGTGTTGTTTTTCATTTGAGGAAGCACCACTTTTCTTTGATCAGTTGATCGACAGGGCGGTAATTTTGCCAAATAGTCCTGACAAGAGTCACTCGGTGAAGGCTCTCATTGGGTGTTTTTTTTTTACCGGCTCAGTGGCTCAAAATGAATATTTAAAAAAAAAGATCACCGCCCCTCCTTAAGTGGCAGCGTACTTTGAACAATTGCATATCAATACTAGCTTGACGTCATCAACTATACTTGATGGCATGTATACTATACACACCCATGTGTGCCCAAACAACACAAAGAAACACATAGCCAAGGCCAAACTAATTACTGTGGAATTTTTAATATTTGTACTACCGCATTGTTGACATCTGTGTTATCTTTCTAGCAATGATGGAGATGATAATTAAAATACTAACAGATGCGAAATGGAGAGGGAACATTGCTGTCACTCAGTGGCCTCTTAGACACGTTGTGGGCCATTTTCAAGAAACTTGTTTCGCTTTTTGACATTGGTTTGGTAACAACAGCCAGGCTATTCATACAAACGTGCAAAAAGCCAAAGAAAAACAAATTCCATGAGCGAAGTTTGTCCTTTTCGAATACTCAACTGCTGAAGGCTGACAAGATGGCAGTTTTGGAACATGATATCGTTTTCGTAGCTCGACTCCCCACAAACCTGACATGTCCCTCCAGTTGTGTGATTCCCCCCAAAACGCTCCTCCCGGTTGGCATCTGAAGGGGTTTTAATGTCGAGCTGGCGGCCAAAGCGGAGCATTTAACAACTAACATGACAGATCCTCTCCTCTGGAGTCGGTCAAACCCATCTAAGCGATTATAATGAAAATGCATTTGTCGTTGCTGCCAAAAAACAAACAAACAAAAAAAAAATACATACCCTCTATGTCTTAAAAGAAACAAAATATGCTCTTTTCCCCAGAAATGGTTTCAAACACTTCCCTGGTGTCTAAATGAAATGTGCAATGAAAAAAGTGTTGCGGTCAAAATAGCCCAAAGATCAAGAATTACATCACACTTTTACACCAGGGGTGAGCAAAATAAGGCTCACATGGCCCACTGCATTCTTTAATCTGACCCACTGAACATTTACATTATTTAGAGTCCTGTAGTATTTGTTCCCAAATGTTTCTTTTTACATCTAAAAGAGTAAATGAAAATACATTCTTTTGTATTTCATTCATAAATTGGTTCATTCTTTCTAATTCGTAATTTAATATTTTAAAATGAAAATAAATGATTCAATTCTGAATCAAATTCAATCTTTGACTTTTTTCTTTTTTTTTTCGAAGTTCAAAATATAACAAAAATAGCATGACATGTGCTGACAACATCATTGTCAGCTTTGTGGCTTTGACAGAAAGTCGAGTCCGGCGACGGTGTCGCTGTCAAATTGACACAAAAACTCAGTGTGGAGGTGAGATTATTTAAATGAGCTCGACTGTGTTGTCACAATCGGGACCCAATACTGATCGGCTTGTTTAAAACTCAAACCCTGCGATTGACGAAAGCCAATGTCAAATATGCATCGTAATTGGGAGGAGGAACAAAAATGACTTGGTTTTGTCATTTTCCAATTAGCGACTCCAGACAGCCAACTGTTTGTTCATCCATCCATTCTGCGTAGCGCTTCTCCTCACGAGAGTCGATGTGTGTGTGTGCTGGATGCCATCCCAGCTGACTTTGGGTGAGAGGCGGGGCACACCCGGAACTCGCCTGCCAATCACAGCCAACTATTTGGATACCGGGCAATTAAAAAGTCACGTTTCTATAATATGTCGTCTTTTAACTACACATGGTAATGCCGTATCATTTGCTCACGAATGGGAGCTTTTTTTTTTTTACTTTAGTGTTAGCATCATCAAATGAGCTCATTAAAAAGCTCCCGACCGTTTGTCGTAGTTACTTATTTCTTCAGTACTAGTGTAGCTCATGCGAAAGGAGACATTCCTCGTGTGTTTCGACATACTTGGCCAATAAGGCTGATTCTGATGGCGCGGGGGCTCGACGGCGCTGATGTAATCAGCTCATTACGTGGCGCAGATGGAGGTGCGCGGCGTTGCCAGTGACAGTCGCTGATGTGTGCGAAGCTCCCGCGACGACGCGCCTCGGCGGCTCGGGGCCGACGGCAGCCTCTTTGAATCCAGAGAGGATCATAGCCGCGGTGACACTTGGCAAAATGGCACTCTAATTATAGTCCTTTTCGTTTTGTCCACACATGTTCGGGACTCAGTCATGTGCGAGGAGGTGATACCTTTTGCGCAACGTGCGGTCGGGACATTCCCTTCCCTTGCCGGATTTGGACTGTGCACGCAGTCATTGGGACTTTGGGGGTGGGCTGTGGCGGTGACACGGAACAACGCGGGGGTTGGCATCGAGGGAGCATCCGCACTACCGGGAATATCATCGGCCGTGTGATAGCACTCTGAGTCGACACATCCGGAATAACATTGCCTTCGCACGTACACCCGGCCCAACCGAGCGGGCGTTCATTTGGATCGCCATATGGAGGCCTAGATTGCTTTATAAAAATAAAATAAACAGTGCCTAACCCTTGCCCATACTCTAACCCCGCACAACAAACAGCCTAACCTATGCGTGGTATTAACTCATTAGTTTGTGTTCCTAATGCTAATGTTGTGGCCTGATTAAAAGGGCAAGATTCAATTCCAAACGCGCAGCCTCCATCTTAGCCGCGGTTACTGAAGCACATTCCTAAACCCTGCGTGAACTTTCCAAAGTGGAGGACACAAGCGTGGTGGCGTCGCACGGCTCGTTTAATCCGTCGCCTTTTGCTCTTATGCGCTTGACAAAATGTCAACAAGAGGAGGTTGTTGCTCTCGCCGTCCACAATGCGTTTTTTTTTTTTTTTTTTTTTGTCTGCTGCCTGCTGTCCTTCCAGGCGGGAAGATGCTCTAAATTCTCCCGAGGGTCACGTTTCAAGGAAATATTTGCTTTTTTTTTTTTTTTTTGCTCTGATGTGGCAAGCGTCCTCTTATTTTGTAAATATACCTCTCATGGGAAGTACAAGTACTGTACTGAAGTAGATTAAGTTATACTTGAGTATTTTTCTGGCAACTTTTTACTTCATTTTAACCTCATTTTCAAATAGCTATCTGTAGTTTGCACCCGTGACTGTCAAAACAGGCTGTTTGTTTTTCAACTTCAGCGGACTCACTGAAAAGTTTTTATTTCTCGGTGCGAGCTAATAAGGGGAAACTTTTTCGAGCGCATTCGTTTCATTCTACTTTTACCCAAATCTTCTGTACACGACGAGCATTTGTACTGAATCCTTTGCCGTTCATCCCGCAGTGCTGTTGTGCTGCACAATCATTCCTTTTATACGGCAGTCATTTGAATGTCGCCTGTCACTTCAAGATGATAATCAAATCCTGCAGCTCGCAAAGTCTGATCTTCACATTACCGATGACTGAGTGGGAGAAATTTAGCTTGTTTCCTTTTTGGAGTAGCTGAGCAACCGTGACAATTGTTTGTGCCGTGTTTCTCATCGCCAGAATGACTCTGCTTGTTTGTTAGCGAGGATGGTAATAACAAAACAACCGCAGTGGAATTTCTGCGGATCGGATCATTGACACTTTGAACCTCTCCTCTTTCTTCTATAACTGCTTCAAACAACAAAGTGTATGCAGGAAAAGTGACTTAAGATTGCACGACTGTCTGTGTCTTATGTGTTGTGTTGTGTTATTTTGTTATTTTGACTTCAAGATGGCGCTGCGAGAGTGGCTGCCTCTACAGCAGCTCCTATATTTTGTTCTTCTACTTCTTCCTTTCATAACTTTGCTGCTGTGTGAATTGGGAATTTCTCCATTGCGAGACGAATAAAGGTTTTCTTATCTTATCTTATCTTATTGTACAGAAAAAAATTATTGTTACACCAGATGTCGCCAAGGTAGCACCACAGGACCAGAGTTGCCCATTCTAAAAATAGCTCACTAGTGATTGGACATAGTGATTAATTTCCCAATAATGTTGTAGGAAGGATCATTTGATGAATAGCATTAATGATTAGAAATTACATTATGGGCCTTTTGCACATAATCAAAAAAGTGTCTCAGTCTTTTCCGGTTTTGACAAGTTGCATCTTTCTAGGCACGGTGTTTAGAGGGTTTGCCAGTCAACGCTCAAGTTACATTCACTACGTGAAGGCTAATTTCGTGAAACCTTGACTTCGGATTATAGGATAAACGATGACTTCTCGATTGCACTTGTGTCCACTTGCATGTGGTCATCCTGGCCGCCCAACTGGGCACAGATTGCACTGTGTTTCTATTTATAGTGTGCAAGGCTGGTCCATAACAACAGGCCTTCAACTGTAGAATCACATTGACTGTGCTACAAAATGCACAATCAATTGGGAGGTTTTCTTTGGCATACCCAAGACAAAAATGCCTTCCAAAAGCACGTGCAATGGAAGAGACCTCCCCCCCTTAAGAACACACACACACAAGGCTATCTGATTGATGTCAGGCGGGTGCTTTAATCTAACGGAGTGCTACTCTGACCCGCCACGTCCCTCCTCTGGAGTGTTTGGCCCGACGCGAGGCGAGGTGAGATCAATATCCCGGGGAACGCACCAGAGACATTGTGTTTTATTAAACATTTTCCCATTAAGGTGGTGGCGGCGGTGGCGCTTTACTTCATTGAAATACAGTCGTAAATCACCGCGACAGCGGAAGGGAAAAGTGTTTGCGCAATCACAAGGAAAATACGGCAAAAAAAATAATAATAATAATAAATATATATATATATATATATATATATATATATATATATATAAAGCCAGAAGTTTTGTCTCCAGCGTGTTTAATACACTTATGCCTCATAATTGATTCATCTACTGTAGTTTTTATTATTTTCGTTCAGAAGCCTCAGAGTCTGAAAGCCACATCGTATGCCACTCATCATATGGGGGCTCCAGTGATTTGTCAATCATGTGAGACCTTTCGAACATACATTTCTTTGTTTTCTAGCTATCCGTTTTTCTCTACTGGTTATCTTATCATCGGGTCACGGGTGAGCCGGAGCCTATTCCAGCTGACTTTGGGTCAGAGGCGGGGTACGCCCTGGCGTTCTCGCCAGTCAGTTGCAGAGCGCATATAGACAAAGGCCGCCCCAAAGGTATTGGAGGGGCTAGGTCAGTTCCTTTTTTTTTTTTTGTTGTATACCGAAGATTTTTTTTTTATAAGATTATTATTTTTATCGAATTCCAAATCTGCCCCTTTTGCTCAGGTTTTCACAATAATTGTAACGTAATAACAAAAATATACAACCGTATTATATTTTGTAGTAATTTTGAATGAAGCGTTAGTTCAAGTATCAGGATTTTTTTCCCCTGAAAACTCATAGCTACAAATTACACAATATGGTAAAATACTTGTGCAAGCTTTTGTTGGTCAAACTGAAAATATCTCAAACCTGATGTGCCAGGGAATTAAAAAAAAGGAAAGACATTTTTAAAATCAGCATTGAAAATATGTTTAGGGACACATAAAGCCATCTCTGATTAAAATTTGCTCTAGTGTGTGTGTGTGTGTGTGTGTGTGTGTGGTCGTGGCATCACGTTGCAGGGCCCGGGGCCTCCACAACACAACAGATGGCCCTCGCCGGGGTGGAATCTGTTACTGTTTGCTGGCGGGGCGTTCTCCTCCAGCAATTTTGCCACCCGGTTCAGGCTTGAGCGCAGAAGGTTGTAAAACCATACATATGCTCATATGTCAGCGAACAGTGTGTACACACCAAATCCAGCTCGATAGATGAGCTCTTCTGGACACTGCACTTTGATTCGCCGCAGTCTCCGGTTGACTGCTGCGCTAGATTTTCTTGTTACTTCTTTAGTGTCCTCTTAAATGAAATTGCAACACTTGAGCATCCTCAGCCAGAAATGACAAACATACGCGTACGTTTGTACTCCACCATCTCCACTTTGCGGCAATGTTCGGTTCTCTGGCGACCCTTCGCGTCCTCTTGAATAAAACTGCTGGGCCATTGTAATGTGAGCGTCTTGGAAAAAATAAGAAACAAATAAAAGAAAAGAGTTCACTTTTGTCGCATTCAATTTTGTATTCATGCTTGCCTGCGACGAAGAGAACGGGAGATTGAATTGCAGCATCGTTGTCAATCATATGCATATTTTTATTCATAATGTTTCGTTCTTTTTCTTTTTTTTTTTTTTTATGCAAGTGTCGAATCCACAAAGTGTATTCAGCGCGACGCCGACAATCAGCGCAATCAGATTGCAGTCCGCGGGGAGCCGTCGCCTGCCTCCCTCTATTTGTTGTTTTGTTGACGCAAAATGGAGACAGGGAGATTGCGCTAAATTATATATTTGCATTATATATTCTTTTCATATCTCTCTATTACATCAATATTTCACAGGGGTGTTCTGGCACTCTCACGCAGTGGGAGGGGGGGGGCAGGGGGGGTTGAAAAATATACTCCCAGACAAATACAGCAAAAAATAGCTCCCAAATTAAAATGTAGCAGAAAATGAAATATTTAAATATGGAGTGTTTGTGTGTAGCTGCTGAAAAGTGCGCACCGCCGTTTCGGCATAAAACTACTCAAGTCTTAGTTTGAATAAAAATTGCTGCCTCATTGAGGCATCCGAGGATACACGGCGAGAAAAGTCAATGGTAAACACACATTATGAGGGATGTTTGATGCCACTTATTTTCACTCTGATATCAGTGCGAGTTCTCGACTCTTTTGACTGAAATCAAGTAACCGATACCACTCGTACTTTTTGAGACAGACAATCTGTATTTAACCAATCACAGGTCATTTTAATGAAAGACCTTTTATTTGTCCCTGACAAAAGACAAGAACAGTCAATCTGCAATAGAGAATTTAAGTTCAAAAGAGAACACAAACCACTCAAGAACAACTCCATGAGTTTACGGTAATTAAGTTTTCAAAATCAACCGAAGTGCAAAATAATACAGGGTGACAAGCATGACACCTTGAAGTTGGAAATTAGGGCTGGGCGAGAGAGCTGAAAATGTTATCACAATGTAAGTATTTCATAATAGTCAATACTGATAAATTTTGGGTTTTCTTTTATTACCTCTTCAAAATTAAAAAAAAAAAAAATCGATTAGATATAAAAGACAGTACAATACCACCATCCTGATGGTACAGATTACAAAATATCAGAACATAAAAGTACAAAAAATATTACTCTGCATACTACATGTAAGGACTGTATTTGCGGATGCATGGCTCGATATGACAAAACAGCGCACAGGCAAACGTTATGCTTGGCTGTTGTTCATGTTGATGTTCATGTTCATGTCAACTTTATTGTCAAATGGGCTACATGTGCAACATACAGCACAGATGAAATGTCTTTCCTCAGGAGAGAGAGGAGCCGCTGCGGGTGCCCGCGTCGCCATCAAAAGAATAGTTAACATAAAATGACAAATAATACAACACAACACATTAAGACACAGTCAGTCGTGCAATCTTAACCACTTTTCTTATCACTTGTGTCTTAGTACTGTACTGCACGGTCTCTACAGCAGTGCTCCCCCGTCTTTAGCTAGCCTCAGTCATCTCTCGAACCAAAGTATCATGTAACGAGAGCGTTTGAAACATGGCTGGAAACGACAAAACCAACACACTTGCTTGCTTTATTGTTTTGCCTGTTGTGCTTTAATATTGCAGTCCACTGTCCTACTTTGATGTCATTTTCTCGCAGCCCCTGGTCTCCTCTTGAAGAAAATGACATTGCCACTTCTTTGAGGAGTCACGACGAGAAGTGACAGATATAAACACAACTGCTCACGTTGATCATGTGGTACTTCCCCTTTTCTTGCTGTCCTTAGTTTTCTCACAAATCAAATTTCTCCTGACCATAGTCAGCAAAAATGAATCCTGGATATCCCAGTTGTCCTCCAATTGTTTTCGTTTTCTTAGCGTGTCTTGTGAAGATTTTTTTTTTTTTTGTTACCTTTCCTATTACCTAACCAGTGTTTGCATCACGGGTGTGTTACATGACCTCATGGTATTTCAAAGAAAAAAAAAATGCCTGCAAAACAGAAGCTTTGTGATGTCACAATTGATTGACACCCCCCCCCACCCCAAAATGTCTTTTTTTTTTTAACCTTTCCTATGACCTAACCAGTGTTTGCATCACGGGTGTGTTTCATGACCTCATGGTATTTCAAAGAAAAAAAAAATGCCTGCAAAACAGAAGCTTTGTGATGTCACAATTGATTGACACCCCCCCCCACCCCAAAATGTCAGACCACATGCCTGATTCCTGTGATATTTCGACTCTATTTTACCTTATTTTTGAGGTAGTGTGTAACCTAGCCCCCCTGAAGACCACTTCAAGATCAACACAAATATGCTTTTAGTGTGTGATCTCGGTGAGGAACACGGTGTTGCTCATCACCGTCTCGCACGCGATTGTAACGTCGTCATGGCAACGAATGGATCACGTGACGAAGCGAGGCTTTTTTTGCAAGGGGGAACGACATCAATGACCTCCCTGCTCTCACTAAATGCCTCATGCGTGAGGACGCTAATTACTCTGTCCATTCTTCCATATTATTACTTTGTTCAGCAGCGGCATTAGGTTGATTTGAGAGGTATCCGTGGACAATGTGGTTATAATCGCTGT
Organism: Hippocampus comes; assembly: GCF_001891065.2. NCBI lineage: Eukaryota > Metazoa > Chordata > Actinopteri > Syngnathiformes > Syngnathidae > Hippocampus > Hippocampus comes. The sequence continues at coordinate 907,423 of NW_017805135.1, read as the reverse complement.
TTGAAATGGGAGTGCAATTGACTGCATTAGCTACGCATAGCTACAATATAAGCAGCTCTCTCAGGGTATATTATAGACAAACACACACTCTCAATGTATATTTTGCATATAATCTCCTGTCATTGTCATGGTAGCGGTATCAACAGCCAACAGTTGTTTGTTTATTTATATTCAAACTGAGCTTATAGCAAGCGTGAGCGATGTCATGTACAGTTTGCTTTCACCATGTCAAAAAATATGTTGGAGAAATATGTCAGGATTGATCCTCTGGAGGGTTTTCCTTTTTCATTTTATTTATTTATTTATTTTTTTACACAAAGGCATGACACGGAGATGTTACATATCAGGACATATGGGAACTGTTTTATGTTGGAAGAAGAAATACATGATATGTTTTTCTATAAAATGTCAAGGAATGCATTACAACGTCACTCTCAGATGATGCCGATGATGAGGATGTTGGAAATGGAGCTGCACACAATCCATCAGCAATGGTCCTAAGCCATACTGGAAAGGGATGCAGTTGAAGGATTGCCAAAGGACAGCGTGCCGTGTCACACAATGCAGTGCACGACCTAGTTCGGAAGCGCCACAGAGGCTCAATGTGACTTCGAGTTCATCCTCTCCCCTCCAGACTGTTCCAAAAAAAAAAAAAAAAAGCACATACTGTACCTATATTGTGACACACATGGACAAAATGATTGGTAGCCCTCTATTAATCAAAGAAAAAAAACCCCACAGTGGTCAAAGAAATAACTTGAATTTGGCAAAAGTGCGAAATAAAAAACAACCAATAAAAATAATTTCTTTTCAATTGTGGTTCAATGAATGACAATATGCTTTTGCAATAAAAATGAAATTTATTTTCTGGCTTTTAACATACTGTATGTTGAACAGGTTGCCAATAATTATGCAGGGCATTGTATACGTCCCAGACCCATCAGACAGGTGAAAATCTGCAATATAGAGAATCCATATAAAAGTATTTATTTTACTTTTACTCTTCCCAAAAACTGGAAACGCGTTAACTTAATAAAAACAGCCACCATATAACTTCACATCATCTGTGACTTATAAACATGCTTTGCATACTTTGACCTCCTGCATAGACTCCAGCAAATGAAGTTCTTCTTCCTCTATGTCAAGTTCTGTGCCACTCGCGTAACGATTTTTAATCTGTGTTCACACCCACAACGGCGCATCTGCAAAAATACCAGGAACCTGTATATTTAAGCATTAAAATGTTCAACCAGACCAAAGGATTTCATCTAACCAAAGCCTGCAATCATAATTCTAGCCTATAATGTCAAATACCAAAGACGGAATCACAGAAATTAGGATAGAAGTTATTGTAATAACAGCTCCTTATCATTTAGCATGTTGCAGCACAACATGGTGCGACACTGAGGGCATGTAACTTGCCTGTATACTGTAAAAAGCCATACAAATTTGTGATGTAGCGGCGGTGCAATATAGAGCGGGTTCACATAATTACTGTTTTCTATAATGCTGCTCGTTTCTTTGAAAGTGAGTCAGCCACAAATTAGTTACAGTAGTAATCCAACCATATGTATCAAGACAATTGGAGGACGCTCTGTGGGGAACAGCACGTACATTTCGAGTTATGATGTGTACATCTTTGCTTGACGTGGAGGAAAAGAGGCTTCTTTCATTTTGTCGGGTGTTGCCAGTTAACATCAAAACAAAGCAATGAGGCCGTGTGCCATTTTCCCGTGCTCTCTCGACTGATTCAACCGGTCTGTTTGTTTATTGCTCATTTTCCATCAACGCACAAACACTTTATTTGTATCCCCCTCCCCAAAAGCTAATTCAACAGCGGCTCGACAATTTTGTGGCGAGGGGCGGGGGCTGGAATTAGCCCGCCAGTCTAGCATCAGCAACCACGGCTCCCCTCGCATCAGACTAACGCCGCTGCCTGCCTCTTGTGCAATTACATCTGCGCTAGGCCAGCAGAGAGCATCCTGCCGCCAGGTTTTTCGATAATTGCAATTGAAATGTTTATGGATTTGTAGGCACCACTTCCTTTTCTGTTGCAGCCCGCTTAATCATCTATTTTGTTCTACCCACAGACACATCGAGAACTGGACGGGACTGCAGACGCTACGGGATGTGGACATGGAACTCTACACTGGACTGCAGAGACTGTGAGTGTCATTTAACTAGCCGTTAGAAGGGAAGGTATAAGTGTGCCTCAGGGGGAAAAGACAGTGTAACCTGCATAATCCAAAAACAAACAAAAAAAAAAAATCAAAAATTAAACAAAAACAGAGAAATATTTCTTAACATGATATGAAACCAAAACAGCTTTTTAAATCAGTAACGTGACAGTATGGCATCTTGGTCGAGTGATTTTTGAACATCAGTGAGGAAGGTTTGTGATTTGTCTTGATAGCACGATACATCCCATCCTTATCTATTACACCGTCATATTGATACGGCTACACGTATAACTGAGTGGTACGTGATTGCATTATTTTGTATGGTATTGATTGAAATTATATGATTGAATCATGTAGAAATAATAATGACCTCCTTATTTCTCCACACTGCGGAATTGACACAGGTCCATCAAATAGCATTACAAGGCAAGTATATTGTGACATGTTGCAGATAGGTTTCTTCGAATGGCTTGCGTATCGCATGTCAGGAAAATAATTAAAAAGGTAATAAAGTGCAGGAAAGTTCTTTACAACATGTGACTTTTAATTCAACAACAACAGCAAAAAAAACCACAAAAAAAAAACAGTTCATGTGCTTTTGTATGTGCTGCTGTTTTGGTTAGTATCATCATCATTGAGATGGGCTTTCTGATGATGATTACTCAAAGTCGGGGTATTGTATCAGACGTGTTCTCCAAGTGGGTTGCTTGGAATAATTTGCGATAAATTACAATGCTGCATTCTACGGAAAAGAAAAAACGAGAAACAACCTGTTCCGACTACTCCCACCGCCACTTCTCAATGGCTACCTGCTGACCTCTTCCTCCAGCCTTGTCTTTTTTTTTTTTTCCCTACGCCGCCCTTTCAAAACTCAGAGCAGGCCTCTCTCCCCTGATCCTGCTGATCCCTCATCAGGGAGGCCAAGTGTAATATCTCCAGCAGCAAATTAGCATTTTTCTCATTACCGCCACCACCGTGAGAGGAGGGTGGCGAGGTGGTGAGTGGCAAGGGAGGTGGGCGAGGGCGAGGGGGTGGGCGAGGGTGAGGGCGAAAGGGTCGGCTTGAGCCCGTAACAGTCCCGTAGCCCGATTTGATGCTCATCATTCCGCATTTCAATAACGACAATATGAGACGCAATCATTCATGAAAAACGGCGGATTGTTAAATATGCCAGAGAGCTGTGTGCTAATGAAAGAGGTGCTGCGCATGTTTCTGTTGATGCTTTAATTGCAAATAGATTAAAATAAAATATCCACCAGAGTGCCACATTATGATGTTGATGATGATGATGATGATGGCGGTCGCGTAAGGCCACTCAAACAGATTCTTCTTTGCAGCAGACAGCAGTTAAAAAAAAAAAAAATTGCTTGGTTCATTCAAGTCAACAGCATCTTTTATGTTTACAACAACAGCCATGGAAAGACAGACTGGGTGTTTTCAACACTCTGAGGTTAATTCAAATTAAAAACTTGACAGTGTATGACAAAAAAAATGCACACAGGCTTGTTGAGGACTGGAAATTGTCTGTGGTGTTGACAAAAACACACTTCAGATTGTCAAAGACTCCACTTTTTGGAAGTGTTTGCACAAACATACCGCAGGCTCGTCAAAGGTCAGTTTTGAAGATGAGGAGTTGACTTGAATGTTTACACAAAAAAAAAAGACTAAATTGTTTTTGAAGTTGACAACATTTTAAATTCTTTGTGATGCACGTGATGTACGTAAACCACCTAAAATGGCCTTTCAAGTTTGCAAAAACATGCACTTATGTTTGGTTGATTGAAGACTAAACTGTCTGAGGTTCATGAGGGACTAAATTGTCTTTCGTAACGATAATGCGATGGGGTTGACTTCCGCCTCTCTGTTAAAAAAAAAAAAAAAAAAAAAAACCCACAGAGGCATGATGGGTGAGTTTAAATGGCACGCCGCAAAATGATGAGACGCACGGTGATGTCAGTGAGGGACAGCTTTGATTACAGCATTAGAACTTCAGCTGCGGGGCGCCTTTACGCTGAGCGGAGTTACATTTGGAATTAAAATTGGATTTAGATGAGGCAGAACTGTTTGGACTCGCTGCAGTGGATTTTCTTGCTGGTGAGCGAAAGCGTGTCCGAATGTCTTCCCTTCACCATTTTCATCTGTACGAGACACGGGTTCATTTTCAATGAAATGAAGTTAGAACTGAAGAACTTAAATGCCTTTGCAAATGTTAAGGTCCTTTGCACACCTGATTCCCTTTTCACGGATGTGTATCAGGCTTTTTTTTTTCTGAGGAACAATTTTGCTAGTCAAGGACTTCATTTGATGAGCAAATTATTCATTTGAAGAAGCAATTTTTTCCCACCCCCGATGAATCCTTGGGACCTGAAACGAGGTTTTTGTTCTACAATTAAAAATATGACAATATAACAGAACGAATGAATAGAGGATATTTTTCCTCAAAACATCTGACTTTATCATGAAAAACCAATTACTTTCCTTTTTATACAATAGAACAGATGATATTTTTTCAATCCACACCGCGCACTGCAGCAAACTAGCTTATCGTGGAGAAACATTTTCAGCAGGGCAATTTCAAACAAATACAAATTCAAACTTGAATTTAGCATTTCTTGAATCCACAACAAAGATTTTTTTTTAATTTGCAATCTCTAAATGTCTTTACACGTATATAAAAATATACATGTTAACTGACAACTTGACCTGTGAATTAAAACTGCCTTTTGACATTTAAAAAAACCCAAAACCACGAACACTGCAGTGGATACAGAGTTTGTGCCAGAATGTATCAGCTCACATATTTTTTTTGCAGGGGCAGGGGGCTGAGTTACATAATATAAAAAAAAAGGAATAAACCCCTGCGCGCACACACATGCACACGCACGCACACAAGCGGGCGCACACACACACGCTTACACACATGGGTGCACAAAACAGGCCGAGAAATAGGAAATAAGAAAAAAATGGGAAAAAAAATGCTCGCGTTCTCCCACGCTGCAGCCTTTCTGCGCTCCGCTCGCACGTTGCCGTTCATTCTTTCCCTTTTTATTCATTGCAGCACCATCATGAATTGCAACCTGAGGGTGATCCAGCCCCGAGCCTTTGCGCAGAATCCACACCTACGCTACATGTGAGTAAATATTCTGTCTATATCCTCGTACAGTCTACCAAAGCTTGGCAAAATATGGCCCGTGTGCAACTGACTCCCCGCTTTATTCTTAAATCTGGTCCAACAAGGATTTACAATTACATGTGTCAAACTCAAGGACCGGAGACTAAATCTGACCCTCCACATGATTTTATGTGGCTCGCTAAAGCAAGTCATATGCCTACACAGCCTGTGTGTTGTTTGAATTTGGACCAAAATTACAATTTTTTTGTCAAGTTTTTTATTACCACCCCAAAAATAAAAGAAAACAGGAGAACATATGATTTTCCTTGACTTTTGATTTAAAAATGGGTTAGCCGACACAAAAAACAATTAGAATCAGAAAATCCAAACATGAGTATTGTATCGAACCAATTTCGTTCCATGTCAAATTGTTTTTAATACCTTTGAAGGTCATGTAGTGATACAATTTTGCTTCATGAACCAGTTGTATTTTTTAATTATTTTTTTTTTTTTTTACTCTTCTTGAACAGAGCTGGTTCATGAAACATCTTGAATCTTCATTTTCCTATCAACCAAGAAATGCCACATTTCAATTATTGACAAGTTCATTCATGCATTTAAAATGACACCAAGAAACTCCCTTGAACTAAATCGGGCCATATCGAATCAAATTGCCAGACGACTGAATTGAACCAAATGGAATCGTTCCGCTTACCAAATCCAACCGTCCTTGACTCGCATCGCACATATGGACATACATATCAAATCATCTTTTTTTTCGGTAACGCATACCCCGATGTAACATGATGTGATGATAAAATGATATGATTTCACTGTCATATTGTCTCTCTGAGAGAAACGAACAACAATGCGGTCTGTGACATCAATGAGTTTGACATAGACTGTAAATGAATGCGATGAATCGTTTTTTACAATTCATACAATTTTGACACATTTTTAAAATGTTGACGGTAAAATAGACAAGCTTTTTTTTAAGGAATCTACAAATGATTTCGTCCATCTATCTGTTTAATTAAAAAAAATAAATCATATGTCGCTCTCAAGCACAAAAGTCTGCTCAACACTGCTTCATGGCTCGCCGACAAGTCGAGCCTTGAGCTCAAGATGATGTTGATGGAGAGTGGCTTTGGGGTATTTGGGGAAAATACGGACGGAGTGACGGGTGAATGGAAGCAGCGCCATTACTGCGGCTGAACGGCGCCCGTCTTAAATGAGACATCCATTATTTGCCTTGGATAATTGGATTGCTATCTGCACACGGCCTCAACATGCTGAAAAAGAAGACGAAAAAGGCGACATGCTTCCATTTAGCCGCCGCTCTCTAAATGGACAATTTGTCCGGCAGGGGCCGAGCGGCGCGGTGGCGAAGAGCAAAGTCATTTCTTTAACAAAAGGCTGACGTCTTAGCGTATGACAGCCTCTTATCGCACTGTTATCTTCCAGGAGTAAGCGGGACATGAGGAACTCGGTCGCAGTCTTTTACCTGAACACGCTGCCATTTGCAGTTGGCACTCGGAAACTGAATGTGGTCTCTATTCTGGGGGCAGCTTGGGAAGGAGTGGTTAGTACCTCACAAAACCGCAGGTCTGGGTTTCAATCTAGCTTTATGTGCTATCCTAGATTAGAAATTGCTGTCCACACAACATGGATGCTAGTTTTTAGAATACAGTACTCTCAATCAGTGGTTTTCAATCGTTTTTTTCAGTGACGTAGCCCCTGTGAATTTTTTTCTCCAGCCAAGCACCCTCTAACCAGCGCTTAACATTTTTGGGTGAAAAAAAAATACTTCCAACTCGGGATGTAATGATTTCTGAACATCACGATGCGGTATCACGATACTTGACGATACCATAATTATCACGATATTATGGGGAGGTTGGTGAAATAAAAAAAACTTTTAAAAATCAAGAGTGATGTTTTTGATGGTATGTGCTTCTTTTAATATCTTTGTGAAAAGCAGAACGTTAGTATTGTGGTGCATCTTCATGTGTCAGTCCAATGATTGACTTGGTGGTGGGTCCTGGTTTGTGGAAACCCGCCTTTCTCCCTGCATGACTGGCCTATGCTCCATTTAAGCTCCCCTCATCCCTGCCCGTGGAAAGAGTATGTTTACTGGGGGGCAACTTTGGAAGAAATAACTTGTAATGGCAACATTAAAGTCAATGCAGCAATGCAAGACTCGACTGACTCGTCAGATTTACGAGGTGATCTCACAGTTCAGCTTTTGCTTGCGTGTGTGTGTGTGTGTGTGTGTGTGTGTGTGTGTGTCCATTCACTTTATCTCCACGGCTGATCGGAAGCACTCATCAAAAGGGTCTGCTTCTTAATGAAACATATTAATCCTCACTCCACTTTTATTTTTTCGCTTTACTTTTGACCAAGGCAAATCAACTAAAACTTCCATGGTGTAATTGCGGTCTCGCAACCAACTTCTCTTACCGACGATCAGTGCCAACTAATTAGAAGCATCTCTGATCGTTGGCTATTGTACGAACAATTGAATCCAAAAAAGATGGTGTCTGTTTATTCGTATACACTCACCGGTTGTGGTTTGAGTGGGTGGACGTGTGGAAATAAAAATAAACACGTGTTAACATTCATGTTAGACTGTTGCTGCTTTGCACTCCGGTCAGCTGCCCTTATTCTCCTCTTGGATAAGATGTGTCTCCTTCCAGCAGCTGTATTACTGAGAACTAATTCACTTTCATTTTTTTAAATGGAGAGGCAGCAGAGTTAATGTGCTTGAGCATATACAAGAGGTATGTTTTATGTCTCCTCCTTGCATTTTTTTTATTTCCTGCTTCCATTATTGCTTTTGAAACTCGCTCATTTCGCCATTGTGGGACTAATAAAGGTTATCTTATTTCATCTTACTTTATTTGCGGTCTCCGTAGTGTATGAAAACACATTTGCTCAGGTCATTAAACAGTCCACTTACAAAAACACGTTTATTGAAAAGGTTGACCACAGACGTGCTGCAACGGAAAAACTCCAAACTTATGTTGGCTTTTGAGACTCCACATATTGTCCAGTATACTGTTCTGCAGTATATATACTGTATTTTATTTTTTTTTTTTTATTGAACCACAATATTACGGCATAATTGTGAAGGAAGTTGCTGAAAGAAGAAATGGGCCAGGGGAGAGTGTGGATATTTAGAGAGGCTGCTGACAATGACCACACACTCCATTTGCACACACAGAAAAACTCCACATTTTGCTTTCCAGCTACAGGTGCCGATGAAATTATAAATATAGTTGAGTATTATTGTAAAACATAACGATAGGTTAATGCCTGTTAATATCATTGACAAAAAAACAGTGTATTAGTTTCATGGAGGAGATAGAAATAAAAACACATTCATTAGGTTTGTTGATGTCTCGGAATTGTCTTCGACGGCGACTAAAATATATGTCTTATAGGTTCATTGAAGACTAAATTGTGATATTCACAAAATGACTTGCAAAGACTAAATTGACTGACTAATTGACTGCGATGTATACAAAATTCGCATATGTGGTTCATTGACGTCTCGAAGCAGATGTTGACAAAACAAAATGTACACTCAAATGTCTGAACTGTGGATGACAACAAATTTCCATTGGTGTTGAGGGAAACGTTAGGTTCACTGAAGACTCAACACTTGTTTTTGATATCCCTGCAAATGCATGTGTGAGAATTGAAAAATAAATACAACAAAAGAGGAACTGTGATTTTTACCAATGCAAAGTTCTGTGGATGTCGTTCACTTTCTAGTCTATACATGATTCCCACAAAAAGTTGCTGAAGTTGAAAATGGATGGCAGTGCAATTATTTTCATAAAATATTTGCACGCATTTAATTATCAGCTCGACTCAACTTATCATCATTTATATTAACCCTGCACTAGACCCAACAAATCAAAAGGAGTCAAGCGCAAAGCGGATGAATTCAAAACAATTCAATTTGGCGAGTTGATCGTTTACATTTGCGTTGGATTAAACCGTGAGCTCACTGTAATTGCGTCTCGACTTGTGATGAAGAGCGTCCGTTCCCATGAGAAAAAGCATCAGCTGGGCCTCTAATTCGGACATCAATGAGGTCGGCCTCATGCATAATAATTACTAGAGCTTGACATCCTCATCATCGTGATCATACTCCTTGCCAGTCACCCGGTAACCATCCACCTGCATTTACAACACAAGGGCGAAAGCTTTTGAGTTCAAAGGTGTACGTGTATTTTATTTAAAAAAACAAATAAAAACACACATTTTGCTTGAGCCTAAAACAATAACACGAATGTGCTTGATGGTGACAAGATGAATACATCACAACCCTTTTCAAAGGCTTTTATTTTGGCACATGGCCGTGCTGCGTTCAAACAGAGCCGTAAACATCACACACGTTTTGCTTACGATGTAGCTCCAAGGTGAGCTGTTGCTAAAAATGAATGTGCTCATCCTGTCTCGTGTCTCCGCATACATTCTGACATTATTGGGGTTTTTTAATGTTCTTTTTAAAAATGTGAGCACAGATACACCACACTTGACTCGAGAGAAAAACAAGAACCAGGTTGTCTCTGCCCCGTTAGCCAATATGAAGTTGGGATTGATTGACTTTGGTGCCATATGTTGTTTACATAAAATGCGGAAAGCACAAATGTTTCAGAATTTAGTCACGGATTTGTCTCGTTCCGATTCGGTAACGATCCAACAAAATCTTGGAAGGTCTCCAGGAAATGGCCAACGTGACCCTGACCCACACCAAAATGGCATGGTTATCTTTTAAGGCATGTCATGTTTTCTTGAGTCTTATTTGTGAGTCTGTTCGTCGTGCCAACTAAATGACATGTTTGCTCGTGAAACTGGCTTTGGGGTCTTTGACATTATTATTATTATTATTATTATTATCTTGGATAGATTCTCTATTTCATCATTATATTATCATTATTAAGATTGTTCTGATCGGGTTTTATGCTGCCGATTCCGACCGTTCATAAGTGAAATTGTCCGTTACTGATCACATGAATTGGCTTCCCATTTTGCAGTTTCAGAGCTGCTCACTAACGGTTATTTTGATAAGCGATGAATCTGTCAATTATTATTTTGATTAATTGATGAATCTGATTTTGAAAAAAACATCCAGTTTAGCAAAATTTCCATCCGTTTATTGTACAAAAACAGGACCTTAATTCAAATTGACAAAGCAGAAAATGCACGAACATTTCTGTTGATTCATATCCTGGTTCTTTAGAACCAGTAACTTTAGTGTTCTTTGAACATTCACTTTCCGAATCGATATTTGACAGACTAGCTTTTTACACTTTCCACAGAGAGCCCCGCTATTGTTCTTCTGAAGTGACGTCACACTTCCAGTTTTGTCGCTCGTCAGGATCCCACTTTGGAAAAACGATTACTTTGTCGAATTTACGAAATACAAACTATTTCTGCTTTATTCAGTGTATTTTGTTTAATCACTTTACTTGTGACATAAAATGATTTCATTAGGCATTTTTTAAAATGACTTGACAGTTGACCGTTCAAGCCCATTCTGGAACCCTAAACCTCGCGTGGTACAATCCGTTCATCTCTTGAAATTGATTTTGGGTGGTGTTTCATGTCCGAGTGTTCCGGAAAGTTTGGAAGAATGTTGAAATGCCGTAGGAGGACTTTTCATGCATTTATGAGAGCAAACATTTTAATGAATGTAACTATAATGTATAAACATAATACAAAGTGTATTTGATAAAAGTATGATACTACGCTCGTGGATTGGCTCTGAAACGTCCAACAAGGAATGATGTTGCTCATATTTGTCAACGGTGGGCCTCGAAAAGCCCAATTGCTCTTTTGTGATTAAGGGCTATATAGAAATAAACTTGACTTGAATGTCTTTAAAAGACACCAGCTCAGCTATATTTACTTTTACAAGCCAACTTTTCTCTAAAGTGTTTGCCTTCTTAATGGCTGTGGCCTAAATTAGTTTGCTTTACAATGACAGCTCTAAAATAAACTTGATTACCGGGCGAGTGAGAGAGAGAGAGAGCGCTTAATTTCCAGCAGTGCGTTAAACGAGATGGTATTTAACCCTTTGCCTGACTGACTGGCGTTAAGGCGGAATGTAAATTGCCGTATGAGCCGCCACTCAAGGTACGCGACAGCGCCGCCTAAATTTTTGATCACGTCTGCGAATGAGATGCAAACACGGGACACGAGCAGGTTGGTGCGCTGTTGTTTATTTTTTTAACGACGATGATGAGAGTCGAGTCTGGGTGCACACGGTAAGCAGTCGGAAAAGATCTGTGCAGCCAAGCAGCACCCGGAAATCGTAGCGCAAGTTCATCTTGATTTAATTGTCTTTTTACAAAGTAATTACCTCCCGTGCTTATTCAATGCTCCTATGCGGTTCCTTTCCATGTCTCTCCGGTCTTTTTGCGGACTTGACACGTTTTTTTTCTGTTGTTGTCTCGGATTTAACTCAGACTGCTCTCGCCTCGGACTCGTCTCGGAATCGGCCATTGGAAAATATTTTTATCGACTCGACCGAGTCCGACGATGTTTATATTCCTGAAAATTCACGTCCTCCTCCAAAAAATAATTTAAAATTAAGTTTTTGACATTATCAAAACAGCCTTCTAATTGGTTAACCTGACTGCGAGGGCATCGTGGACGGCAAACCCTGCCGTAGCGACTCGTTCATTCATTAGCTTTTTGAGACTATTTTGTAGCAGTTCCTTCCTGCTCGTTACAATTTGCTGCTCCCCGGTGCCCAATCTCCGCGTCGTCTCTCCCCCGAGATCGAACGACATTAATGAAGCAACATTGTTTTTGAAATTGTTTTTGTTGTTTATCTGCACACACAGTTAATAAGGCAAAGGCCTCCATGCCATCTGAGAAGAGTATTGAGCATAATTAATTTTTTCCAATTTTGTGGTTGTGATAATAATATTTTTCTGTCATAAAGTGGCAAGTTAGAAAAATATGTTCTCTACAGCCACACTAGCCCAAACACCTCATTCTGGTTAATACTGTTTTTGTCCATCTCAGGGGAAGGGGGGGCATTTTGCCACTTGCTGTCCACTGAAAATGACATCACAATTGCGCAGTGCTCAGGTAACAACCAATCGTGGCTCGGCTTCAGAACTGGTGAGCCGTGATTGGTTGTTGAGAGCTATTTTCTTTGGGTACTGATGATGCTAAGTGCTACTGGTTTCCTAGACTCCTGAAATAACAAATTTGCTCCAATTATGTGGGTCTAAACGTTCTTTTTCTCGTTGCGCCAACTAGCGTGTCACCACGAATGCCGTGGTTTGGTCACGCACTACAGTACTGACCTTTGAGCTATACAGCATTTCTCCTACCAAGACGTAAGTTACCCTTGCTCGAGGCAGCCATTTTTCCATAATCCTGCACAGCTGTTTTTTTTTCAGTGCTCCTCCAGTCTTTTTCCGTTGTTTCCCACAACTTTCCCATGCTGCTACATCGCCTTTCACTGTGTAACACATTTTAACTGCTGATCGGGTGGACGTGTTAGCAACCCCCGGTGGGTACAATTAGCCACATTAGCGTGCACTTGGTGGATGTGAACAGGCAGGGTAAAGTCTGTAATGTGGCTTTGTGTCTTGACGGTGGCCTCGGTGCTTGGTTGCCACAGGTGCCGGTGTTAAGGCACACGTGATAATTTAGCCTAATTAGGGTCTAACGAATGTGCCGGTTTGACATTGCAAGCTTGCTATTGTACACCTATTCCTAGCGTTTTCCTTTTCCTTATTTAGCGCGGTTCCACCTGCAAAAAATAGCTCAAACTGAAAAGTATGTGTTGTTTGTAGGGTGGTTTGGACGGTTGATGGTAGATGAGAACAGAGGGTTGTTGTTTAAAGCCATGTAACTGTTCAACAAAAAGTGGCCCATCAAGTTCTTTTTGCCATTTTTGGGAGGCAAATGTCATTATTTTCAACTAAAGGTATGTTGTAAAGTGTCCAAAAAAAAAAAAAAAAAAAGCTTCTATCATCATCTGATTTAATCGGCCAACCGAATAATCGGTCGGGCCCAATTTTAAATGAACGAATCACATTATTGGCCAATCACTGAAACATGAGTCGCATATCTGACCAATGCTGCGTGTAATCATTGGCATGTTGACGAAGTAATGCCGTCTGTCACGCATGCTCTCCATTCTGGTGACATTCTGTGTCGCCCCGAAAGAAGCCCCCCTTCAACAAAGAGATGTCGCACTGAGGTCTCAGACTTTCAAGTCTTCTCCGCTACTTCTCTGGCTTGGTCTTTGTCCCGCCTGTGTCAAATTAAAGGTCAGTTGGCTGGATGGCTGGGTGACTCTGTATTCTAATGCGACTGAGAGAGAGGATGAATCTGAAGGGAGTGTTGTCACGGTGGACCCCCGAAAGGTCAGTCCCTGTTGGGTGGAATGGCGCAGGGAGAGGCTCTCATTAAAATCCAGCAGACAACATTTTCTTATTGCTAAATGTCATTTTCATTCTCGGGTCAGCTGGCCAGCCAGAGAACACCTTTAATCAAAAGTGAAATGGTTCTTGTTTACCTTGTCAAGACTTCCCAGCTTGAAGCGGGAAGATGCGCCGCAGCATATTCGGGGCTGGCTAAAGTGTCACTATTATAAGAGCTTTACGTTTCATACGTGAATGGGCACGTATTAACAAAACAGCAATGGCAAAACAGCAAAGCTCAGCCGAAACTAACATTGTTTTGTTTTTTTTTTTTTTTGATGGCTGCACATTGTAATACAATTAAGATGGGCTTTTTTTTCATCCACTGTATTGGCACAACGCAAGTGAATCTGTGTGTCTGATGCAACCATTTCAGTTTCTCCGTATTTGCCTGGTGCGGACTCGTAAAGATGAATAGTGAAGTTTGCGTTATTAAATGTTCCCGCTAACCTGGCCACAGGGTGAGTAAGCGTGTCGGGGTTTGAGCTGAGCAGAGGTTCTCATCAGCATCGGCCCAAAATAAATGAGTCCACTCGCTTTGGGGCATTTTATGAACAAGTCATTACTGCAGCTGTCTCCGTCCGTGACCGCCCATGTGTTGGGATTCCAAAAATCATGTTTGCAGTTGGGAGCAGATGCACAAACTTTGAAAGCAACTTTGATGCCGTGGTAATGAGTCACGCAGTCCATACGGAAGCCAATCAATCACTGGATGCTTCCATGGATACAACTTTTCGCTCGGTCGTACTGTACATACACAAGGAACATACCGTAGTTCGGCTTTCGAACTTAAAGCTACTCCTGCTACAACAAACACTACTACTAAATACTACTTTTGGAGTATAAGGCGCACCTTCACTGAATGGCCTATTTTAAAACTGTTTTCTTATATCGGGCGCACCGCATTATAAAGCGCATAGAATCGAAACTACAATCGTGGCTGCGGTTGCTGTATGCATCCACTAGATGGAGCTACGCTAAAGGAATACAATACAAAACAGCAGTGGTTCTCAACCTTTTTGGCCCCACGGACCGGTTTAATGTCAGACAATATTTTCAGGGACCGGCCTTGAAGGTGTAACGGATAAATACAACAAAACAATACGATATGACCTGCATGAAAACTATGGTATTTTCGAAACATGATAATAATAAACACGAATCATGACACGAGGAACGTCCTATATCTGGCCGCAGCACTCTCTGATCCCTATGGTAACGTTTAAATGTGCCTTCAAAATAAGATAACACCCGGGGCTTGGGGACCGCTGCAATACAGCAGTCAGACTACATGCCACGAGCAAAATCTGCTTCAGATGCTGAGTTGCTCCCATTGTTGTTTCACTTTGATTCACATGCTAATGTGGCCGTCCGTGTGAATGTAGCCTTTCTGATTAACATTCGGCGTCAAAGACGTTGGTTCAAGATTAAATCCGTCATGTAAATCAAACCAACTACTCCTTCTCTCCCAAGTGACACACACACAAACACTCGGCGCACACAAATATCCAGCTCTTGATTGCTAAAAGTTAGTGTCAAACAGCGCATATATTAGCAGTTCTCCTCTCCGGATGCGTAGTACGAAGCCGCGTCGGGCCAACAGGCCAACGTGGGTTTCGTTAAATGTTTTTGTTTGCGCGGGCGTTATTGAGCGACTTTTCGCTCCTCCAAGAAATGCAGAGCAGCTGCTTATCTCCCCTCGTGCTCCCCTCGCTCTATTTAGCCTCTCTCGGGAGGAGTTCCTCCTACACGCGGGCTGTGCACTTATAGGAGTGCAGCGGCAACTACTGTGCACTCCAGCCACGGAAGTAGTAGAACGGAACTCAGTAGCGTGTGGGCAAAAATCATCATCTTCTTTTTTTCAATTTATTTTTTTAAACACATATCCATATTGCTCTATAGATATGAGGCTTGAAATGGGGTACACTTTTGCGCCCAAGGGTCACGCTCGATTTTTTAGTGGACAGATGGGTCAACCAAGTCATTCGTAGGTGAGACCAAAAAATTGGACATGTAAAATAATTTTAATTTTATAATTCATTCTCATGAATGAAATGTATTCAGAATTGATTTAATGAGAACTAATGAACAGACTTAAAATAAAAATATATCATTTAAACATTTTTATATTGCATTTTGTTCTTATTCAAAATAAACATTGCCAATTTTGCTTCAATAAATGAAACGTTTCAATTTATAATCTATGTAAAATTGTTTCACAATTTTTAGATTATGAATAGAAATAACCAATTATTTCAAAATATTGAAAGATTCCAAATTCAAGCAACAGTTTAAAAATAAACAATTATAGGCCTACAGTATATCTAAAATTCTTCATTTTTTTATTTTGATCTATTTTATTTTCCTATCAAAACCAAATGCATGAATGATGTATTGCGTGAAATGAATGACTAACATCAACCAAAAACGAATGAATACATTTTAAACAGCAAAAACAGCTAAATAAATGCAATAAATATTGCGAATAATCAGGCTCATTTGGTCCAGCAGCCGTATGCTCTGCTATCCATCAACCTGCTCACAAAACGCATTTTTGACTTCACAAACTAATGGTGTCCTTCATGTTAAAACTTCAGTGTGGACTACATCGTTGTGTACGCTCCAATGGTTGTTTTAAAGCACTCAACAAAAAAAGTTGAGTTGCTTCGAGTCCATCAGATTAGCGCTGCTTGATCCCCATTGAAAGCAGGTAGCAAATGGTCACACCTTTCACCATTTCACATCAAGGGTCCCTCATTACACTGAGAAATATATTTCGCCGCGAATGCTGGAAAATGCTGAGCGTGCCAAAAGAAGGGAAATGTAGCCTTGTTGGAAAAGGACCGTTTTTCGAGAACTGCTTCATGTCTTTTGTATTTTTCTTCACAAAGTCGCAACTACTCGGTCGACTCGAAGCTTTTGCTTTTACGTCAGTCACCGAACACGTATATCAAGTTGTAGATGCACCGTTTCTGAGAACCGCTTCCTAACTGTGCTGCAATTTCCACCACAATGTATAAATTTCAAAATTTTGATTTGCTATCACTCGATCAGCAAAAAATGTCTTCACATAAGCGCATGTCCGAAAAATGCTCCACATCTCCGCTCCAATATTTATCATATCAACATGAAGATACTTATACGACACTATACTTACTTTTCACTTGTAAATCCTGAAGGAGGTACACAAAAAAAAAAAAAATGCTGGGTTGACAATTGATGCAATGTATGGAAATACTTTGACCGTTTTGCATAATCAGACCACCTTGCCTTCACCCCTTCAGGACAACGGCAAGTTAATCGCGCTTTATGACATTCCTCAAGTTGCATTTTGCTGCGTTGCAGCGCATCATCCACGCTCGAATCACCAGCAATCCATCTGACATCACTCGCACATTTCCTTCCCACTGCGTGGGTGCGATTGCAAAAGTCGCTTGCTCGGCTGGGTGAAGGTTGTACGGAACTGCTTTCCCTCCCACAGACTGCTGGCCTCCCGCCTCGCTCAGTCAGTTCTGAAGCCACGTGACCATAAATAAATGACGATGGGGCACGGGGTACTTTGAGATCTGCCCCATACAATTGCAAACACGGCACTGTTTTTTCACCAATCACCTCGGAACGTGCTCACAATTACCTGCATTTGTGTAAGTGTTGGTAAACGGAGCTCGCTGGAGGTGTGGATATGTGTTCGTGGAGGGGAGGTGTTAGAATAGAGCAGCCGGCGCTTTAATGGCCAAAGCAAAGTGGTGACAGCGCCCGATTGTCCTGCTTGTTGTCAGCATGCCGCGGGCATTGTTTGACCTCTGATCACGATCCGCAAACTCCACCGGCGCCGAGTACAGAACAGCCCGTATCTCGCCTTGCTTATTTCGCAGAGATGAATGCATGCGCAGCTCAAATTTGCATTGTGCGATGTTTGGATGCGCGTGTGACTAATCTGGGGGTAAACACAAACACGGAGCCTCGCTAGCCTGTGGTGGCGCCGTCACGGAGCGCGCTATCTTTTGGCGGTGATGTGCTCTGCGCAAGGTGAAACGCTCTGGTGAGCCCCGGCCGACGAGCTGCGAAACTTGACCGGAGGGAGTAAATCAGACCGGGCTGTTGTCCTTGTCATTGGAGATTAGCTTTAGCCTTGTTTCCACTGACTGGTCCAATCCAAGAACTGTCCATCCTGTGTTGTATTGGCTACTACGTGTTGAGAGTTCCTCCCTTCACTTCATATGTTCTGATCTCTTTTTTTCTGGAAATATCTGAGGTTTTGTGACTCTGTTTTGTCTGAAAGGTCCACAAAACCGATGGTTAAAATGGATCTGTAAATTTCGTGACTTCTGAGATGGCAGCGAAGGCCCTAATCGAGCGTTGTGTGTCGCCGCGTGCTTCTTTGCCATCAGTATTGCGTCATTCCTTTTAGTGTTTGGTTATTTTGTTCCTTGAGCTCAGCTTCTATGAACCACAAATGATGTTTTAATACAATATTGACATGACATCACCAGCCCACACATACTGCATTAAGTGATTCGCCCGCCACAAACTTAGCGAGTATCTTTTAACGACCCAACAAATCGATGTAGAGACGAGGCAAAAAAATGAATAAAATAACCACTCCAGGATGTCAGAGGCGACCACCCTTTGTAAGGGTACGCTAATGGATAATTTGGGGTTTCTGAGAAACACTACATTGGTTAAAACCGGTGGCACAAGTGTACAGGCGACGTGCATTAGCCGCCATTTAAGACCCAATGATTCACTTCACTTAGAGCTTAAGTGGAAAGCTTGTCATGTTGTTATTACTGTAATCCCTTTTGCACCAATAAAACGCTCCTGACTCATAAATGACCGGAGCCTTTGTTTTTTTTTGCAGCTTCTCTGCGGTCGGAGAGTGAACCACACAAAACCTCGAGTCAATTTTGTGGTTTTGCTACTGATGGCAGAAAAGGCTTTATAGGAAGGGTCTCTCTTGAGTAGCTCCATCAACGTCCTGACAGAATGATGCCGGAGTGATGCTACGGGTTTCGTGTATGAAGTGCTAAGTTTCCATGATGGGTCATCATTTGACAACTCAATCTGACTTTGATGGAAGATCGTCAGCAACAAACGAAAATATCGCGACGCTTGAATGCAAAAAAAAAAAAAAAAAAGAAAAAGAAAAAAGACAAACGAGGATTGAGTGGGGTTTATTCTCACCCCAAATTAATTATTCATAGGCTATTTGCCAGCTTCCAAGGTAATATCGGAAGGGGTTTGATGTTGCTTTGTTCGCAAGATAACATCAAAAAAATAAAATGTCTCATCATTATTCAGAAATAAGAGTTATAATGTTTGAGTCTATCTCTCTCTCTCTCTCTCTATGGTGTCCCCAAAATGTATACACACTTTCAATAACGGTAAACTGTGGGTTTATGATAATTTGTCTAAAACCTTCAACATGTAAAAGAATTTACAAGCATCATTCGATTGTTTTGCCACCGCCCATGCTCGAACTGACGTCCGGTGTAGTCCAGACACTGCTGACAACGCGTGGCGATGGAATAGCATGCATGAAACAATTCCTTTGGTATTTGCGTGCGTCCACATTCTTTAGTTGCTCTCAATCCAGTCTCACCGTGTGGACATTTTTGTCTTTAGGGATCCCCATAAAAAGAAATCTCATGCTGTCTGGTTAACGTAAAGGGAATTCAACCAAACCCGTCCGTCCAATCCACCTGCTTGACGAGATCGTATCAAGGGAGGATCTAACATAGCAATGGCAGCGTGGGGGTGTGCACCATCTTGCTCAAAAATAATGGCTTCCATCATTCAGTTCACTGGGTTCGATGTACAAAGAAAAAAACTCAAGTTATCAGCTGCTAAAAGTTGTCTGCATTTATTTGGGACACCCGTATGTCAATAAATGAAGCAAATAATAATAATAATAATAATAATAAAAATGGGGTAAAAAGTCTATTTGTAAAATCTTCCTGGATTTTGTTGCTCTTCTTTGTGAAAGGCAACAATGTTCAGGTGGTTGCAATTGAGCTGCAAATTTTCTGGCTTCCGGAGATAGCATCTGAGACATGTGGCACTGTTGTGTGCGATTGGTCCAGACACAAGAGAAGGTACGGACATAAAGTGGGGTTTGAGAAAACGGAGCTGGCCATGCTTTGGAAATGCTCGGCCGTGTAGCAATGCTTTGTGTAACATCTATAATCAGACAGCTTAATCTTGCATGGCGGCCGTGCAGGTCCCGGCAGACAGCAGGTGGTTGATGCGATCCGCGCCAATGATGAGCTGGGGGCTCCAGTTAATCAAAAGTGTCGCTACTTCGGGCCCGAGAGACTCCATGTGTCAGCCTCAGCGTTGTGATCAATAGCCTCCGCCAACATGAAAGTCCGGACCTTTCCGCTCATGGTCTGCCGCGTCCTCTCGGCGCCGTTGCGTTTCATCCTCCCAAGTGTTTTGCCCCCCGAGGAGAGGAGGGGGGTGGGAATGATTGAGATACAGTAAGGCAAGCTTTTCCTCACCTGAACCCTTGGCAAGGCTAAAAATAGCGAGAACTTTGACTCCTTAGGATTGCTTTTAAAGGTGCCGTGAAGGAGGTTGTCTGTGGCGCCTCGCTCATCTTATGGAGTACTTTCATGTTGTATTTTCTGCTGGCAGCCAATCACCAGAGGCCAAATAAGGCTGTCCGAAACCTTCACTCCACATACTGATAATTGGGCCATCAGATGTTTCTGAAAGATTGATTATTATTGGTTATCATCTGGTTTGAGCTACTTTTGTGAGTGTTTTTCCCTCCCCAATCTGCTCGGAATCTGGTTGAGGCTAATTGTTAAACCTGTTCAATAATTTTGATTGCGGAGTGTCATGCGAATAGAAAATTCTCAGGCTATGACGGCATAGAATAGCATGTTTGTCACCGTGATGCTATTTGAATGTAAAAGATGCCGCGTTTGGTCGGCATCACAAAAAGTCTCTCGTTATCTTAAGGCCCGATGGTATATGTGCTGTCGGGGTGTTAGTGATTTTTCTCCTAATCTGCTTAGTGGAGACCACGATTGAAAATGTTCAAGCCGTTGAAATAAAGTTTGGAGTTTCTTCCCTTGAAATGTGCAGTTGTCATCAGACAAGCTAACAGTTAGCCTAGCTTCTTCTTCTGTGACTACGACTACTACTTCTACTACTCTTTCTACTTCTTTGTATTTCCCAGCTGTTCTGGTTGCCTCGTGCTGCTTCTCTCAGGTAAGTCTCGGTACTGTGAGAGAAGGCGGTTCTGTGTACACAGTGCTGAACCCTCTGACACGGACGCTGCCAATCAAACTGGAGACTTCTCGTCCGTATTTGGACAGAAGGATGGAGAATTTAATCAGCGCAGATGGCTATCCGGTGGGGAGGATGGGGTCATTTTCTTTCCCTTTACCGATGAAGCCGTTTTGGCCCATGACATGATGATGGCAAGGGGCACCGCAAGTGTGCTGGTGGGCTGATTCCTCAGTGACAGAGATGGATTGAAAAGGGCGAGTGCAGTCATGGAAGGAGTTTGTCGGGCTGCGCGGTGTGAGAGTGGTTAGCGCCGGCGAGTCATTGCGAGAAGGTTACAGATTCAAATCTGTCATTTAGTAATGACTCCTGTCCTTTTTTAGCATTCTGGCTTCCCACCTTTAACTCGCTTGTCAATTTATTTCCATGTTTAGAAAAGATGTGTTCGGCTTAATATAAGGTCGTGATTCTCCTCAATTTTGTAGAAGATGGCGCTGCGAGAGTGGCTGCCTTTATAGCAGCTTCTTAATTTTTTGCAAAATGTGTTCGACAGAAGCAGTACGCCCGCAAATTGTACGCCCGCTCAATGTTTACTAAACATGTACATTAGCTTTATTGAAAGAACTTTGTTGTTTTCCATGTTTGTGAAAACACATGCGCTAGGTTCGTTGTAGCTGCTAAATCATCTTCAGTGTTTCCAAAAACTTACGTTAAGTTCATTAAAGCGTCCTAGTTGTATTCAGTGTAAACAAAAGCACATACGTTTGGTTCAGTGAAGACTCTTGGTGTATAAAAATGTATGTTGGCTTCACCGAAGACAAAACAAAAAACATGTCAGCTAAGTGTGTTGAAGACTGAATTGTCATTGATTGAAAAAACAAAAACTTGGAATCATTAGGTTTTTTTTTTTTTTTTTTTGTACGTGAACTGATTCTGTGTTTAAAAATATGAACGTAAAGCTTCAGAAAAATGTGTTCAGCTTTTATAAACATACATTGGGAAGACTTAAAACTCAACGTTATGCTAATTGTCTTCAGTGCTTACCAAAATGTACATAAGGTTAAGACTACTAGTTTTTGTTCAATGTTCGCAATAACATATACCCATCGGGTTTAGAATCTTCTTACTCAGTGTTTGCAGAAACATGTATGTTAGGTTAATAGGAAACACAGGGTCAGTTTCAATGTTTGCAAAAATTCACATTAGGGCGATGAAAGACTGTAAGTCATCTGCAATGTAAACATAGATGTCAGCATTGTCGATTATTTTCAATTCCCCTCTGGCATCCGTGCAGCCAGATTTACAGAGCATTACTTTTGGAAGTCACTATAACCTGAAACACGAAACTATTGAGACAGAATCAAATCATCATATATATTTAACAATTCTCTCGCGGCTGTAACTATATTTTATGTGCCGTTCAATACGTCGAAACCCGGGGACGACGTGGCCTTGCAACCCAGGCGATAGTTTCTGCCGTTTTCAGCCATTTTATATGGCAAGATCAGATTAGTTGCAGTCGAAGGAAACATCTTGTAAAGCCTCTGCCGCATTCAAAGCGGATTATTGGTAAAACACACACATGCACACACAGACACCGTCTTTTGCTGTTGATCTTCAAAAAAAATCACATTTTCATTGGAGACGAAGCGGCTCGAGAGACTTTCAGAGATGCTAACGATCATCTGAAGCGACGTGAGCAATCACATCTTAAGACTCATGCAATCGTGTGATAATCAGCGAAAGGATTCTTGCTCTTAAGTCACCTTGAGTGTGCTTAGTCCTCATTAGCATATAGTCTTTCAACACTGCTCGTCATTGAAAAAGGAACCCAAAAGTACAATTACTGCTAGAGTTTGAACAAGCCAGGACTTTTTCTTTTATGGGCACATCATAAAGATTTCTTTTCTCTTTCATTGTCTGGGAAACAGAAACCTTAAAACTAATATAACCATAAATAGATGAACGTCATAGCGCTAACATACAACAGTATCCGTGAAAATCCTAAACTGTTTCGTCTTTTGTCAATACTTTAAACTTGCTTTCCTTCCAAAAAGGGCAGTGGTGTTAGCGTAGAGCTAGCATTAGCATATGTGACCACTGAAAATGTGTAAGGAATATTTGGAAATATCTTATATTCTGCCCATGCTTATTATCAACTCTTTCATTGACATCTGACTTTAATTCAACATATGGTTATGCTAACTTTTCTAGCAGTAGCATGACAATGACTGACCAAAAAGATCTGCTGATTTAGGTAGCGTTCATCCTTTTGATAAATATCTATCAAAATATCTAATGCAATTCCAGCTCCATTCACTAAGACACAAAAGGGAAAAAGGTTATTCTGACATTTCACACATTTATTCACACCTTAAAAGTCCGAGAGAAAAAAAAATGTGACTGGTGACCATAACACGGTTGCTCCCGTCACATTAAAGTGTGACATTGAGACTTTTTCCTCATACGTTGCGTATTTAATACAAAGCAGCTCTCTCTTGCTTGTAATTAAATTCCCCCATGCTAATGATCCAATTAAGTCTGGAGGAGTTAAAGAAAGACGATTGTGCTTTAATTAAGGCACGTCATAGTGGCGGGTGAAACATTGGCATCGGTTGGCGTGTCTGCGGTGGACATTTTAAAATCAAATCCGTTCAAGTAGTTGCCTAGCAAAAACACTCCTTTCGCTCAATAAAAAGTGACCTTAGTAGAACTCTCTAGCCGGGGTCTTTTCGTTTTTCTTAAGAGTTTGAGAGTTCAGTGTGCACGCAAAAAGTTTGTAACACGGACAAGCCTGAGGGAAAACTTGTTTGAATAAACAGCAAAAGAAAAATATATATTTGTGGACATAGCCAGAGGCACCTTATCGTTCTCTCGACATTGACCTGATTTTAAATTATAACACCAGAGTGGGGAACCTTGTTATTGCCAATCAGCGGTCCAACTGAAAAGGGAGTAAAAAGCATGATGCACTTCTATACGGTCCATGAAATTACGCCGTTATTAACTTTTCTGTGTAGTCACATTAACAGGATACAACTGCGTGAGATTTTTTAAAAACTGAAGAATAGACGTTTTGTCAACATAAAATGATATTTTGTCCGAAAATATAGCTGTATATGACTATAGGAGTTGCTATGGGGTAGTGGTACGCGCACCTGAATTGTGACCTTATACAATTTACCTTTATTGAACATGCAATGTTAAACTGCAATTCATTTGACATGGGTCAAATTTGATCCACAGCTGCCCCCGTGTACACGAACATTGTAGCACACATTTTAAGATCTTTTCAATTTTGTGTATTTTGGGTCAATTTGGGAAAAGTCAACACATTCATGGTGAAAGAATTCAGGTTACTTTGAACACCAATAATTTTAAGTTATTGTCACATCAAGATTTTATACATTATATACTGTGGGAGGCGGTGGCCTGGTGGTCCAGTGGTTATCACGTTGGCCTCACAGTGCAAAGGTGCAGGGTTCGATTCCGGCTCCAGCCTCCCTGTATGGAGTTTGCATGTTCTCCCGAAGCCTGCGTGGGTTTTCTGCGGGTACTACGGTTTCCTCCCACATTCCAGAAACGTGTGTCAGGTTAATGGAACACTCTAAATTGTAGGTGTGAGTGTGAGCGTGGTTGTTTGTCTGTGCGTGCCCTGTGATTGGCTGGCAACTGGTTCAGGGTGTCCCCCGCTTACTGGCATAGGCTCCAGCAGCCCCCGCGACCCTTGTGAGGATAAAGCAGATCGGAAAATGAATGGATTCATGTACTGTGGGTGGTTGGGTTGTACATGACAAGGGAGCTTTCATTAGTGTTGACAAGTCGTTGACTCACACCAACATGTTGAGTGACATCCTGCTCGCTCATCACCTTCTGGGCCGCCGTGTCTGCTTCTGATTGCCCCGCCCCATCTGCCAATGATGATCTGGCAGGCCCGACGGGGGTAAAGGTAGCTTCACACTGCGTCACCCTGGCAGGGAACGCCAGGCTTGTTGCCAGTTTGCGAGCGCCGGTCAGCCTGTTTATTCTCAGCTTGCCGCCATCAAAATGAAGCAGCGACAGCAACGGCGAACGACGGGACGTGCTGGAAAAGCGGCGTGCGGGAATGGCAGTCATCCAGGCCCAAGCCGAGCAGGTGTTGTTCTGTCGAAACACCTTGACGGCTGTGAGGCGGTTGCTGCGTCGCAACCTGCTCCCATCGCCGTTGTCACGGATTCCAACGGACTCAAAGGGCCTGGCGGGCTGCCGTCAGCTTCCGGAAGCCGCCGCACTTTGATTCGCAAGCTGTTGTTTGTCTGACACGTTGTTGCTTTGCTCACAGTTAGAAAGCCTCCCATGAAACCTTTTGCTTATCATTCCTTATACAATGTGTGACTAATTATTAATTGTTAGGGCCTAAGCAGCAACCAAAATGCATCAAACTTAGACTATTCGAAGGCAAGCAAAAAAGCATTTCTTAACACAAAGTGGCTACTTTGATGAACTAAAAAAAAAAAAGTGTATGTATGTGTGTGTGTGTGTATGTGTGTGTATATATATATATATATATATATATATACACACTACGGTTCACATTTGAACTCGTATTGAGCTTAAAAAGAAAACAAGTACGCACATGGATCTAGTTTTAATAATAATTTGGCATGAAATGAAGAATGACATACGCAATAACTGACACTTTAGATCAAAGATCTTAGTTGTAAAATCCCTGAGGTCACTTGAGTTGTGTGTCCTTGACCCACGTTTGCTGAAAAAATGTGCACTCATCAACCTGGCAAGTCCTAATGACATTTTAATTAAGCGTGGAACTATTTACAGACTGGAAAAAAAGGGAGCATATTTTGTGTGCGTTTGTGTATGTGTTTTGACAAGTCATTTATGATAATCCTCCAGTTCCTCTGAGTGCTTGATTGGATTGCTTCACAATGGTCACAGGTTGATTTCTCAGCACAACAATGGCACTGTTATGTAAATAAAAAGTTTTGAGCTGCGTGCTCGGCTTTAATTTTGCAATTTCCGAAAGTCTTTGACAAGCATCCTGTCATTAGCAAAACATCGGCGCGAGAAACGAATGGTTTTACTCATATTACTAGTGTATTTTGTGTAAGTAAATACAACGCTGAACGAAAATGATTGCGTTGTTGATCTCAAAAGTACCTTTTCTCTGAGCTCTCAAACCCCAGCGGTCCCCAACCTTTTCCTCTTCCCAAAGACGTTTGTTTTTTACTCATTTTGCTCGCTCCTGGGTTTCATTTTAGCGATAACCTATCACGTGACCGAGAAGCGCACGCCTTGACCTGCGTCAAGATTGACACACTGTTGACGGATGTAACAGAGAATCCGGTCATTTTTCAAAATAAAACATCTTTCAGATTCCGAAATAAATTAAACGGAAGTAATGTAAGTTCTTTTTTTCTTTCTGTGTGGCCTGGTACCAAATGATCCACGGACCAGTACCGGTCCGCGGCCCGGGGTTTTGGGACTACTGCATTACCGCACCCGAGTAGCACTGACGAAAAATTGTGGCCGACTGCAGCATTTAAGTTTCCCATCCGGGATGTAGGCTAACACAGGATGGGAGCAAGATGGAATCGTTGCGGCTGCGCTGCTGAAGCTATTTTTTCATGTTCTGAATTCAGCGGCGCTCATTTGTGTCGCAACAAGCGCGGAACCGGCGCGACGTTGCCTCGCCGAAACGGGAGGTTCTTCTGGCGCGACCGCGCCATTGTCTTTCGGCTCACGTACAGCTGCGCTGGCTGGCCGCCTCGAGAGACTGCCAGCTGTGCCCACGCGTTACGGCGTCAACGTCTCGCCAATCGTTCTGCTTGTATTTGCACAGAGAGAAAGGGCAGAAAAACATGTCTCATGAATAAATTGATTATTTGGTGTGAGGAACATCTGGATACAACTCCTATGTCATATTTGCGCGAAACTCTGGTTCTGCCTTCTGGCTGTTAATTGGCTATTTTCCTCTGACGACAATCAAAGTCTTTGGGTTTTTATAAGCAACATTATTTGAGTAGCTACTCAACTTTATGATTGTTCTCCTATGACTTCTTCAAAAGACTGCAAGTGTTTTGTTTCCAGCTACATTGTTAGTTTGTTTGCATCATTACAAAATGTCTCAACCGATGACCATGAAAGAAAAAACATATTTTGATGTGATTCTGCCAAACTGATGTGTACTTTTTTGTTTTTTTTTGTTTTTTTTTTATCCACTGCCACCTATTGGACTCATAAATGTTTGGCCTGTTCTTTTTTGTTCTTGGCTGCATTTGTTTATATATTGCCAAACAAATATTTTTTTAGACCATCTGTCATCCAAACAAGAAGAGAGCATCCAGCATCATGGAGTGCTTCACTGAGTACTACGGTATTCTAAATCAGGATGACAATTTATTTATTTATTTTTTGTGTGCGTTACTCATGACGGACCTGTCTCTCAAATTTTACATAACAAAATCAATTTGGGGCGGCGGGGGGGGGGGGGGCTTCCAACTCAAATGGCAAACTTCTTTTCAGAAGAGTCCTTGAGACTTTTTGGTAGGTATTCTTGTGATTAAACATGCATTCAAAATTTCATATTTTCAGATGAAATTGGTTTTGGAGTTGGGGGGGGGGGGCTTTTATAAAATTACTTCCTATTCCATTTTAAGGGACTTCAAATCCAAATGGCAAACATTGTGTTTTCAAACATGGCTTCATAAGACTTTTTTTTGTGGGTCTTCCAACAATGGACTTGGAATCCAAATTTTGCAAAGTGAAACTTCCTTTGAGGCCTGAAAAAATGCATTGCGCCAAACAATTTGCCTCAGCTCCCATGGAGTCTTCTCCCTCTGCTCTTACTGTGACGATAGCTTTGACGTTTTATTTAATTTTGTCATTCATCTATCACCTTTAACACAGCTGCCGAGTAGCCTCAACTCCACTTCCTCCACACACACACGCACACTCACAATGCGAACCTGAAACCCCTCATATGTCTTTGTTACGCCGCCGCCTATTCTGTCACGATGTGGGCGGCGGACCATCTCTTGAAGATAACAAGGCATTATGTGAAGATGCCTGCATGGTAAATCTTCATTCCGCCGACCTTACCTGCATTTCCATAAATTTGCATGCCGGCGCAGCCTATAAGTGAGGCTGTTGAAACGCTTGCATGTCCTTGAGGCCTGTCAAGGAGAAACTCTTCACATTCTTTTTTTTTCCCCCCTTTAATGAAATAGAAATAGTCAACGTGCCAAGCGACAGGTTGTTAAAAAGTGCTTCACTCGATACGTATGGCTCATTATATATTCACGTGTGCAGTGGTTCTCAAACTGGGGTCCGCAAATTTTGTAGCATGTTAGAAAAGCGCATACCTATATATGGGGGCCGCCGATAAAACAAGCATATGAAACAAAAGATTTCCTTTCTAATAATTGTGACGTATCACAGACATCTGACGTAATGCGGGATTTCCGTTTGGAAAAACTGATTCTGCTCGAGGTTTTCTCTTTTTGCGGCCATCTTGTTAGTGGAATCAGTGCAAGTCAATCGGCAACGATGCATGAATATTAAATTGACTTCAATTGTTGTTTCTATAAAATGGATGATGAAGCATTGGTTTAAATAGCTCAAAAACGGTTCTAATTTATGGTTGAAAATGATTGAGTTATGAGTGGTCCTTGGAAAAACATTTCCCTGTATTAAAGTGATGGAAACACAGTGTCCTTCACAACGGCGTGGTTTTCGTTTTTTTTTTTTTTTTCCCCCCACAAAATTTACGGTCGACCTTGCACGTTTTTCATTAAAAAAAAAGATTGAGATTTGGTTGCCACGGTAACCAACGCACGCTCGGTGATGAGGCTAAACGACGCCGCAGCCTTGTAAAATTAATAAAGGCACAGCGCTGATGCGACACAGGAATTACATTTTCGCCGCAGCCCCTCAGCAGCCGGAGCACGAATTCATCTCACCGTAACACAATAAAACAACAAGAAAGAGAGAGCGAGCGAGAGAGCGTCTGGCGATGCTGTAAACAATTCATGAAATGAACAAACCTCGCGGGCTCTTTATGTCCGTGCTGCTGAGGCTTCGAAAGAGAGGATTTTTTTTCGGGGGGGGGGGGGTGCGTTTGTGTGACATTAGCTGGGCTTGTTTGCTCTATTTCACATTTAAAAAATGTACACATTTATCTCTGATACGACGGCCAAGTTTGAAACAAACAAAAAAAAGAGCTATAATTGAGATGCATTTTATTACCCTGAATATGATTCATATCAAATTATATTTGGTGATTCACTGATATTAAACACTCACTTTTTATGACATACTTAATTCAGCAATCTGTCAAACTAATTTTCATGATTCCTGCGTTGGCATTGAACAACGGCCTCTTGAAAGACCGGTTGAAACGGTCCTGATTTTGAATTTGCACCTCCTCACGGTTAACCGACTCTTAAAAATCATCAGCTTTTGTACAAGCCAAGTGCTGTCTACTTGATAATCACATTTGTACCCAACGGTGACACAATGCCTCTCTTTTTTTTCTTTTTCCTACTGGTCTTCATCAAATCTCATTGCAGCTGGAAACAATACGTGTGGCAAACCGCACGGGCACGCGGCTGCCTCGTCCTGCTTTAATTAACTGTAGCAGTGTTAAATCCCCTCCTTGGGACTCGTGTTTGTGTGCTTGTGTGCGTTGGGGGGGTTGCATACTGGCACGGCGGAGACTTACTGATGCACTCTGGCCCAGCTGTCATTTCATGTGGAGGATTTGGGATTGCTGGGAGGAAGTACAGGATAGTTAAACACATCTAGGGGATGACCAAAACATGAGTCTAATAATATTCCGAATATTAGCAATATTAGATAAGTGCCAGTACAAGAGGCGCATTAGAAAACAATTGGAGCTTACATGTGTTTGTATTGTAATTGTGCTTGGACAACTGCACCGTATCATATTGAGAGCTGTTTCGAGTATTTTAACCTGCAAGGGTTCGGGGTGAAGCCAGAGCTCCGAATTTGGGTTGCAATCCTTCGTTAGGGTTTCGGGGAGGGACAGACCGATTATCGGCCGGGCCAATTTTTGGCGCCGGTATTGGGTATTTTGATGAGTATCAGCATTGGCTTTTTAAAAAATAATAATTGAAGGAGATCAGTTGGATACTGGATTCGTGTCAGGGAACTATTCATTTATTGTTTCATTATTTTACTTGCTTTAATTCCCTTTTGCACACTATCTTTTAATTTATCTAGACCGATGCTTGGTTATAATAACTGTAGTGTAAAATCATCCAATTATTTGGGGGGATTTTATTGTGCTTTTTGGAAGGTCTTTGATATTTTGTTTAATGTGATTGACAGAGTTTTGCGCTTTGTTCCCTTGATGTTGTTTGTAACTTTAGTCGTCTTCTACGTGAAATGTGTAATACCAAAAAAAAAAAAAAAAACTTGCTGTCTTCTTGAAATTTTCACTTAGGGAGATGCTGCTGCCAGAGGCAACTCGCTTCATCTGTTATTTTAGTTTAAAACTGAAACCAAAATAAGTGAACATTTCACATTTCAAAATAAGTAAACGTTTAACATTTCAGTCAAATTGACACTTTGGAAAACGTTTTTACTTGAGAAAACTTAAGGGAGCTGTTTTCTTGTTTCATTTATTTCAAGACATGCGGAGGACAATGGGCAATTCCCTGCACTTTTTTTTTTTTTTGGCAGAATTTAAAAACAAAGCTGTATATTCTCTACATGTCCAAAAGAAAAACCTTCAACATGCTTAAAAATTGGTTATTTAAACAAACATTTCGCATGTCATTTCAAAAAAACAAAAAGCGGTGGTGTTGGTATTTTTGTTTCCAATTTTGACACCATTATTTTTCTTTTTGCTGCAAAGACTGGCTCCAAAAATCGGTTATTGGCGGCTTGATTACTATACAAATAAATCCATATCTGCCTTGGAAAAAAAATATTTGAAAAAATTGGTGTCACTAGTTTTGAGTTGAGGTTTGGTGGCTTCAAACTGTTTTTAGGATTTCAAATATTGGTTTCGATCCAAGATTAGGTTGGGTATTTTAGGTCGATATTTTTTTTTTGTCCACCCTCAGTACAGTTAATCGTTAGCCAGATCATAGCAGTTATGCGAACCGATGCACTCCTAATAGCCGTATTGGCATTTTCAGAATGCTTCCAAACAAACAAAGGAGACGAGGCTTCACGGTGGCTTTGTATTCCCACCTGCGCAAGCGTGTTGGTTCCCTCCAGGAAGAATGCAAACATTCCAGGCCACATGCAAACACAATCAATCTTGCTCCAACAACTCGCTCGCTTCTCTGCAGGAAAAAAAACAAACAAACAAAAAAAAAAACAAACAAAAACCTAAAATAACAAAGCGGTTGTTGCATGACAGCAGTCCGATGGGTAAAATCCTTTGCGGAGGGTCCTTATTGGTGTTTTAATCAAGTCTAACATTGTTATCGATTCCAACAAGAGGCATTTCATCAAGTGGCGGCGGCGACTGCGGCCAGAGCGGCTCCCGTGCAGCTCCCAATCCCATCCAACAAACGGTCCGACGAGCAAATGCAATCAGAAGGGCGGATAAAAAGGTTGGGAGTCTAGCGGCGACCGCTCGTGTCTCTCATTAGATTGAAGACAATTTTCATTAGGCGGCCGGCTGCTCGTTAACATCCCCACTTTGAGGTTCTTGCCCTGGTTGTTTCCCCCCCGGCGACTTTGAAGAGTGACGTGCAGGATGCGACGTTTTGTTTTCTCATTCATTGCACGAACCCAAAGTGGATTTTCAAAGAAGGGCTGCGGTTTCAAATTAGGATTCCAAACCTCGGTTAGATAAGGCTTTCAAGCTACGCTAGCTTAGTGTTTCAAGTATTTAGCAAGGATTAAAGTTCCAAACAAGGTTTTTTAAGTTTTCCCAAAAAGTGTCAGAAGCCGCTTTCGGATTTCAAATTAAGGTTCAAAGTTGACTTAGACTTCAAATTTGGGTTATGGTGTAGATGCTTTTTTTTGTTTTGTTTCGTTCTTTTGTAATATTATGTATGTCCGGCTTGTACCATTTCTGACCGGGCGCACGAACCCCCCCCAAAAATATTTCAAAGTGTTTGTTGGAAAAGGGTTTCAAGACAATGCGAGCCTTTCAAATTGCAGTTTCAGACACGGGTTAAGATTCGGACAAGGGTTGGCTATTATTTTTTTCCTTCCTCATTCTGTAGTTTGGCGTCTGTTGCAGAGAAGTGCTCCAAGGTCACATACATCTTCTATGTTCAAGGACATTGCCATGGAGTGTAATCTACTTTTAGTTGTGAAGAAAGTCAAAAAGCAGATGAGAAGTGTTTGCCGTCATCAGTCATTAGTGTGTTTTCCCCAAAATTAAAGAATCGACTATTTATATCGTCACTTTCCCCAGAGCACACCAATCAACTGATCGACCACCTAACCAACCAACCGCCTTTGCCTACCTGCACGTCCGCGCTGATTAAAATGAAGCGTTGCTCTTTGAAGTTAGTGCCGGATACAATGAGTTCCGTTCACCTTACATCTCACCTCGCCGAGGCACCCGGGAAAGGAGGCTTCCATCTTTTTCTCCCCCTTCATATGTGATCACACAATTGGTAGCATCTCAGTATCATGGATCTTATTTGTTTTCCTTCTTATCATGTACAATATGTATTCGAAAGTCACCTTCCTGGGGTGCTTTACACACACTCAAAAAAAATCACAACAAAACTGGAATCTTCAGCTTCTATAGTTTGCGTCGACTATGGTTTGTGTCTTATATGGTTCGTCTTTTTCATCTGCAGTTCACACCGTCTATGGTTTGCATCATCTGTGATTCGCCTTGCCGTGACACAGACTGCAAATACGTTCAGTACTCTATTAGCGTGCTCATCGGGGCAGCATGTACGGCGAGGGTGGGCAGCCGCGAATAGAGACGGCAGCCCGCGCGTTGCTCCAGCAAGATTCCCGGGATGAAAAACATGAAATAAGGTGTGAGAACTTACATTTGTGAATATTCCAGTGAAACCCCCCCCCCCCCCCGCTCATTGCAGACCCACTAAACTTGCCGTATATACCGTCAAAGCCTATAAATCATGATCACTTGAAAATCTATACTTTAGCTTGAGCGTCAACAATTAAATGCAATGGAGCGGGAGAAACACCGTATAACACCGTAGAGCAGGGGTGCCCATTACGTCGATCGTGATCAACCGGTAGATCACGGACTGGTCCCAAGTCGATCGCGAGGGGTGTCGAGGAGAAATAAAAACAAACAAGCATTTGTGTGTCTTTGTGCATGTTAGTAGTATTTTTTTGTGTTAATGTACACTGCACCCGAATCATCCTATCAATCTCATTTTCACAAAATGTATTTAAAAAATAAAATACAATAAAGCAGATAAATCTTTAACCTACGGTGACGCGTGACCTGTGTCACTGGAAGTTGTTAGCGCTCAGCAGTCTGCAATTGTAGCTTGTGATCAGAGCTGTTGCGCTATATCTTTTATCGTTATCATTATCGTCATTCAGAGTTTGTTTCGTGTACAATTCACTGAGGGCACGGGCAAAGAATAGGAATCTAGAGGGCCGGGGGAAGCATTTTAAAACGGTACCTGTGAGCTACGATAGTTAACAGGCTGCAAAAGTGCGTCGCATGCCTCTGTGTCAGGCTGTTGCTCATCATGGCATGCGTGTGTATGTGTGTGTGTGCGTGCGCGGCAACGGGTCGATCGCAGGTTGGTTGATCGAAAAGTCGATCTTTGGTCCAAAAAGGTTGGGCACCCCTCCGAGAGTGAAGGCGGCTACTTTAGCTATTTGCGCTAACTAGCAACTGTCCATGACTCGGACTCATCTACGAATGTATTCTTATCCGTTGTCTTAAAAAAACGGGACGAAGCAGACAACCCTAATTAACGCTGTCGCAAACAATTACGAAAACGGTTGACATGTAAGCGGTCCACCAGTCGTCCGCCTACAATTCCAATTAGCTGACGAGCTGCACTCCTCCTTGGTGCTGCGATTTTGTTGTTTATTTTTATTTATTTATTTTCAGCCCTTCTCCTTCGCATCTCTGTCAGGAAGCGCGGCGTCTTCAAAGGTCATCCCTCTCGCATCTCCACAAGAAATGTCAGCTGAAATTGGATTGGGGGGAAACCGCTGAGGGGAATGGAAGTGGAGGGTCTAAGTGAATTAGTAAATATATAAACAAATCAGTGTTAGCGTCACCAGAATACCAAAAGATGGAAGGTGATGAAGGCCAAGTGCTCCGGTGGAGAGGGTAGATGCTGATTCTTGAGAAAAGTAGCACAAAAAATGAATTTATTTACACAAAAAAAGTTTTGTTTCGCTCAGCATAGAGATGGAGCTCTGTAAATATAGCTCAAAATATAACCCCGAAAACACTTTATTTTAAAATAACATTACCATTAAAAATAAATGAACGGCAGATAATTTGATTTTGGAAAGAAATGCAGCAAGTTGTTGAATCCACTCAGAAGAGCAAAAAATACTTTGCGTACCTCTCTGTAAATTCCACAACAGACTAAAATTATCTGCTGCCCGACCTAGAAAGATTTTCGAACAGTCATGATGTTTCACTTCCACATACCAACCCGTGCAATCCCAACAGCTGCAGCTAGGTGTTAATATTGATGACAGCGTCACTGGCCCACAAACTGAATGCGAAATTCAACCTTCTGTTTACAGACACGTGCCCACCATGCCTCTTTAATAATTCTGTTTGGCAACTATTCCGCCGGGACGTGCTGCCTGCTACCGTAGCCTCGCCTAATTAACGTAACATGGCAACTCACTGGTATCTTTGCTTGTGCGTTGACGTTCAGCAGCAGAAGAAACATGGTCAGTGGGCTATTAGAATAGGACAGCACTCTTTTGTTGCCGTGGCAAACTATTATTGGTTGGTTTGCAACATTCCCAAACTCTCACAAACCTTTCAGTTATTAACATGGAACCAACTTTCCAAAAATATGTCTTAACTTTGAAATATCATGCATGTCAATCTTGAAAAAGATTTTTTCTCCCCCACCCTGAGGAAGCTGACATTTTTGTTGACATTTCAAAACAGCACTTGTGTGGTTTACGATTTTTTTTGCTTTTTATTTTAAAAAAAAACAAAAGACTAATAAGATGTATATTGATACATGTGGTCTATCCGCTTGGAGAGGGGAAAAAAATCATAATTGAAGAAGATGCAACCTATAAAAGACTCATGAACTGCAGAAGAAGCAAGGCTGAATTTTGTATGGTTAGTGTCACTCACCATACAAAATTCAGCCTTTGAAGATGTCAACCATAAATGACAAAAATGGTAGAAGGAAAACCAAATGAACGGCATATGCAAACATTATGTCGTACACAAACCATAGAAAATGTGAACCATAAAAGATGCAGACCATAGAAGGCAACAACTATAGGAGTTACGACTCAGTAGAAGACACACCCAAAACGACACTCAAGAAAGAAGAAAACCAGACAAAACTTGAAACCAAGAAGAGGTGACCCATAAAAGATATGAACCATAAAAGACGTTACTATTCCGTAGAATACACTTCCAAGAGAAGACATGACCCACAGAAAACCTGAACCGCAATGCACACATAGAAGAGACAACTCGAGATCCGAAGCATAGAAGGCACAAAGACGCAACGCAGAAGCACGAACCGTAGAAGACGTACTCTGTGAAAGACGCAAAGCAATAAAGAAGACCAGAATCATCGACCTGAACCGTAAAAAGGAGACGCAAACCGTAGATCATCGAGCAGAAATACGAAACAGCTGATGTCACTCGTTTCGAGGCGTACTTTGCCAGAATCAGGATCTTTGTGTCCTGCTGTATTTCTAACGTGTGTGTGTGTGTGTGTGTGTGTGTGTGTGTGTGTGTGTGTGTGTGTGTG
>NW_017805135.1:859843-871428 GCF_001891065.2 Hippocampus comes | reverse complement strand
GTTCTGTCTCTCTTGTGTGTGTGTGTGTGTGTGTGTGTGTGTGTGTGTGTGTGTGTGTGTGTGTGTGTGTGTGTGTGTGTGTGTGTGTGCGTGTGTATGTGTGTGTGTGGAATTCGTGTGCGGCCATCTGGGCTAATAATGGGATTTGTTGCTGCGCTTTATGACCTAACGCTAACACTCTCTCCGACATGCCATAAATCTTGACGAGCGCACGGACAGATGCCCCACATTCATTTTTAAACGCATTGCGCTTCCATGACTGGTTGCTCTGCCTTTTTTTTTTCTTTTTTTTTCTAATTCTGCGTCTTTCGCCCACATGGCCCGTGGCGTCCCAGCGGATTGAATTATTCCACTTAAAAAGCTTTCAACTTTCTTTTATTGAGTTGTCTCAGTTTGGTCTCTTCTCTATCAATAGTGCTTATTTCCATTCTCTAATCCGGAAGCCTGCAGATGTGTTTTTACCCCCTCGGGGGCTCTTATTTTGTTGCAGATTGATATCGTACAGCAAATGGAAAGGGAGAAAGAGAGTGGAAATGTAATTCAAGAGCAAGGCAAAACGATTAAAATGACCTCAAAGAGCAAATGTGCAATTGGATTGTGAGGAAACAAAAACAGAACATAGCTGCAAAAATGAGTCAATATGAATTACAACTGGAACCTGTTTTTTTTTTTTTCATCTCCTCTCCTGTAGTAACATTTCCCATTGAGATCCATTAGCCAGTCGGGGGCGGCTATTACGAGAAGCTAATGCAACGGCTGAAGCTAGCAGAGCAGAGCAGTCGATAAGATTCGTAACTGTCACACAAGTGTCGAGTAAAATCAAACACGGATGTCATGTTAATTGGGGAATAGAAATAAAAATAACTTAAAAATATCCATGAAAAAAAAGTTGGTAAATACTGAGTGCTAGCAAGCCAATGGGAATTGGAAACAGGAAGTAGAAACCTCCCAAAAATGGAGCGCAAAATGTTACAGCGCTAAGCGTGGCAACATGGGGCATATTTTTTTGTTGTGTTGTGTTCAAAGACTACTGTCAGTGAATGCACCATTTGTCTCATTTCAGTCTGTGTCTTCTCTCCTTTACAGAAACCTGTCGAAGAATCCTCTTAGCACTTTGTCCTGGCAGCTCTTCAAGCACCTTCAACTTGCCGAGCTGTGAGTCGCTTTTTCTTTAACTTTTCTTATGAGCAGCTATTTATCAATGCTAACCCGCGCACATCGCTGGTTTTGATCGTATTCTTTCCAGTATAACTCTCGCCTTTGTTGTACTGTCCGTCTCATTTGTCTGGGCTGCATGTGCGGAGAGTAGACCTGAAGGCAATACGCTGATCTTACAAGCCAATTTGTTGACTCAATTAACACGCAGTGGAAATAATTAAATCGAGGGGCGGCGTGGTTGATGAGCATGTGGCCCACCCCCAGTAACCCGTTCTCATGCTAATTATGAATATTTGAGCCACCAGCCAGTTTAGGAAATACTGTGATGTCTAATTTATGCTTCACTACTTCCGTCAGCCACCAGTTAACAGGCTACCACAATAGAGATGAATAAACGCCTCCGTCAAGTAGAGGCCTTCATTTTCCACTCATTGAAAAACAATATGTGGTTAGGTTATGGTGGTTTTTTTCTGTTCAGTTAAAAACAAAAAAACAAAACAACAACAAAAAAAGATAGCATCATACTTCGTCATCAAGACTACGTATTGACATTGGGTTAACCAAAACAGCTGCACCTATGTAAGGTAAATAAACAGCCGCCCCCCCCCCCCTTTTTTATGACTGCTGCTCACCAAAATTGCAGCATTCGCCTCCAGATATTTGCTTAGTTCTTCTTCCTTGTGGTTCCTGCGTGGGATTCAAATAGCCAGCGGGACCCCCTGCTGGTGTTACTCTATCATCATCATCGCAGTGCCTCTTTGTTCCTGTTTGGAAAAGTACAAACTTTTTTTTTTTTTTTTTGTAATGTTTGCTGTCTGACCAGCTGTCCACTTGGACTATTGCAGCTGATAATGTAACACGCTTAGTTATTTCTGCCAGCACTTTTAATGACATTTTAGATTATTAGTAGATGACATTTTGCAACATTAGGTGTTGGCTCAGTGTGTGACAAGTGGGAGCCATCTACCTTGTTTTATAGTTACATGAATGGCTCATTATCTGGCAAGCGGCTGTCGGACTCCGGCATACCAGCTGCTAGTGTTTTAACATTTGATCAACAATAGTAGAGAAAAAACAGGGCTTGATGTAAATCCCCAACCAACTGGCTTTCTTAGTTATTATTTATATATATTCTGTATATTAGAATGCTATTTAAACATACCGCCTGCTAGCATTTTAGCATTTTATCAACTCTCATTAGAATGGGTGGGGGAACCGGGGACAGTTGCATCAGCGGTTGCTGGTAACACTTGCAAGTGCTCCAAACTTTATTACCTCAAAAAATGTTAAGGAAAACAGCATTTTGAGGTCATAGCGTTTTTTTGTGTGATTACATAGCCTGCTCTGTAATTTAACTCATCAAACATATCTCATGTTGGTTACGTGTATGTGTATTTATTTCAAATTGATAATGTTTTTACTCAGTTAGCTATATGTTAAACTAGTGCATTGCTAATGCACTCAGGGACAGTTGAAACAAACTTGCCTTGGGTAAGGTGTAACTTAATTAATTATATACAATTTACCCCGAGCTCAATTTGACCGAATGCATCCAGTACGAATCAGACTTTTATTGGCAAAACCATTGACCATAAAATCGAGCCACATTTGAGAAATGGGACTAACTTGACAAGTAACAGCACATCCCGATCCAACTCTACCAACCCACTAAGCATGTGCTTCAACCTTCTGACCTAGCTATTGACCAAGCTTCTGCTCTTACTACCAAGCAAACCTTTTGCTCCAGCTCCGACACCGTCTACTGAAGAAACACCGACTTGGCTGAATTTTAGCCTGGCAGTTTTTCGACCATTCCCAAAAGCCAGACAACAAAAACAAAAAAAAAAAAGCAATAACTGACAAAGCTGTCAAGATGCCGCTGGAAGCCGAGCAGAAGATGCATTCTGAGAAAGTTAAAATGGAAAATAAGCTTGCCCCCAAGAAGTGAGGCTGTCGTTGCTTGTGCGCAGTGGCAACTCTTGTCCAAATTTAGTCTCCTCAGTGTTCATATCTTCATGTATTTTAAGTCCTGTACTCTGCAGAACCACAGCATTAGAGAAAATGTTTTGAACAGAAACCTTTCAGTAGCTCTACTCAATATCATAACCCTCCTAAATTTACATTTCACCCCACAGCTGATCCAGACCAGGGGGTCACTTGTAACTTGTATTTGAGATGAAGTCATGCATTCTCTCTTTCTTGTTGCGCAGCCATTTTTCATGCCATTCATTCAAGGACACTCAAAACTAGTTTGCAAAGCCGTTTGAACACCCTTCGTCAAAAGAGCTCAACGTTAGAGAGAAAATTAAAAAAAAATGTCACCAGTCTCCCCTCCTCATTTACTTAAAAAAAAACAATGAAAAGATAGAGCTACTGAAATAACTTGTTGCACCCTTCGTCAAAAGAGCTCAACGTTAGAGAGAAATATTTTTAAAAATTATCACAGACGTCACCATTCTCCCCTCCTCATTTACTTAAAAAAAACAATCAAAAGATAGGGCTACTTAAATAACATGTTTATTTTGTGCATATACTCTTTTTGAAGTACCAACAAATGTATTCTCACATATATTTACCTACATATGCTGAACAATTTGCCATGCCCCAAGGAAGGAAACGAAAAAAAAATATATTTTAATGGTGGACATGGGACTTAACAGTTGCATCGGTCTTTATTTGTTTGACAAAGATCATTTACACAACTTTGAAACTGTGTCGTTTTGAACAAGGCAATGGAGTTAAGAATTAAGCTGCCTATTTCCCACAATCCATCGGGAGAGGAGCGAGTTCATCAGTTAAGCAGATATTTTAGGATATGGATGACAAGACGCAGCAAATAACAAGCCGGGGCAAAGCTCAGCCTCCACAGAACCAAAATCCCTCATTCTGGCTCAGCAAGCACGACGGCCTCAGATTTGTGCTTCCTCCAGAGCGGCCAACTTGGATGCATACAAATGGCGCCTTTGTTGTTTGTACATGAGAAGCGCGACCACAGTGTGACTTCAAATGAGTGGCAAGCATTCCATTTATTTTTTGTATATATCACTTTCCATGTCTGTCTGAGATGTCAGTCGGAGTAGCAGAAAATGAGTCACTCCGTCAAGGGATAGAGTCCTGACATCATAGCTATGCACCGATCAGCCATAGTGTCGATGTAAAATGGCTTCCAATCGCCTTAAAAGACATGGGACGATATTTATTTATTCATTCATTCATTCTTTCATTTATTCTTAGAGAGTGATTTTCTCATTATACAGCAAAGTGGAGACTGTGGAGTATCATACTGTGGTATTCACAACTAAGGCAGGGTAAAAGATAACCCATTATTATTATTTTAGGAATTGTTATTATTTTTCAATCATTTGTTGTCATGTGTCCTCAAATATTACAACGATGCAAATTTAATGAGGACTGAGGCAAGCTTGACAGCAAAGTGGAGATTGTGGACTGTCCTTGAAACAATGTTGCAAATGTATTTGAGACTGATAGCGTAGCAGCAAAGTTGAAAGACTGCGCGGCATCACACCGAGTAACAGCAACAGGCAACGGTGACGGTAGCGTGTTTATTTTGGGCATTTCTAGCCATTCATCCTTCATCTGCAAATCTCACAACGGGGCAGCCATTTTATGTATATGTTTTCTGTCAGACACAAAGTCATCTATCAGTGGCATATGCATTGAAAATGCTCTTATGTGACACTGCCTTGCCTCTTTGTCTGCGTGCCCTTAAGCCCCCCCACCCCCCTTAAAAAAAAAACCTAAGATGGTGGAGGCGTGCTACAGTGGCTTCCGTCGGGAAAGGATGATCGAGGATTATTTGAAGCAGTCTTGTGCTCGGAAAGAAGGGAATATTCTGTACCCAGCGGCGGTGAATCCTTTTATTCTGTTAGCACGTCTTCTTGAGATGCAAAGTCAAACTTGGCTCTCTCGCTCTGCCTTGTGCTGTGAAATGGATTTTTCTTTGACTACGTGGCCAAACGTGAATGGATCCAACCTGTAATCTCTGCCACTAGGATTATAATAAATTAAGCGCGCCTCCTAAAGGCCGCATGACAGGTAAATTACATGACGTGAACCCCAGGTTTTATTAGCGCTCCGTGGCACCGGGGGTAAACTATTAGCAGAATGGAGCGCGGCGGTTGAAAAACATCAAAGTAGGCAGAGTGAGAATTACAAAAGCGTATGTGTGTGGATCAAGTTAAAAGGTACACACGCCAGGCTGGAATCAATTTAGAGCGATATAGAGAGGGGGAAAAAAATATCAATTACTCAAAAAAAAAAGGCAAAAATCGAGTGCACATTCAAAAGTTACTACTTTCAACTAGGACTCATTACATATTTATAAAACTTAGCAAGCACCTCCATTTTAGCTTAACCTTCCTGCCATGACGTTCTGGTATCCATTTCCACTTCCATCTATCCTTCTCCTCCTCCTCAAGTAGGGGAAAAGCTTTGTGCATTTAAAGAGCAGCATGTTGGCAACACGAAAACGTGACGAAAGGTTCAAATAAAAAGTCTTTATTTCAATGCCAGTGCAGCTGCGGGGAATCTGATGGCTTTCCAGTTGATGCTTTGCAGTCTTCTTAATAAAGATGCATTGGGTTGTACACTGTTAAAAAACAAAAAAGTGCATTGCCGTCCAATTCATCTCTGCATTTTCTATGAAGATTTTGCTCATGAGGAGCTCGAGTGAGTTGGAAGCAATCCAAGCAGACACCCTGGACAAAAGCTTGGCGATAATTGGTTTTTCATATTGTTTACCATATGACGAGAAAAGACCCCAAACATTGTCAAAGACACTAAGCGTTTATATGTTGCAAAAGCAGGGATTTATCTACATGTTGGAAGCTTTTTTCCTGAGGTGTGTGTGTGTGTGTGTGTGTGTGTGTGTGTGTGTGTGTGTGTGTGTGTGTGTGTGTGTGTGTCTGCAGTACAGTATCAACATAGAAACACAAAGACTGCAGTGATTTTTAGACTTTTTTTTTTTAGCAGATTTCAGAACGTCCACCTTTCAGTAAAAAAAATATGTGAACCTGATGACGTCAATGCGAAAACAAAAACAGACAATTTTTTTTTTTTTTTTACGTGTTTTTTTTTTTTCTCTCTTGAAAGTTGAAGAATTGAGCAACACAAAACACAATGCACTCAGCGAGAGGAGTGTAATTTGCAGCGATCATTTCAATGATTCGGTCTTGAAGGATGAAATGTCCTTAGTCGGAGTTTGGAATGAAATGGCTTCCACTGACCTGGACGGATGGCGGTCCAATCCCCAGCAACGGCTTCTTTCTGGCTTTAATGAAGTTGCGACCTTTAACATCTGCAGCTCCTCAAGCTCAGCTACCGGACGCCTCCTTCCGCATACACGATCGTCTCGCTATTGAGGCGAGGGACATCACCCCCGTCCCGCCGTGGCCGGTGAAGCTCCCGCAGACCACCGTCACCACTGACTGCGCAGGTGTAAAAATGCTTAACGTCGCCGAATGTCTGAAAACCGCATCCATTTGTCCCTAAAATTTATCGTTTGAAGATATCAAAATGGTAGCCCCGCTATTTTGGATTTTTTTGGACATAAAGCCTTTTCCCTATAGTGTTCCCACATCTTTGTGCCACAAGACATCCGACTTTCAGTCGTAGCCTCCCGCTTTCGTGACTGATGTCATTTTAAACAGGCACCATAAAGCTGACAATTGGCATCCCTCATGAATATTCATAAACATCTGGATTCTGCTCCTATGGCCTGAAATGGCATAAATAACTGCACATGAGGTGATGGATCATCCTCCAGCACATCATCTAGCTATTTGTTGTAGCGTGCTTGCCCTAATCGACCGTTTCCAGGGGGACGGTGTGTAATGTATCAGGGTGGTAATCAGTATTAGCAATTTGCCTCATTAGAGTGGAATAGAAGGCAGTGGGTGGATCTGGGCTGAGGTTCGTTTGCCCTGCTCTGCCTCGCGCCAATTCTCTGTGGTTCACTTCGCAAGGAGAAGACCAACCACGAGGTTTCCATTAAATTAGGATTGCTACTTGAAAATTTCGTAACCATTGTGAGAAGACCCACGTAAAAGTAATGTCCAAAGAAATGCAGGAAGCCATTCTTGTAGGTCCCTTTGACCTCACCCTTCTGCTTTGTGCAGATACCAAAACGCCAGCGCACCTCTTAACCAATCACATGCGGCTTAAAAAAAAATGTGGAAAAAAAAAAAAGAACTAAAAAATTGGTTCCCAACCAGGAGGCATCTCCTTTCGTTCGCTTGAAAGAGAACCGCATAGTTTGCGACCCACAAATCATGACGACGGGATTGCGCGAGAATCAGGACCGACAGGATGTTGTGAAACGTACTGGCAGTCCACCGTTTCCAGGGTGTCGTACTCGAATGAGTAGGGAATTCACGAAATCCCCACCAATAATTTGTTCACATCTCCAACGCTAACATTACGAGTTAGAAACCAAACCTGAACTCAATGGTGGTGATCTTGTTTCGTATAATTGATATTCTAACAACACTAACACAGTGTGCAGGTTCTGTTTTACCTCCACAGCAAACATTACAAGCCCTCGTAAAGATTTTGATTGTTTCGTTGAAGGTGTAATAAATGGTTATTGGACTTTTTGACTACATTCATTACATTTGAGTAGATTTGTGTAACATAGTTCCTCACAAGTACTTCTCCCACATGACGTGGAATTGCACCATATCAGACCCAGACCTCTGTCAAACCCCAACGATATCCACTCAATTGCTAACAGATTCCTTCTTGATTACTTCCACTAAATATCTGTGAGAATCGGTTCTGTAGTCTTGGCACAAACTTCTCGGCAAACAATGTGTCATTTTTCCTTGAAAGAGGTAAGTCTCGAGAGCTCCACCTCGTCAATTATGTACGGTATTTTCCGCACTATAAGGCACTTTGGAGTACAAGGCGCACCTTCG
Source organism: Hippocampus comes (assembly GCF_001891065.2). Lineage (NCBI taxonomy): Eukaryota > Metazoa > Chordata > Actinopteri > Syngnathiformes > Syngnathidae > Hippocampus > Hippocampus comes. The sequence continues at coordinate 863,335 of NW_017805135.1, read as the reverse complement.
AGGAATGGCCTATTTTAAAACTATTTTCATATATAGGGTGCACGGGATTATAACAATAGAAGATACTATCGTGGCTGCGGTTGCATTATCCACTAGATGGAGCTATGCTAAAGGGAATACAATACAACACAGCTTTATTTATACAGAGCTTCCACAACCGCTGCAGCTGTAACCAAGCTCTTTACAGAAATTTAAAATACTACATCCAATAAATCCGAATATTGATCCACATATAAGGCGCATCTGATTATAAGGCGCACTGTCGGCTTTTGAGAAAATTGAATGCTTTTAAGTGCGCCTTATAGTGCGGAAAATACGGTCGTCATGTCTCACATGAGAAGGTTCAGTCCTCGTCACTCACGAAAATCTATTCTCATGGCTTCATATAGACTGTATATAACCATCGCATATATTATTCATGCTTTCATGCTCATTGACTCCTGTCAAGGACATTTGGATGGACATTCATCCTGACAAAATTGGCCAATCGCTGCTCGGAAATTGGACACAAGAACACGCAGGGGGGTGACAGTGGGAGAATGCGGTGGAATGTATTCAGCGCGGAGCCTGATGACACCCGCCGGCTTGCTAATGGAGCCCGAGAATTGTGGTTCTGAACATTTGACATTTGAACTTTTGGCATGGGAAAGTGTCAGACCGCTAGCTTGTGCAAGAATATATTACGCTTTGGTGCGGAGCCATTGTTTGATCGTTTGGACGCCAGATATTTGGAGTTTGTCGGATGAAGTCAATATTCTCAGGGTGTGTGTGTGTGTGTGTGTGTGTGTGTGTGTGTGTGTGTGTGTGTGTGTGTGTGTGTGTGTGTGTGTGTGTGTGTGTGTGTGTGTGTGTGTGTGTGTGTGTGTGTTTTCATGGACAGAGATAAGTCGATGCATGTGAATGATTGTGGCTCTTACCGCCATTGTCCTTCACGAGGGAAAAGCTCCATGCAGTTTTCACAGTCTCGGCCACATTTTGTGAGTTGTTTGCCAGCGAAGCGAAGAAGAGACTTCTGAAGGTCGCACCACGCCGCACCTTTCATCTAGTCAGCATTCAGCAGATAAACTCACAGTCTGCTGTGTGACAGGTAGTTTGGCCGGGGCACTTGAGTGATTTTGGATTGTCATTCATTCGGGAAATAACCAGGGGGAAAACATCAATTCCTAACAGACGAGCCCGTGAAAGGCTCTTTGTCATTATTATTGCTGCTGGTGCACCAAACCACTGTGATAATTGACCTCGGAGGACCGCTGTGTCATAACATTGCGGCTTGTAGCATTAAATTTTTTCATGTTTTTTTTTTTTTTTTTTTTTTAACTACAGGAATGACAGAACACAATACATACCTGACACTCAAAGTTTGACAATTCCTTATGGAAAATGTCCGAAACGGTTTCGTAAAGGGTTGATGTTTCAGTAAATTGTTCTGTGTGTAGATATGGTATGTGTTGTCATAAACAGGAAATACAAAATTATATGTGGCCAATAAAATTAGATCTTTACTTTTTGAAAATGAAAATCTCAAATTTCTGCGCCACCCACCAGCTCATTTTCGCCTTTTCCTAGTCAGGACTCTCAAACATCGACATGACTGTTTATAATATTGATGTATAATGATACGGTGATCATTTTTATGTACATACAAAGCTGCGAACTATTTTTTTTCTGCTGTTGTTCACATTTGCACATAAAGTTGCATGGTGTCATATCCAATTCATATATTACTAATCATGTATCGTTTCATTTCACTCCTTAGGGTACCGCTCGTTATAATTGTGTTTTTACACACAATGTTGCTAACTGTTCTTGCTTCTTTACACATTCTCTTCTGTAGCCCACAGATCATATCCATTCCATCATGTACTGTTTGCCATTCAGAATGAATAAAGCTGTTCATGAAGTAAAGTTTAATTCCATCACGGACATAGTTACATCTCAGCCATGCTCCATAAATGCTCCGGTTTGAGGAAGCGTTTTAAGATGACTATTGGAAAGAAACCTGCTGATGCAACCTCTTAAATGTGAGTGGTGCATATACTTTCAAATGCACTCTACAAGTTATTACATTTAAAGGTTACAGTGGCCGCGCGGTGCACAGCACAGTCGTCTGTCTTAACCCATGCGACCAGAGCAAATGTATACGGGTTCAATCGCCTTGTTCTTTTTAAAAATCGTCTGTGTGTGTGTGCGCGCGCGTGTGTGTGTGTGTGTGTGTGTGTGTGTGTGTGTGTGTGTGTGTGTGTGTGTGCGTGTGCGTGCATGCGTGCGTGCCGGTCACAGGCGCCTGGACGGCGTAGTGTTCGACTGCGGCTGCAACATCCGCTGGATCCAGCTGTGGCAGGAGCGAGGCGAGGCCGGCCTTCACACGCAACAGCTGTACTGTAGGAGCGGAGCCTCCAAGATGAAGCTGCACCACATGTACATACCAAACTGTGGTGAGTACACACGGAGGCTTGCTCTGTGGTCACTAGGTGTGAATGCAAAGACAGCTCTTTTCTTTGATGTGTATGGAAATAAATAAAAACGGTTTACCGATGTAAACGTTGATCCTTCTGCCATTTAGTGGAAGGGCATAGATTTTTTATTTTTTTGCCTGTCACTGCATGTTGCTGACAAAGATAGATTGACAGACGCATTCACAGTAAAATAACCATTTTTGTACAAAATAAATGATATTAGATAAATTCACGCGACATCCATGAAGCTCTTCCTTGGGACACCATTTTGCCACGGCACCTTGGTTGGGAAGGTGCGCCCATATAATGTAATTATGTCGATGTATATGGACTCTCGAGTTTTGCATTTGGCACATATCACATGGCATAAATTTGCGCCGAGACATTTACACCCCCGCCCCCCCCAAAAAAACGGCATATTTTTTTAAAACGGCGATATGCGCCATTGTGGGCGTGAACAAAGTTGACTCCATTGGCCAACAATAAAAGTGGCTCCTCTCATTCCCTTTCAATGTGGTTCACTCACATTTTGCATGCAAATATCTCTGTGCCGACAAGGATGTAGTGGTCAGTGCGTGTCCGGAACATTTGTCACTGTTCTTTGTGTAGCAACAGACAACATAAGTGGGTACCCTCATTAAATACAAAACGAGCTGGTGACAACCGCTGGTGACTTTAATATTTCTGCAAACCTCTTGAATCGGTCCCCACCCTCGATTGTTTGTGTTCGTGTTCCTTTATATTTGGACGTGGAGAGGACAGACAAATTTACATTGTGGGTGTATAAACGTGACAAATAACTTCAAATAACGTTAATACAGAACACAATAAATTCCACGTGTGAAAATCTGCCCCTTGAGCGACCAAGCAAAATGCTATGAGTGTACGAGCATGAAGACAAGTGCAAGCTCGGGGGGAATGGAAGGGAGCAGTGACAAACTGACGCTCGGATGGAATCAAATGTCGAGTGGCACAGTGACTCATTGCTGAGCATTGGCGCACTGCCATTGTGCTGTTATTATTTTATATATATATA
>NW_017805135.1:834171-859276 GCF_001891065.2 Hippocampus comes | reverse complement strand
ATATGTATGTGTGTGTGTGTGTGTGTGTGTGTGTGTGTGTGTGTGTGTGTGTGTGTGTGTGTTTTCAGTCCAATGTTTACTGGCCCGACATCCACTCCATCAACCTGACACTGTTCAACATCAGCCGCGACGACAACAACTTCCAGCTGACGTGCATCGCTGAAAACGTGGTGGGCATGACCAACTCGTCCATCCAGCTCAACGTGCAGTGTGAGTTGAGGCTTTTTCCTAGTTTTTGCTTTGTGTCAACATGAGGAGCACATTGTTTGGGTTGCTCAAATGTCAACTATTACGCAGGCTCAGCTCTACGAATACAGTGACACCATTGCCGCTGTTACAGCCAGTCTTTGATACACCAAAAATGTGAATGGGTCAATACGAACCACTGCGTGTTTAAACATAAAAATGTTCAGACATTTTCAAGACAGTTAAAAACGTATTTACGTTGAAACGTATTAGCAAATACATTCAAAGTTATTTGTCAGTCCAAAATGTTTAATCCACATTGGCACTTTATACTAACTGGAAGCAGGTATCTTTAAGACAGTTAAAAACGTATTTACGTTGAAACGTATTTGCAAACACAAAGTTATTTGTCAGTCCAAAATTTTTAATCCACATTGGCACTTTAAACTAACTGGAGCAGGTATCCTAGATGGACAAGACAAAATTGAGATTTTTTTTTTTTTTTAAACTTAGATCATTTTGTGGACTCGCTACAAAAAATTGACCATTATTGAAAAAAATGGAGCTCCAGCAAATATTTGGCCATGCATCACAAAATACAGTGGACGTCTAATCATGACAGAACACCCAAAAGAGTCACAAGACTTTAAATTGAAATTTTGGATACAAGCAGCCATTTTGGATCGAAGCAGCCATTTTGGCTCACATCCAAGCCTGTGGTGAAGTCCTACTCGGGAATTTGCCCCAATAATCCCCAAAGAGAAGCAAGTATGGTGAAGCTCTTTTACTGATGCCATCTAACAGTGGCGGAACACGGCATCCAAGTTGATGATCGTTTTGAGGATCGCCATGAAGCTTTCATTTTGTTCTTATACTTCCAAGGCTGTTAGACACGCTGCTGAGCTGGAATCAGAGCAGCTTAGGTTAAATATAGCTGGAGTAATGTGAGTCCCAATGGAGTGTGTCATTATAGCAACTAATGAATGCACAGTGCAACCGCCGTGTGCTCGTAGTGACGCCTCATCTTCCCGCTTATTGTGAAAATAATGTTGACAGGCTTATAGTCAATCAGCGCGACTGTGAATCCACTCACAACAAGTGTTTGGCTTGGGTCGAACATGGCTGACCGGGGCTTACACCCCATTTATTGACTTACTTTCTTAACTGTGCATTGTGGTATTGTATCTTTTCGACCGGAGGCCTGAATTTTTCCGTACTTCAACGCTTGCCCCATATAGGTTGATGACAGCCTGCCAATGTGATTTCCATTGGTGTGGAAAGAGATGTTTATGACCCCTGAGGGGGGACCTTTTGCTTTTAAAATGACAAATATGCATTCATGCACATTCACCCATGAGCCCAAATCCATGTCCGATGCTGCTCAATAACAATATGTCACATTTAATGTGATCCAAAGACCACATTAACTCTCAGCTGATCAATACGTTGTTTGTTGTGGGTGTCTTAACTGAATGGTGAGGCTTAAAAAGTGACATGTATTGATTTTAAAGTATGTCCACTAGTGAAATCAGCCATTTTCGCTTCATTTTAAGTTACGTAAAGCCATTTTGAAAATAGAGTAGAAAGAAGGTGCTAAATTGTGTTGAAATACATCATACATGAGCAAAGGTTAAACTCATACATAATGTAGAGTCTAGAAGAAATAATAATAATTAGGGCTGCAACAAACTAATATTTGAAAAATGATTTTTTTTCTTCAATTATTCGAATGACCCACGATTCGACTGTTAATTGGTCTAAGTTTGCCAAGAGAATGCAATTTACAGTCTAGAGAGACTGATTTTTTTTTTCTTCTTCTTCTTCGGGATACATTTTTTGACTGGTGTGACTTACAGCCTGAAAAGTACTGTCATAAATTCAATAATTCTGGAATGGGAGAGTTTTTATTGTCATTTTTTAATGCCATTTTGAGTACAATGATGAATTGTCTAAAAAAAACTAACAATTGTTATTTTATTAAAATTGAATTAATTATCAATTTAACAAAATTAAAAAAACATGTTTTAATTCTAATAAAATTTAATATTTAATTTGATCAAACAAAAAAAAGATAAATCACTTTTTTTCTAATTATTTGTCGTAGATTTTAATAAAATACATGAAATTAAGCGAAAGCTAATCTCATTTTTGAAACACTGCTGCATGCACGTTTATGTTTATGTCAAGGGAAGGCAGTCAAGGCAGTTGTACTTACATAGCGCATATCATACACAAGGCAACTCAATGAAGACGTTCAAAGGCAAAGGCATTTACACTTCTGCAGGCAGCTAATTCAATTTGAATGCAGCATAACAGCTAAACACAGCTTCACCATGTTTGCTTTGAACCAAGGGCTCCATTAATTGACCATCAGAGCCCTGCTGGGTTTATATTCAATTAGCATTTCTTTCATGTAGTCAAGACCCAAACCATTCAGTGATTTACAGAGCAATGGCAGAATTGTAAAATCTATTTGACAGCTGTTGGTTATTTTTACGAAGGGGGTGGGGGGTCACATGGACAGCTGAAAATGGGAATAAACGCCAGTGGGTGTGTAAATGGCTGCGTGTTTCCCAAACCGGCGTTGCCTCATTATAATCCCATCCAGTGAAAAGCCTACAGGCCTATTTGGCTGGCATTCGCTCCTCGCCCCAAAATGGCTGCTTTGATGACACGCAAATATGGAGAATCAGTTCAAGCAACAGCCCAAACGAATTGCAGCAGGTGCATTTGGGATGAAATGAGGTGTTGCGCGCTTTGCAAAGCAAGTGTAACTGATGGATCTGATTAACAAGGATGACGCCTGCAGCCTGCACGCGCGCAAGCAAAAAGAAGAAATCAAACGAGTAACCGGCTGCCGTGAAACCATGCGGTTGCCATGGAGATGTTCCCCTGGCATCCTCGCCGTTCATACTCTATACGCCTCGCCACTTACATAAGTCTACCCGGCGGAAATGGCCGCCAGCTGGTTCGAGACACGCTCGTGTGTTTTGGGGACCGGGATGGGTCTCCTCTGCCTGAATAACCGATCCTCAAGGGGGCGTCCTCCCCCTCCCCGGATGTGCGATTGTGTCGTCTCCAGGCGTTTCTTATTCTTCTGCTCCCATGTTGACACTCTCTGCCAGTGCCACAGATTAACTAATGTATTAATTTTTCACCACATGCTCCGCTGATAATTACATTTCCTCAGCGGGGCGAGCCCATTGTCTGTGGAAATGTCAGAAACTAGCTCCAACCTGCACTGCGATTGGGGAACGGCGTGATTGACGGCACGAATTTCAGGCCGTCACATCGGCGCTCAAAAGGTTGACTTTTTAGACCGAGCGTATTGCAACAATAATGGAGGGTTTTTTTTGTTGTGTGACACTTACAAATAACGGTGATATGGGGGAATTTTTCTCCCCTTCAGTTCTCCTGTCAAGATAACTTTGGCCTTTCTATTGTATTTCGTTTTCAATGACGAAATTAACTGTTTTTTTTTTATTAATATTTCAGTTTTCAGGCCCTGTTTTTTTTTTTATTAATATTTCAGTTTTCAGGCCCTGTTCATGTGATTGTGTAGGGAATAGGTTGTTTACATTTTGAATGACATGAATAATGAGTCATACAATTTGAAAATGAGCGCATTTTCTTCAGATTAATTTAACCTTTGATTTGTAATTTCATTCCGTTTGATGAAAATTTGTAATACAGTACTGTTGTAAAGTGCATTTCATTTCGTTAGCCTTTCAAATATGTCATTTAATTTAAACTGCCTGGAAAGCGGACCCAGTATCAGTAGGGTATACACATTTCTTCTTGTAATTCATCATTTTGTGTATATGTACTCTGTGGGAGAGTGGTAACAAGCTGAAGAGGGTGCGTAAAACAGTCCTGAGAACTGACTGGTTGGACCACCACATTTGCAGAGTTTCCGATTGAAACGTGGCCGTCAGATAACACACCGGGACAAGTGGTGACTCGCGACAGCCAGTCAAAGAGAGACACATTGTTATCAACTTGTTATGGGGTGACAGAATGACTCATATTGTGTGGAATGATGCAGCTATGACAGCTCCACGGAGGCAAAAATGGATCGGGCCCGTCGACAAGATAATTTGGAACGTACCCGTGAGTTGCTGCCTCATTGGAGAAATGGCCTTATTGCTTAAGTTTTACTTTTGTCGAGCGGCCGTCATTGAAGTCATTTTGCCAAATGACAACTTTGAAATAAAAATTAGAGACCAAAAAAAAAAAAAAAATCGTTCCCTTTTGTCTGCCTTTGACGAGCCATCAGCACACAATTGCAGGCGGCGACCATGCGCACCAACAGACAGTTGGGATTTTCAGTCTTCATTTTAGGTATCAATCAATTCTTACATTTAACCAGAGCTATGCTTGGTAATGCTGCATGAGCACCACATAACATAATCAACCCTTTTTGGAGTAGACCTACCTGGAAAGTTAAAATATTTCAGCCCTGACACCAGTTTCACTGATCAACAAGAACTTCAGGATTTTTTTTTCAATATATGCTGGCACGTGAGAAAATTTGTGTGTGGGCGTGACTACAACAACACCCCGACCCACAAAAAAAAGATTCTGTGAGTAGGCAAATCCACATCTTCAAATTACTGGTCATTTTAAAGATCTTAATCTTAAAGATGATTTGTGTTCTTCGATGGTACTAGTCTTGTTAATGCCAAGGCTTCTGGGGAGAACTAATAAAGTCAAGGACTGTTGTATCACCCTGACCACCCAACAGTCTCCCTTGCCGCATGTTGACCCCAAAAGGCTTTGCTTATTATTAATGACCAGGCACACATGCACTTTATAATAATAGCTAAGTCTGAATGACAAGTTGTGTGCCGTGACGTGCTTGTAGAAAGCAGCGCCGTGTCAGCATAGCATTAATGTGTGTGTGTGTGTGTGTGTGTGTGTGTGTGTGTGTGTGTGTGTGTGTGTGTGTGTGTGTGTGTGTAAGACAAGTGGGTGTTTTTTTTTGTTTGTTTTTTTGTGGACGATGACTTGCCAGGTAAGGCTGTCTGCCAAATAGTGATGTGAAAATATCATTAATGTGTCTATTTGTGTATGTATTCATTTATTTTATTTTTTTTAGGGTGTTAAGAATGATGGCTCGCTCGTTAAGGCCGTGTGCCAGAGATAGTTCGATGATGTACCTGCTCTTGAGTCAAATCAGCCGGGGAATTGTTGATGAAACATTTTCTTAGTAACACAGTGTTGTCCACATCTAACTATCCAGCTAGCTAGCTAGCTAGCTCGCTATCATCTGAGCGGATAAAGGGTAGGGTTCAGTATAACTTCGGTATAAAATTAGATGATAATGTATTTTGGACTGGAAATATTACTTTTCAAAATTTCCCTTCAAAAATTATGACTTTGCTCTCATAATATTCTACATTTTTCTTAAAAAATAGCCATACTTATACATATCTATTTCTTGACTTTCAACCAGCTTGACAAATGACATTTCGAGGTTGTGAACGGTTTGTGCACCGGTGTAAGAATAGGTTGTTGAGCATGCAAGTGGGGTGAGATGAAGTCAAGCGCAATCCTATGCCTGTCCGCAGTTCCCCCAGTCATCCTTCGCCTGGCCGAGCCCGAGCAACGCCACGATACTTGCATTGAGTTCACGGTGCGAGGGTACCCGCACCCAAAGCTGCGCTGGTTCCACAAAAATAAAGAGATCCTGCACAACCAGTACATCCGCACCGAGATGGACTTCTACCAGGACTACCTGGAAGGCTGCTTGACCTTCCAGAACCCCACACACATCAACAACGGCAACTACACCCTGGAGGCCAGCAACTCGCTTGGGACGGTGAACAAGACGGTGTACGGACACTTCCTCATGGCGCCCGGCATTGATGACGAAGGTGGGTAAAGATTCTGCTTCTGCAGTTGTTCTACCTTGTCACATACGGGCCATCGAAACTCCATCCCTCTATTTTCTACACCACATACTTTCGGGCAGTGTTTTTCAAACACTGTGCCGTGGCTCACCAGTGTGCCGCGAGATATTCTCGGGTGTGCCGTGGGAAATTATCCAATATGTATGACTGTGCGGTCGATTGCTTGGCTGAGTAATCGTGGAGTACTCGTCCATACTGGTAGCAGCAGCAGCTTGCCTTGTACTTCGAGACAAGTGAAGTTCCTGGCGCAACGAAAGCTATCTTTCATTTGGATTTACTTTAACCGGAGATGCAACAGCACCGACTCTGTTATAATAATAATAATAATAATAATAATACATTTTATTTATAAGCGCCTTTCAAGACACCCAAGGACACTTTACAATAACAAAAAACACAGAACAATGCGGGTTGAGCAGCGGCAGCCAAAACGCGCCAGCGTTCAGTCAACCCGGAAGTCAGAAAGAAACCACAAGGGAGGGGAGAGGGGGAGAAAAAAAAACACGCTCGAACTATCCTCATTTTGAGGATAATTTGAGTTAGGCAAAAAACTCCTGCACAAGCATATGACAGTTACAACAGGTCACAAGCCATAAACAATGAAGACGGTGATACAAGGGAGTGTATGAAGGAGGGGGTGATGGTGGGGGACTAGCTTCCGTGCATACTTTCATCAGGGGAAGGTCGAGATAGCAGATGTTGTTTTGGTAGCAGGCTGCCCAAGAATTTAAGACAGCCTTGAGTCCGTGGCTTATGTCTCTTTAGTGGCGTCGATCAGCCAAATCCGTGATTTCTGTCAATATTTGAGCACGGATTCCAGTTTCTCCAAGTTCTTGACCATCTTGCAGAGACGCTCCAAAACCGCAACAGTTTGTGGTTGAGCACAGTCTGAGTCTGAGTGTTGGATATCCGCACTATGCCATCCTTAGACCGGCAGCCTCTTCTCTTCCAATAGAGCCGCTCCCGTCGGTTGAATTTTGCGATAGATCAGTTGCGCTTGGTATGTGGTGAAAAGCTCTCCAACAGCGCTATGGTCCCAAGTAAGCTTAAAATCCATCTCCAAACAAAACACCCTACACTTCGTAACAAAAATGTGGAGTATTTTGTTCGCCTGCGTGAAGACACGGAGAAACAAGCAACGTTGCATGAGAAAAACCGCAAAGGTAAACGAGAGAGCCTTGAAAGCAAGTTACCATGTCGCTGAACATGTGGCGAAATCAAAAAAGTCCCAATGGCAGAGCAATTAATACTTCCCGCCCGTAAAGCCATTGTACATGAGATGTTCGGACCCGAAGCGGCTAAAGAAATAACCTGGCTGCTGTAAAAACTAAAAACAGAAAGACTGAGAGCTGTGGAGGAAGAGCTTCATGTGTCTTTCATCGATTGCTGCCAGGATATTAGATCTGTGTTCATCCAAACCAATTATCACACTAAGTGAGAATAAATATGAGATTATAAAATATTTGGTTGATATTGATTTGATTCCTATTCAAGGTGTTATAGCGTTATTCTTCAATGTTAAAAAATGTTTATAACACTAATTGTTTAAAATAAGCTTTTTTCACATTTTCAGCTGTTGGTGTGCCGCGGGATTTTTTCAATGAAAGAAATGTGCCTTGGCTCGAAAAAGATGGAAAAACGCTGCTTTCGGGTCTTTACTGAGTTAGGGTGAGAAATGAGAATCACCTGAGATTGATCACCTATCAATCACAATAAACACACAGTCAATGGAGTCTCATACCTACGAATCAATAAACCTGACTTTGGATGTTTACGGGGTTTTTTTTTCACCTGTCCTATTCAGATTCATGATCATGCTGAATGATGGATAGTTTCATGTTTACCTAAAACAGAGGGTTAGTTCTGTATGTACAGTACGTATGTTTGCTCCACTCGAGATTGGAAATTAATGTTTTGCTAAACAGCAGGGACGGAAATTGTCTTAGTTGTTTCAGAAAATTGTTATTTTCAGGGAAGAGAATAAGTATATGCTAGGTTCACTGAAGACAACATTAAACAGTCTTCTGGGAATCTAACGTACATGTTTGGTAAACACCGAAGGCAATTTAGTCTCCCAGTTCACCTCACGTACATGCAACCGTTTTTTTAAATTGAAAGACACTTTCATCATCAGTGAACAAACATACGATGTTATACTTCCGTATTTTTTGCAGTGGAAGGTATACCGAAAAGCATTCCATTTTCTCAAAAGCCGACAGTGCGCCTAAGGATCCGGTGTGCCTTGTATATGGATCAATATTCTGATTTCTCGGAAGTAGTATTTTAAATGTTCTGTAAAGCACTTTGTTACAGCTGCAGCAGTTGAGAAAGCACGATATAAATAAAGCTTTATTGTATGCCCTTTAGCATAGCTCCATCTCATAGATGCTTAGCACAACCACATCCACTACAGTAGCTTCTATTCTCTGTGCCTTATAATGCGGTGCATCCTATATATGAAAACAGTTTTAAAATAGGCCATTTGTTGAAGGTGCGCCTTATACTCTGAAGCACCTTATAGTGCGGAAAATACGGTACATTAACTATCAGAAGAATGTACAGTCTATTCTCAGTTGAACCTTTTCTGCTATACGTGGAAAAAGGTCTGCCCTGTCCAAAATGATTCCTGTTCTTATATTATCTGAGCCACGCCCACACAATGTGTTGACTCCACAGTTTTCACTGGATTCACCTTGTCAGCGTGCTAAAGAGTGAAGGGCATAGCAAAAGGAAAGGTCACAGGGATGCAACGGCCGAGCTCGAGTCACCAATCTAATCGTGTGTGCCGTCGAGGCCCAAGACGATTTTGTAAACATGCAGGGCAAGAAAATGTCTTGAGTTTTGAAGAGAATGTGGACATTTTTCAGTGAAAACTTGGGATTGAGCATCCAAAACATTTTCATTGAACCTATCTTAAGTTTATCGACATCAGAGACAATTTAGTGCTCATTGAACTTAACGCATTTGTTTTTTGATTTTTTTTTTTTTTTGCAAACATCAACGGAAGAAACATACCTTACGGTCTGCTTTAAATGAACTTAATATACATTGTTCGAAAAATAAAATGCAATTTTGTCTTTAGTGAATGGCAACTCACCGACTTTTTAGTTTATTTTTATTTTTTCGTGACCAAGGTTCCATGACAACACTTTACAAAAAGGTGAAACGAAGACTTAAAATCACCGTGCATGTTTTTGGATGTGTCTGTAAACATCGCAGACAATTTAAAAATTTTCAATAAACCTAACGTACATCATATATTAAACCATTTGAAAAGATACTTTACCAACTGCACATGTAGACAAGACATCTCAGCCCAAGGATGGAACCCTGACCTGACCCCACAACCACCACAATTTAAAATTCAAATCACCTGTGGAGAAAATTCCTTGTAGCTCTTTAGGGGCTGGGGCTCTTTTTGTTTTATTAAAAGCGTGCCCTCACAAGGTTATTGCTTCAGGAGACGCTCCCTACCGCATGCTGAGCTTCAGCAGGGTTCACGCACAGTTCACTTCAGGTTACATTGTTATGGAGAAGGGGGGTGGGAGGAGTGTGGGGTTGGGGTCGCAAACACCCACAAAGACTGGCAAATTTCTCCCCATGGTCAATATTCCAAGGTTAATATCCTCTTGTTGCACACGGCGTGACTCTGTTTGTTTTCTTCTTTGCAGACGTGGTGGAGCTGGGTGAGTATTTGGATTTTTAACATTTAAAATCTGCTTAGATTAGCCGTTTTTTTTTGTTTTTTCTGTATGTGTGTGTAGTCGTAGTGCTTTTGGTTGACCTGTTGGTGTGGCTTTGGCGAACATACATGCACACACGCACGCACATGGACTCAAATAATTACCATGGAGAAATTTGGTCACTTTGTGTTGCTGTGAGTGATCATCGAAGCAACGGTTGTTTGTTAATGTGTTCTTTGTGTCTGTTCAAGGACTTAGCAGTCGTGCAGGGTGTCGTGTTTGTGTTTGTGAACCCATTTCCAAAGAATCAATTTGAGTGATTTGTGTCCGTTTTCAAAATGGAGAACTGTGAACTTTGCCCTTGTAATATTCAACTATCAAAAATTACCACATACATATTTGATATCTCGTATGTGCTTTTGGGACCATTAAAATGGTCTTGTTGATGTTTTTGCTAAACGTTTGAACTTGTACATTCTATTCATTGAAAATTTAGGCTTAAATGTTAAAGACGTGCACAGTAAACCTAAAGTAAGTTTTTGGAAACATCAATAATCACGGATATGGAATTAGATGCAGGACAAACATGCTACCTCAATAACATTTTTGAGTGCGTTAATATATGTACAAATGTACAAATTGAGTTCTTGTACTTTAATATTGCTTTATAATTTTGTGCCGTCCTTGAATGCTAATTTCTAGGCAAGGGAGCCTTTTGCACTGGAAATGTTTTTTACAAGATGTGGCTATTTTGTTATTTGCTTCAAATTCTTTGTTATTCGGTTAGGATAGTGTAGCTTTTATATATTATCCAAAATGAAATATTTCAAGCATTGTATTTATGCATTTAAAATAGCATTGTTGGCATACATCGGAAGGATGTGATCCTATGTGCCCCCACAAGTAGCACTGATGAAAAATTGTAGAGCCCCTCCAATATTCAAGTTTCCCATCGCTGCTTTATGGGATGTCTGCTTCCGCCTGGAGCTCATTTGGGCCAATTCTCTGGTCTGAGTTTGTCAAGGTACAAACCCTGGAATCTTCCAAATTGGCTGCTTTCAAACCCATATGTCCAATATTCCAGGCTGGAGTTCTTAAAAGTTGTTCCTGCGTCCTGTCATGATAGACACGTCGACCTAATTTTGTATGGCTCGGTCACACCGGTGTTGGTGGCTTGATTTCGTTTTTCACAGTGCGCCACGGAGCAAATGGACACATTTTCACGAGGATACACACACTTTTTTGGGCATGTTTACAAAAAAAAAAAAAAAAATCACTTCAATATTCATGATGATGATAATAGGCAAACATTGTAATAAATGCGGCGCGCATGCTGCGTGGAGTTGCCTGCTGTGTCTGCTGACAGCTTCAACAAAGTGGGCTGCACTGATCTCTCACCTTGATGGTGGTGCGCCTCCATCTTCACGCCAGGCCGTTCTTCCTCATCAGAGGCGCATTATTCCGCCGCCTTGAAGCATGCGGCGGTTGAGGCATTTGGTTTACAATGACCCTTCTTCAGTAAACTTTCAGTTCAATGACAACTCATGAAAACATTTGATTGCGAGGGTAGATTTTCATTTTTTGGTACGCAGCCTGTCCAATGAGTGTCATTCGCGTTCTGTTTTTAATCACCGAGCGACAAAACAAAGTTTTTCTTGTCTGGAGTCATAGTGTGTTGTCTTTGTTATGAATTGAGGATTGTTCCGCCCCTTAAAATATATGTTTTGTTGCCTAATAAAACTTTTTTTTTTCTTTTGTCGAATTAAACATTTTGTAATGTGCTTTTTGGAGAAATCAAAGCATTATTTGCTTCATGTGATAACTTTCTTCTTCTGCAATTATATTTCCAAGTGAAATGGCTTTTTATTTTTCTCAAAACGCATTTTTGTGAAATTGCGTTTATTTTCTGTAGAAATTCTGACTTTGTTCTTGGATTACAACTTCATTCCCCTGAAATTCTTGCCTGCAAAATTCCTTTACTATGATTTTTTTTTTCAAAATATGACCACTTTAAAATGATAAATTATAAATCATAATACAATTTTAGTCTAGTGTAATTGAGTTTTTGTGTGACTTTGTCATACTTTAACTTTATTCTCCTGTAATTGTTTTCTCTCTCTTTCTCATTCTCTCTCTCTCTTCCTCTCTCATTATAGTACAATTTTATTATGGAAAAATGTGAATTTTTTTTCTTAGTGAAACTACAAATGTTTTTCCCATACCACAACTTTAGTTCCACGGCATTCATTCTCCGCCCCTGTAAAATAAGGCTTCTGTTTTGAAACCATTCGAGTCCAGTTGTGCGAGGCGAGAGGCAGAAATGACAGGCCGCTGAAGAAGATGAGGAAGACATTAATGCAGTGGTGATGCAGCGTCTTCCAGCAACTGGCAGCCAATGTAGCGTGCCAGCATTCATTTAAGCACAAATGAGTGTGTGATGTGCTGGCTGCCCGCCCTCCAGTTTCCCCCCCCTCGTATCGCCTCACTTCATTCCACCTGTGTCACGGCGTCACACACTGCTGCTGTTTGACCTCATCCTGTCGCTTTGGGATGACACCACAGAGGCACGACTGAGAGAAATTAGAAAATAAGCCACTTGTCAAAAGTGAGTCGTCGGTGTCATATGCGCAAATCAATTTGATTGCTCCTCTCGACAGGTGGCCATAGTAACCAACACCTAAAACTACCACTACTACAAAGTATATGACTCTCACGACTACTATCAGAACTTACTATCTCTATCACATCTTCACTCATTCTGTTACTACTACAACTATAGCGACGACTGCTATTACTATCATTCCTACGACTATTTTTACTGTACTATTACGAGTATAGGTACATTTTTTATGAATTACTACTAATGCTACTTTTAATACATTTGCTATTACTAACACTGCATCTATTATTACTGTAGCTACTACATCTACAAGACTGTACTATTATCACTGCAGCTACTGCATCATTAGCGCTACTACGGCTACGACTACGATCACTCTGACGACTAATGTTCCCAATGCTTCTATTACAACTACAGTACTATTGCTACTAAAGTACTAGTACGAATATGACTCTTACAACTGCGTTTACTATTCATCCTAATACTCTTACAACTACAACCATTACTCTCACCACTACTTTTTGATAACCTGCTGCCGCTACGGTCCTTTCAGCTTGGCTGCATAAGCAAATGCACAGGGGATCAGACACGTGACGTCCGGAGACTATCGTACGGATGTGCGAATGCTCTGTCATATGATTGACGGATAAATAAACAAATGGCAGAATTATGTGGTTGAATGCCTTCCGATAGGCCCTTTGTCATTCAGCCATCGGTCCCGTAGAGCGGGCTTCTTCGTTAACTTTTGCAGTGCTGAAGTGACTGACAGTGCCAGAATAATATGAAACTATTACAACTTTTAAGACATTATAATTACAGTCACGGCGCTGCACAGAATCGCCTGTGGGTTGGTAAACTTATGCCAGGAATTTAAAGTGATTGACAGGAAAAATTAATACGTTGGGAATTTCTTATTGTCTTTTTTAACCATTTCAGGGTCAAGGGTTACTACAGTGGACAGCTTATCATGTTATCAGGTTACAGGGTGAATGAAAGGGTGAAATATTCTGCCAATGAGTACCGTAGGCCCCTGGGCTTCGGCTCAGGTAAGTCTGTTGGTAAAGTTGGGTGTGCTACTACCACTCTGGTGATCACTACAATGACTGTTACTTATACACTTTAATTTTATTTAGGTTTTTTTTTTTTTGAAAGAAGAGAGATGATGGGAGGAGAGAAAAGAAATATAGTATTAGTGACAAAAGTGCAGACGTTCTCGTAAAAAGCATGCGGTGTGTCCCATAGCTGTTGTACAACAGTTGAAACAAACAAACAAGCAAACAAAAAGAAAACGAGAAAAAAGAAAGCACATATTTTGCAGTGCTTCTTTCTGCTTATACATGTTTTTTTTGTTCTTTTTTGTGTGGTCTTCTTCCTTTAGCTCCCTGCATGCTGACATCTAATCTCACTGCAAACGGCATTTTAACTTCCCCTCCTTTTGTTTGTATTTTGCAGTGCCCTCTGCGCCCACAGACTCGGATTCGGGCCGCCCGGACGAGGACACGTTTGGGGTGAGTTTTGTCGTTTTTCAGATAAGACAGCAATGTCTTGATTCAGTTTCCACCATTCCAACGCAATTTTGTATAGCGCATTTACATGCCACATGACTTTTTTTGTGTGTGTGGAGGGGGGGGGGGGACATTACACTTACAGTGCCACTCAGTTTTGAGACGTATTGGACTTATTTGTGAACTGGAGCCTTTTGTCCTTCCTGAGTCCAATCAACTTTGAATATTATCAGCAATTTTCACTCAACATGGCAGTAAAATCATGAATGGAGTAACGTTTTTGAAAATACAAAAAACTCATTCCTGATTAATAGATGAATGGATACATTGCAAAAACAGAAATAATAAAGGAATGTTTTGTCCAAATACTGTATTTGTTTATAAATATATATATATTTTTAATCCAAATGAACCCATTGACATTGTTGTTTATTTTCTTTGCAGTTTAGTTGCTACCTGACTATTTTGAACATCAATTCAACATCCTGTAATGCCAACAATCTTACATGCGTGTGTCCCCTTTTGGTGCAGGTCTCTATCGCGGTGGGCCTGGCGGGCTTTGCCTGCGTCCTCCTCCTCGTCCTTTTCGTGCTCATCAACAAATACGGACGACGCTCCAAATTTGGCATGAAAGGTTAGTCATGCACAACTGGGATTAGCTTGTTTCAAGGGGGCACTCCCATCTCATGCAAATGAGCCACAGCTTACCCACTTCACACCGTGAGGTGTGCCAAAGTGAAAATCCTTACAACCACTCTGAAGGGATGGAGCTACAATGTTGAGCCCCCTAAAGACAGTTGAAGATTACATTGTATGTTCCTTGGTGGAGTAAGCATTGTAACACCAAGACACCTCACACTGATTTGGGTGGTTTAAGCATGCAATAACCACACACAAATAGTCTCTACATACACGTCGACAACTTCACTGGATATTCGAGTAACACTCAAGCTAACGCCACTACGTAAGGCTAATCTGTGTGTCCAACAACATTGCAGCTTTGTCATGATAGTGTTAAAAATTGCCTGCTCTTCTCCTGGCCTTGCTGCCAGATTAGGGACAGATTAGCTACTTCAATTGGCATCTTCCATCACATCTGTTGTTAAGTGATTCCGAGCTATGGGGTGAACTATCATAGAAAGCTATGCTACTATCAAAGATAACTAATCTGGTGATCTTCTGCCAACATCAGTGTAAAAATAAGTGAATTAGTTACTTCAAAAGTGCTGGTCTAGCTAGCTGGATAGCTGCTAAGCTAACTAGCACACCAGGTGACGGCCTTGCTTACTCGATAGCATCTGCTAAAACCGGTAACTTGCTTATCACTAACTACTAATCCTTAGCTATACTTTTTCACAGTTTGTTTTAGCGACATGCAATGTCACCTCAGAGCAAAATGGTTTCTTACTTGCAGTACACATCCGTGCGGTGTAAACTAGCATTAGCCACACGCTACCCGTAATGAGCTACTTTGCGGGATTAGTTCATTACTTACCTCGCTAAGAAACTCTGGGGCTGTAATTATTTAGGAGGTGGCAATTATCACGTTGGCCCAGAGCTGGCTCCAATCAAGGATGAGTCCTGGCAGCTAATGAGGCGTCACGGCAGACAAGCTTGTATGCTAAGGCGTACGTTGCGTGCTACTTGGGTGGACACCAAATGAATTACAACGCAAAGGAAGAGTTATGAAGAATGCTAAAGCATGTCTTAATCGCTCCGTGACAATAGTTTGTTTCCTGTTTGGCTCTTCCAGTGAATAGCAACAGCCGCATCTTAAAAGGCTGTCGAACTAGCTTGTAAACTAGTGTGCAAAGCTATGTCATCATCATGCGTTGGAGCTGGTGAGCTACAGCAGCTGGTTTGCGAACTAGAATAAAGAGAGCAATATGGCATCTTTAATAGGCTCTGGCTTCCATGCTAGTCGGAGTAGCATTCAAGGTAAACATAACCAAGTAAAAGTGAGGTCTGACATCTTCCTGTAGTTTGCCTGTGACATGCTCAAAACCTTCTCCTGTTTGGATGTAATTGAAGATATAAGGCCCTCTGCACAACACGACGAAACTGTTGCACATGGTGCGGGGTTCTGCAACTACTTCTCATGAGTGGCCGACTATTGGCAAGTCATTTTGCCACGATCAGATGGACTGCCTCAGATCAGATTTACCATGTTGTATCACATGATCTTTCATTTTTTAAAAAAATTACATTTTGAGGCAAGAAGCAGGATCCAGCCGGCCGTCACCAAACCACACCAACATATTTTCCCCAAACCTGTAGCTAATACACAAAGCATGGAGAGTCACTGTTACAGAAATGTACGGGTGCTGTCAATGGATAAGGTGATCGTTGTCAATGGCCTTTCAAATATTCACGCTTTCTTGTCTTCTATTCTTGTCTTTATTGTTTTCCCATTTCCTCTCTTTGCATTATGATACCTTAGCTACAGCTGCTAAGCCAATCCACCTCTTCCAATGACAGCTCAAGAAAATACATAAATATAGCACATTATCATAACTCTGTTTGCTGATAAGAATATGCGGGTTCCAGTTTTTCCGTAGCAGCGTGTCGGTAAATGTATGGTAGTGAGAGGTTGACTGTAAGTGCTACACAATTGTTCATTTCGGTCATGTTTAGTCACATTACCCGGTGTGTGGTGGCTTTAAAATAGCAGATGGGATGGGAATGGACGCCTGTAGGGACTTGTCACTGTTCTCCAAAAGACCTGAAGTGGGTGCATGTGTGCATGCCTATGTGTCTTTTGGAGCATGGCTCTTTATGGGCACATATTTTCTCTTAATGTAGGCATGAAATGATCTCATTATGTGCCGGTGGCTCAGATCGATAAGTCTTAGCAGGACTTTAGCTTTTAAAGAGAGGTTTGTCAGTGTGAAGTGGACATGTGGCAGACTCAGCGTGTTAGTAATAAGGATGACATTATCTTCCTCTTTGTACTTTCTGCTGAGAACAATCTAGCTGCTGTACTCATGTCGATAAATGTAAAAGTAACCTCATGAAATGACAAAATTAAATCACTTTTTTGTTTCATCATTAAACATTAAAACACCATCAAAACCCTGCTGAGAGTGTTCGTTCCGCGGCCAGGACCAAAATCACATTTCGCCTCCTCAAACCGTAGTTTGACATTCCGATGGCACTCCACTCCAGAAGCCCTGAAACGACCTTATCCGAGAGGCTGAGGAATGTAATACCCCTGTAGTGGAAACACACCCTGGGTTTCACTTTCTTAAAAAGGGGCATGACCACCCCAGTCTGAAACTCAAGAGGCACTGTCCCAGATGTCAATGTCATGTTGCAGAGGTGTGCCAACCAGGACAGCTCCACTACATCCAGAGCCTTGAGGAATTCTGAGTGGACCTCTCCATCCCCTGGGGTCTTCCCACCAAAGAGCTTTTTAACTGCCATGGTGACCTAAAGTATTCTTTTATCTGACTCACAAGGTCTCCCCTCTAAAAACAGTGGACCAGACCTGGGGTGTCCTGTTGCAAAGTGCGCATATGAAGACCCTTTTGTTTGAACATGTTTGTTTTGGAAAAAGTGACAGAAGTACAGAAGTTCAGGAACAAAGCACCACTCGGGGTCAGATTATGGGGCACAGTTCCTCCCAATCATGTTCACATTGAACATTGAGGTCCCGCAAGAGAAACAGGAAGTCCCCAGTGGGAGCACTCTAAAAGGGTGACTACTCTGAACTGCTGTTTGGTGCATAGGCACAAACAATAGTAAAGACTCATCCCCCACTTGAGGAGGCAACCCTCTCGTCCACCGTAGTGGACAATACCCAGACCTGCACGATGACTAACGGAAGAATCTTGTTTGTTTGCTATAGGTGGGTTTAGTCATCATTCCATGCCAAGTTTGGGAAATGAAAAAATAATCATATATATCGGCTAAACAACAGTAGACACTGAATGCCACGTTGTACTGCATTCTGGGTAATTCCAGCCGCCCTCCTCCGCTCCACAATGGCCATTGGCAGCTGTGGGATGTTACCATACGGAGCAGATGATACCGCCGCTATTTTTGGAACTCGTTTTCACTACAGAGTTTAAATTGTGGAGGTGAAAAAAGTCTGAGGCAATATGTCGGGAAGAAATCATTGATGGAAGAGGGCCGCTCACTTTCAAGCGAACCCCCGAAAACCTCATCGTTGTTCTCTTTTTCCCCATGTTGGGCATTTGTATAGTGCATCATAGTGCTGTAAGGGTGATTAATTCACTCCAGACCACTGGAAAATTCAGTCTTTTTGATCTTTTTTCAGTTAAAAAAAACAATAAATTGTTGGTCTCTGAACACAACTTTTAAATGAGTGAAATGCCTTGCTTATGACTTTGGTACCAAAAGGCAAAAAAGATGCAAGTAAGCAGCAGTAGTTGATGTCATCTTATTTTATTGCAATAAATAAATAAATAAACTGTATGTATGTATGTATGTATGTATGTATGTATGTATATATATATATATATATATATATATAGAGAGAGAGAGAGAGAGAGAGAGAGAGAGAGAGAGCGCGCGCGCTTGTGTTTGCTCTGTACAATCATTACTCATCATTTTTATTTGTTTTCTTTTGTTGTTGTTTTTTTTCAATCGTGTTCCTTTAGTGGGATGAAGCCATCTTTGGACACAATAAGAAGCTTTGCTCAGATGCAATGACACACACTAACACACACAAACATAAATTGATACCCACAAACCTACGTGGTCGCACTTACACGGACGGTAGCCCGCGGCAGGCGGCTAACCTCTGTGATCCAGACGTGTGTGTCAGGACGGCTTACCCTCCTCTCCACTACATTACCTGAGCCAGGCCCTGGGATGATCAGCACACACATTCACACACGCATTTATTGCATCACTGCCTCTCTTGGCCCTCGCTGGCCTACGTGAGCTCTGCTGCCGGGCAATGAGACCTGAACTGACATACCTATAGATCATGTGACTATACTTGTGACCAAGTTTAACAATACAACTCATCAAATACTTTATCTTTAATAACCGTGTTGAAGCTTATCCCAGTTGAATTTAAAATGAGACGAGTCAATCGTAATCATAGACGAACTAGCAATCACACTCACATTTATGGACAATTAAGAGCAAGGATGGGCAACTGGTGGTGCCGCCTGCGACCAAACTCCGTGGTCCCTTTTTTAACAAAACCAAATATTTCTTAAAACAACCCCGATAAACATTCAATATATGGATACCATGAAAAACCGAGGGAAATAGGGAAAAAACATCCCAGAATAAAATGAAGAAAATCCTCAAATATATCAAATCTCATCCATCCATCCAGTATCTGAACTGCTTATCCTCACAAGAGTCACGGGGTACACCTTGAACTGCTTGCCAGACAAATTCACACATTAATATTTTGAGTGAGTTGATTTTTTTTGTGGGAAAAAAGGCACAAAATGACTTCTCGCACTGAATGTTGGTTTCTTGTTCAACAATTTTGTGCTGTCCTTGAGTTGTATTTTTTTTATGCACGAGAGCCCTTTGCACTGGAAAAAAAAGTACAGTATGTGCTTGTATTTTGTTGTTTGCTTCATACCCTTTTTTTGGTGGGTTAGGATCATTGATATTTTATACATAAATTGGGAGAACATGATTTTTTTGTTGGCTCATAGTTTGGGGTGTATTTACAGTTTGAACTCTGAACTTGGCAATTTTGGACATTTTTTTTGGAGGTGTGTGTGCTCAGGGTCCATTAATTGTGAATTGTCGCTCGTCGCCTACAAACAGCATGGGTTCACTTAGCATTGAGCCGCTATTGAAATTGCATTAGTCTTAGCCCCTTTGCCGTTTGGCTGCTGCTCCTAATCCATCCCCCGTCCCTCCCATGGCAGCAGGGTAATTCAGCAGCTATTTTTTGCAGAAGTTTTTGCTGGGGGCATGGAAAGACCCCTTACTGCAAGACGTCAACGGCGGGTCGGCTAATAGCAAAGTGGTCACTGTGTCTGCGTGTCAAGCAGTCTCCGGTTGAAAGGCGAATAAAGTGGTGACACTGAATGCACTTTAACTGTTTTTGCAAGCGTCTCCCCTTTTAAGACATCACCATCAATAGTTGAAGCGAGCTCTGCAATGGCTTAATATAGTTGCTTTTAAAAAAGCGCGCACCGGAGTAGCGACATATGGAAGTCGAGAAGAAGATGATGATGATTTACTTTTCAGTCTTCCAGAGCCATTTGGCAGCATCCTCGAGGGAGGCGCTTAAAAGAAAAACATGTTTACTTCACTATTCAGAGACACGGCATTTAGTCCGATAATGAACACGCGTGCTGTTGCACGGTAAACCTTTTCGACACACACTGTTTTGACTGGATTACTTCGAGCCATTTTGTTCATTTCTGTTGTGTGCGGTGGTGTTTATCAAGAATAACGGGTCAGATGAGCAATCATGTTCATTCTACTACGCCTACATTGCGCATGTATCTGCGGTTGCCAAGCTTGCCGTCGACATTCGGCTGTCTGAATTAGCTTTATGTGTTCTATTTATTTCTGTTGTGCAACGTGGCAGTTGTCATAGATAACTGTCGAGAAATACAATCACATTCAATAGTAGATTAGCCCCATGCCTGTGTCGGACCGTACAGGGCATAACCTTTTTTGATTGAGGATTTTTTTTTTCCCCGAAATTGTTTATTATTCAAACTGTGCATGGCAGTGGTTATCATGAATAACTGCCATGCAACAATAACATTATTGTCCACCGTGCCGACGTTTTAAATCCAATTTAATTTTATATTAGAGATTTTATGCAAAATCGCATATTTTTCCACGCAGACTAATTTTACGGCAGAGCCATGTAGCACTATGCAAAAGCCAAGAGGAAAGAGTGTAAAAAGAGAACGTCAAAATGCAACGCGTCTCCGACACCATTCGCTAATTTAATACAGCCCACCACCGCTAATTGTAATGAATTGTAATTTTCAGTGGCTTTATTGAAAGAATAGTAAAAAAAAATAATACATAAATAAATAAACATGTGACAAGACGTATTCATACATGAGTTGCACGGCTCAAAAAAATGACACAAACATAAAGTCACAGATACTACAGTGTATGATATAAGGATGGTGACCCCACATGGACAACAACTATACCTGCGTCTCCTTCGATGGATGTTATTGAACACATGCGCACACACGCACGCACACACACACACACACACACACACACACACACACACACACACACACACACACACACCACGCGATACATATCTCACCTTCTTGTCAAAGGTTGCTGCTGATGGTTGTGCTTATTTATTTTTGACTCACCACAATGGCGACGACTTGATGAGTACACATGTTGACAATCTCAAGGGTGGTGACACACACACACACACACACACACACACACACACACACACACACACACAAAGCTAAGAAATCACTTTTTACTCAAGCACCAGAAACAACAAACAACCAGGCTATAAATAGACATAGCACATCATTAAGTGGCACTTGACAGATTCCTTCAATGTCACCCGCCATAAAGGTTAGAGATTGGCTAGGAATAGCGCGCGCACACACACACACACACACACACACACACACACACACACACACACACACACACACACACACACACACAGGTTTGTGTGATGTCATTGGTGTGCAACTATGACGATGTGTAAGAGACATAATTCAGAATTACCTCTCATGCAAATACTATTAAAACACTTTCACATGCACTACTGAAACACTTTCACTCATACCACTGAAACGCTCCCATACCTACTCCTGAAACGCTCTATTTCAGGAAATATCTCGTTGTTTGATCCTCTCCTCTTTCATCTATAACTGCTTCAGACAACAAAGTGTATGCAGGAAAGTGGTGAAGATTGCACGACTGTCTGTGTCCTATGTGTTGTGTTGTGTTATTTTTGTTATTTTGACTTCAAGATGGCCGCGAGAGTGGCTGCCTTTCCAGCAGCTCCTATATTTTGTTGTTCTACTTCTTCCATTCATAACTTTGCTGCTGTGAATTGGGAATTTCTCCATTGCGAGACTAATAAAGGTTTTCTTTTCTTATCTTATCTTATCTTATCTTGTTGATGTTTGTTTGTTTGTTTTGTTTGTTTTTTACATCTAACAACCATGAAAAGAATGAAAGCTTCAAATTTGGGTGAGGGATGTCTGTTTCGAGCAGTCCTCTCAGATCTTCACTATTTCATGCAAACGTTGGGGTGAGATTCCCGTTGTTTTGAAGGATGTCGGCAATGTGAACAGTCTTACTCGTATTTTCTGTTTCTTTTTTTTTTTTTTTTTGTACCAGGGCGGTATTGATTTTGCAGGATATCAAACCCGTCATGTTTAAAAATTCAGGAATTTCATGTCTGTGTTTGGGCCAGACGCTATCGATTTTGAATATCAGCTTTGTACAGTTAAGCGTCAGGATTAAATGTTGGGACAAGATCAAATTATTTTGGATACAACTCAACTTGCCAATAATTTTGATCAAATTTTCATCGTTCATACATATTTTTTTCGGAGCAAGATCCAAATGATTTGCAAGGATATCTGTCCTGTAAACAGTCTCCAAGTAATTTCGAGACTACACGTTGTTCTTTGAGGACAACCCTAATGATTTTGAAATATATCTTTCTTGTATTTATGCGTTTTCTTCAGATTTTCCAACCTTGCGTGTCTTGTCGTGTCTATGAGCATAATCCACTTAGCTTGGACTGGTATCAGTCCTGCAATTGGTCTTCTTCAAAGGGTTCAGAGAGTCGATGTTGTATGAGAGGATCCTGAATGAATTTTTTAAAAATCGTCTTCCAATTTTCACAATGACCCTCTCGATGTTGTTGAATAGCGAGCGGCTTTGTACGGAAGGTTGAGAGTGCCTCTGTTGGAGAAGTACCCCCATTGATTTTGAAAACATGCAGTATCACTCACGTAGCCTGTCTTCTTGGGGTTTGGGGGGATTATATGTCTTTGTTAGCGAGAGAGCCTATTACTTTTCAGCTCTTTAACCAATCTGCTTTGAGTTTTCGGGGATGATATGTTGGTCATTGCAAGACCCGATCGATTTAGAAAGAAATATCGGCCGTATCATCAGTCTCCGTGTTTTTTAGGGATTTGATGTCTACGCTGGGGCAAGACCCCATTGATTTGAAATGACATCAGCCTTGCAAACGGTCTTCTCTATTTTTCAGGGTTTTGTATGTCTTTGTTAGGGGCAAGACCCTATTGATTTTGAATTGAAAGCCAGCTCGGACGACCGTGGCAGGCGTGGTCACAAGTCACATCAGTCCATGTTTCTGGGTCACTACTCGAGCCCCCACGGTGCCCAAGTGATCATGCCAATATGCTCGTCCTGCACTGGCCACCTTTAAAGTACTCCAGTGATTGTCAAAGTTGCGGGAATGATGTTTTTGTCAGAGGACCCTGTTGACTTTGAAGGATAATGACCTTGAAAATATATTTGTTCCAAACTTCAAGTCATTGTATGCCTCAATTTATGTAAAACTCTTTTGAGTTTGACAGTTATCAACCTTGTAAAAGCATTCAAAAAAATTTGCAAATTAACTGCCCTTTGTCGGATCAAGATCGGATTGAGTTTGTTTTATGACACCTCAAAACTCATAGATGCTTTAAAAAAAAAAAAAAAAAAAACTAACTCACTCAGCTGAATCACCGATCGCGTTTTGGTATTATCATTATGGGCGCCTCACTGAAATGAGCGGCCTTTGCTGATACGATGAAATTAACAGTGGTCGATGAATAATCTACCTATTGAATTATAAAGTTTAATTACTTTTAACAACAAATGGCCAAACATCCAAGCAGCATTTCTCGAAACTGGAACCTTCCCACAAAATCACAATTCTCTTCCTGCTTCCTCTTGTGGCAGCCGAAGATGTCTGAATGTGATTGGTTAAAGAACTTGGTGGCGGAGTCTATGCAACTGATGACGGTGGGGATAGTAAGTCAAGGACCTTGTTTGTTGGAGATCCGCGCAGTGAATTGACAAGTGACAAAAAATATAAATGACGTTACTTAACTTGACGATCATAATCTTAGCGTGGACTACAAAGAACTCTGAAATTGTTCAACAACCAACTAACTCAAATCATAGCAGACTCTTCAAAACATATCTAGTAATGGTTGTAACGATTTTAAAATGCTAAGTGTTTTTTGTTGTTTTGTTAAACCCCAGTAGTACCCCGGCTCTATTTATTTTGAGCTATGTAAGAAAAATAACAGTATTCTAAGTTTCTTGATATCTCAGCGGCTTGTCATATGGGAAAGATTCACATCCGCCTGAAGCGAGTTGAGCGTAAGCGAACGGCCTGATAACATCGGGATAATGATGATGGTGAAGATAGGTGACAATGCCAAATAACTTCCCTGGCGGAGATAATAAAGGCAGCCAAGATTGATAATAAAGCAGTAAAAGTGATTTTGTGCGGCTTTCAAAACACTACATTTTTCATGCGCACTTTTTCTGTGTACTTCGCATTTTATCCTGTTGTCCTCATTCAATTTGTGGCCTTTGATTAGCAACATGCAAGAAACAGCATTCACTCGGATGGATGGATGGATGGATGGATGGATGGATGGATGGATGGATGGATGGATGGATGGATAGATTGAAATAAGTTTACAGTCAGCATTATTAACTTTGTCAAGGCCAACTGGGTCGCTATCGCTCTTGTGGTAAACTAAATGGTGCAGGGGTACCTAATGATTTGGCCTGTGAGTTGACATGGAAGTAATAGTCTCAAGTCCCAGACAACTTAGCTCCTGGGATCATATATATATATATATATATATATATATATATATCATGACTCTAGTTTTAACGCTCCGCTTGGCCTGGGTGACAAACTGCTTATTAGCAGAATCTATGCGGCATCGGCCAGGCGACTCCAGTGCTTCCGGCGCTGATTTTTCATTTGAATGATGGAACAACCTAATCATTAAAAAAATAAAAAAAGTATGTGTGTGTGTGTGTGGCTGCGTGTGCATAGGCATGCTTGTGGGGATATATATTTGTGTATGTTGGGGGAGGGAGTCCTCTGTGTGTGTGTGTGTGTGTGTGGGTGGGGGGGGGAGTTTGAATCCACCTTCCAACCATTTTCAATTTAGTGTGAATTTTCCAGCCAACAGCCCGTATTACATAAGAAGCAAATGGAGAGTCCCTCATGTTCACTCCCACGCCAAACTC
>NW_017805135.1:702839-834137 GCF_001891065.2 Hippocampus comes | reverse complement strand
CACACACACACACACACACACACACACACACACACACACACACACACACACACACACACACACACACACACACACAGACAAATCTCAGCCTTTGCTTTCAAGTGAATGTCTGCTCAATCAACGAGCATGTATAAATATAGTCATATCCGGCCATATATACACGTACCCACGAACACGGCAGAATGGTTTAGTTTAAAGCGCACGCTCCAGTGCTGCCCATCTCTTTTGTATTCCCCTCGGCCCATATTCCCATCAACCTTGTCTCAGTTTGCATCAAGAGCCCGGGATTACCAACAGCCCCCGCGACCCCAACGCCCCCGTAACACCCCCCCCAACCCCCTCCATTCCCTCCTGGACCATCCCTCAAGTTTGCTCTTTGTAGCCTGTGTCTTATACATAGAAGATATCTCCATTTTTTTCCATCAAGACGAAGCTCAAATTTTTGCTTTTTTTTCCAAATTATTTTCAATGTCATCAGTAATTATTCAAATGATGATTTAACAATATATTTAAAGTATTAGTTTTAATCGTATTTAGTAATTAACATTTTTTTTTTTTTTTACTTCTCAAAATTAACTTGAGTGTAACAAATATGCTCTCGAAAAAAAAAAAACAACAACTTGACTCGGCCAGAGCAGTGCACTGAATGCACCACGGTTGTTGGTTGACGTCACATCTTGGCATGCGGTCTCAAAAACGCTGAGGCAGCATTAGAGTTAACAGTAATGGCCGGTCCACTGCGGCCACTTGCGAACAGAGTCTCTAAGGCGCAGTCAAAAAGTAACAACTGTCTAACGAGCAAAAAAAAAAAAAAAAAAAAAAAAAAAAAAAAAAAAAAAAAAACGATTCCAGTCCAGGCTGCTGCCCCCTCAAGGTCGACGAGTGTGGTGCAGTGACGCAGCAAAAACTTTCAAGAACAATCTCCAAAAGTTCTACCCTGTAACAATGATATCCTGCAGGGACAAACGCGATGAGTCGTTGTGACCTCGCCCTCCTTCCAAGTTACAGCGCTGTGAAAAATCTGTCCTCTTCTCTGATTTTTTGTTTGTTTTCAAGATATTTTTACCAGTTCATATTGGTTAAGGCGGCCCGGTGCTGCAATGGTTAGCGCGTCGACGTCACAGTGCAGAGGTCGTGGGTTCGATCCCGACCTTCCTGTGTGGAGTGTTCTCCTCGTGCCTGCATGGGTTTTCTCCGGGTACTCTTGTTTCCTCCCACATTCCAAAAACATGCATGGCAGGCTGATGGAACACTCCAAATTGTCCGTAGGTGTGAATGTGAGCGCGGATGCTTGTTAGTCTCTTGTGTGCCCTGCTATTGGCAACCGGTTCAGAGTGCCCCCCGCTTACTGCCCCGAAGACAGCTGGGATAGGCTCCAGCATCCCCCACGACCCTTGTGAGGATAAAGCGGATCAGAAAATGGATGGATGGATGGATATATTGTTAATTTCGCCTAAAAATAACAGACAATGGACCACCATTATCAATTTGTGGAAAAAAGATCTCAGGATTTGACTATATTTGGACATAGGAGGTTTCCACCGGACAGTGATGATATCATATTCAAACTCGGTTAACGATGGCACAAACATTTTCTCTTTTTTGTATCGAAGAGAAATATCAAACAGTGACTCGAAAGTATCGAATGAACCGTTCATTTTGTCGATTATTGTACCCCGAGTAAAAGGACACTTAAGTAGGTAAGATAAGTAGCTTGGATGGCAGGTAAAGCGCATTCTGTCGAGCATCACATCTTCCTTTTTTCCTCACTATTCTTTTAGAGATGCTGTTGGACAGATGACTTGTTCTTGTTCTCCACAGGAACAATTATGCAATGTGATTGTTGTGCGTGTGAGGGCTTATTACTGCTTAAAAGCCTGCGACATGCACATGTCCTATCAACTCCAATCTGCTTCATTCATCGCCATGTTTTTTTGTTTTTTTTTTAAAGTCGACTTTGTTCCTCTGGGTCCCACCGTGCACTTTTCAACCCACGCTTCGTCTCGCAATTATTATTGCATCTCATCTCTCCGGCACGGCGCTCTCTAATGGAGTTACAGCACACCAAGGATAAAACAATTAAAAAGAAAATTCATTTGAATGAATTAAAGTTCAGGGACAGCGTCGGCAGCCACAGCAAATCGCCCCGCGTGGCCGCCTATGTCGCTTTCTTTTTTTTCTCTCTACACAGGCCTTGTCCCACCTCATTAACCTAAGTGTTAACCCGTGAATAGGCACATTAGCACACAGTAATGCAAAACGGAGGGAGAAAAGTCTCTGAGAGAGTAGCTTCTTGAAGTCCATCGCAATGCTCCTTCATTGGTTAAAATGTTGGTTTCAGACAAACCACGCCATCAAACTCAATCGTGAGCATCCCCTGGAAGGTTTTCAAAAATGAACCAAGTTTTACTGGTGGACATAAAACTTTGTTGGAAATGTCTATCATTACAGGATGCAAGAATAAAACTTCAAGGACCCATGCGTGGAACTGACAGGGAGTCAGCCATTTCGGTTTGAAGCAAAATTGTTGGGAGAATTTTTTGGAGTTTGATGAACTCTAACAAGGAAATTTGCCCACATGAGCCCAATCTGAATCAGTTTACAGATGAGCGTGGAGAAGTCCAGTCAAAAATTTCCTTCACAACAATCTATGCGGCAGCAGTAGTCCCAGCATGACATTCTGATAAATATTGCATTTATGGAATATGAATTAAACAGCAAAATCCACCTGTCTTTATCCATCTCAACGGTCGGCCATTTTTACATTTCAAAGAAAACGACGTCACAGCTGTTCAGGGCTCAGGTAATGGCCAATCCCAGATCAGGTTGCGAACGTCACATGACCCAACTCCGAAAACTGATGAGCCATGATTCGTGGTTCGAGCCCTGAGCAACTGTGATGTCATTTTCAATCGACAGCAAGTGGCAAAATGGCCACACCCCCGGGATCATATTCCACAAATGCAATATTAATCAGAATGCCGTGTTCAGACTTGTGGGGGCGCTTAGAACATACAGTTTTCGTGTAAAGACATTTTTTGACTCTGCTTCCCCTTTATGGTTAGGCAGATACTGTCGGTACAATAGGTCTGGTTGTTATATGTGCTAGGTCAGTAGGTAGCTAGGTCGCTAGGCAGATTTACTGAATTGCAAACCTGTCGAATCTGGATGGAACATGCTATCACGATTTCACATTAGAAAAAGGATTCACAATTTTTTGTCTGACTCTCAAGTATTTTCCGTTTCAGTGGCAACTCCCCTGATACCATTGGCCACAAGTTAACCATCTAATATAAGGTGACAATCTACCATTTAAACAGTAGAAGAAAAAAAAAACTCTGATCAGAGGGAAACGTTTCACGCTTTATTTTCTGCATTTAATTGGAATGACTCCATTATGCACCCCCCCCCCCACACACACACACAAAACACATCTGAGAACTAAATCAGATATTCTCAATCTGGTGGGGCACTGCCCCACTTAGCCCCTCTACTCATGGAAAGATGGCTCGAGTGGCACGTTAGGATGTACTGCCTTTGCACAATCTCCGTGCAGTTTCCAATCATTCGCGGTGTGGAGGAGCAGGCTGGTGGCTGGCGAAAGGCTTGGGAGGCTGTTAACGAAATGCCAAGGCCATCTGTGCTGCTCTAAGAGGGTGTGAAATGAAGACGGAGAGTGTGTCACACGGCGATGAGAGGTCATTACTGGCTTCTCAAAGACGGCAGATTATGTCAATTTTACAGGTCACAGTCTCGTGGGTCACCGCATTTTTTATCCCCTTGGTCTCAGTGACACTCAGTAATGAGTGTGTGCGTGTGTGTACGTGTGTGTGTTATGTATTGGAGTGCGCCGGTGGTTCAAACGTGCATATAGAGGCGCGGCAGCAAGAAGCAGCCGCCACCTGACAACAAGTGGCAATGATTGGATGTGAGCAGATGCCATCAGAATGTCACGACTGGTTCACTCGGCTGCAATATTTCAAAATACAGCAATGAAGCGATGCTATTGGAAATAAACTATTTGCAATGCAAAATGATCTGAACAAGTTTGCCTTTTTAATTGGAACACCATAAAATGTCCAAATGGACCCTAAAGATGTCTGCTTCAAACCAAAATGGCAGCCTTCCTTTTCGGCATGGCTACTCGACATTTTTTGGTTGGGGGGTTTTGAGGGGGTCTGGCTATGCTTGCCAAATTTCCCGTGGCTAAGTGTAACGGGATTCAGGGACTGTAAGAAAAAAAAAGAAAAAGAAAAGACTGAAAACGACATTTGTTGGTGGCGGGGAGGAGTCTTCAAACCAAAATGGCTGACCTCCTGTCTTTTCATTCATGGCTTCTTGAAACGTTTAGTGGATCTACCAAATTTCATGTTGCTCAATAAGAGTGAATTAGCGGGCTGAATTTCACAAGCAATTTGGGGGGCCGTTACCCAGCCAATTTTTACATTAGTGGTGCTTTCATGCAGCTTCTGTACTGGCTTTTAAAAAGTTGCAAAGGTGTAACTAATGAAGTGACTTTTGATTATAATTCTGTGTATTGCAATATTCGTGTAGTTCAGTCAAAACAACGGTTAGTCCAGAATATCATGAATTTCAAATACCCATTAAAAAAAAAAAAAGATTTTATGAAATCAAATCATAATGTTTACTTGCGGCTGTCTTTTGTTGACACTGTTCTTAAAGGACTCTCTAAACATTGTCTCTGATTTTTCTCGTTAGCGATGCAAGTCTGTTATTATCGGCCATTTAAAAAAAAAAAATGTTAGCCAGAGGTGTATTAATAACGAAAACAAAACAGCTCTATTTCTCACGGGAGTTTTTCTGTGCCTTTTAAGGAAAACACATTATTTGACTTGCAAAATAGAGGCTAAACATGTCATCGGCGCTGTGAAGTGGCTTGTTTGGTTTCCCTTGCAACCCGCTAGCGCGCTAGCGACGTGACTCGTCCGCATAATAAATACATCAGCTCGCTGATGTAAAGTGACATTGCATCACATGCATGATGTACACCAATGCTTGGCTCACCGTCGACCGTTACATATGTATACATCAATTATCTGTGTGTGTGAGTGAGTTGGAGGGGATGGCACACTTGATTTAACCACCTACAGTGGGGAATTGCACTCTGAATTAAGAGTGTCTCCACGGCAATCGGCACTTTCTGGGTCAGGTGAGAGAGCTTGCTTCCGTTCGATCATGGAGTGTGTGTGTTTGTGCTTGTGTGTGTGTACGTGAGAAAGAGAGTGTATATGTTGTGAGAACAAGTCAGACATCCAGCTATCACATACATTCTGACAACTCCAAACTTTTCCTTTGTTTTTCCAGAAGTCCCCAAATACACCAACACCTTGCCACAATATCTTTTTGGACCTGTTCCACAACCAAGATAAGAACGTCAGCCGCGCTAGCTAGCTAGCAATCTGATCCTGATGCCTGTGCCAGAGGGCAATTCCAATTTCCTTTACGCAGCGAAAAAAAAAAAAAAAAGCAAAACAAGATGAAGCAAAACATGTTTTAATCAATGATTAATGCTCAGCGGAGATGACTGTTTATCTTTTGCATATTCCAGTAGGACAAAATGCATTGTGGATGTTCCCCTAAGAGCTGCTGAATAAATTGTCAGATAAGACGCAGCAGCCGCCGCCATCTTTTTAACCAGAGCTTTTGTCATGCGGCAGGCGGGATGTGATATTTGTGGCGCAGAAAGGCGTGGCTTTTGAGAGACGAGCCAGAACGGCCAGCTGGTTCAGACAGGAAGTACAAAAGCGTTGGGCCGATAGCGTCTCTTAGTGCAGCGGTCTCCAACCACTGGCACATTTGGGTTCAGGCTGCGC
Source organism: Hippocampus comes (assembly GCF_001891065.2). Taxonomy (NCBI): domain Eukaryota; kingdom Metazoa; phylum Chordata; class Actinopteri; order Syngnathiformes; family Syngnathidae; genus Hippocampus; species Hippocampus comes. The sequence goes on along the minus strand of NW_017805135.1, from coordinate 828,303 downwards.
CACATTAAGAAGAACATAAAATATTTATTGATCAATGTAGTCTTATAGAAGTTCATTTTGAAAATTGGATGCATCTGCCGGTGCCTCTGTCACAATTTTACTGACGGTTTTCCATATGTATGTACTCTCATTGTTTTCCATTCACCTCTCACCTACTCTGCCTCTCGTGGTTAGTCACGCCCACCCAGGGGCCGGTGGGCGGGGCCAATGGGAGAGTGTAACCCAATGATTACTTGGTCTGATGTTGTGCATTCGGGTTCTACTCTTATCTGTGGACAGCCTGTGTCTATATATGAAAGTGTTCTCTGCTTCAGCATTACTGTGGCAGAGGGGGGTGAAGGCGACACAAAAAATAGCAAGCTTCCTTCTATGCGGGGCAGGGTGGCTCAGGTGGTAGACTGGTCATCTCCCAACCCGAAGGCCGTGGGTTTGATCCTCAGCCCTTGCGACCGTGTCAATGTGTCCTTGAAACTCCCAGTTACTCCAGATGCTGCGTCACCAGTATGTGTCGAAGGAGACGGTGTTAAAGCGCTTTGAGTAACTTGTTGGTAGGAGAAATAAAAAGTGGCTCCACGGCAATCTGCACTTTCTTGGTCAGGTGAGAGAGCTTGCTTCCGTTCGATCATGGAGTGTGTGTGTTTGTGCTTGTGTGTGTGTACGTGAGAAAGAGAGTGTATATGTTGTGAGAACAAGTCAGACATCCAGCTATCACATACATTCTGACAACTCCAAACTTTTCCTTTGTTTTTCCAGAAGTCCCCAAATACACCAACACCTTGCCACAATATCTTTTTGGACCTGTTCCACAACCAAGATAAGAACGTCAGCCGCGCTAGCTAGCTAGCAATCTGATCCTGATGCCTGTGCCAGAGGGCAATTCCAATTTCCTTTACGCAGCGAAAAAAAAAAAAAAAAGCAAAACAAGATGAAGCAAAACATGTTTTAATCAATGATTAATGCTCAGCGGAGATGACTGTTTATCTTTTGCATATTCCAGTAGGACAAAATGCATTGTGGATGTTCCCCTAAGAGCTGCTGAATAAATTGTCAGATAAGACGCAGCAGCCGCCGCCATCTTTTTAACCAGAGCTTTTGTCATGCGGCAGGCGGGATGTGATATTTGTGGCGCAGAAAGGCGTGGCTTTTGAGAGACGAGCCAGAACGGCCAGCTGGTTCAGACAGGAAGTACAAAAGCGTTGGGCCGATAGCGTCTCTTAGTGCAGCGGTCTCCAACCACTGGCACATTTGGGTTCAGGCTGCGCCACATTAAGAAGAACATAAAATATTTATTGATCAATGTAGTCTTATAGAAGTTCATTTTGAAAATTGGATGCATCTGCCGGTGCCTCTGTCACAATTTTACTGACGGTTTTCCATATGTATGTACTCTCATTGTTTTCCATTCACCTCTCACCTACTCTGCCTCTCGTGGTTAGTCACGCCCACCCAGGGGCCGGTGGGCGGGGCCAATGGGAGAGTGTAACCCAATGATTACTTGGTCTGATGTTGTGCATTCGGGTTCTACTCTTATCTGTGGACAGCCTGTGTCTATATATGAAAGTGTTCTCTGCTTCAGCATTACTGTGGCAGAGGGGGGTGAAGGCGACACAAAAAATAGCAAGCTTCCTTCTATGCGGGGCAGGGTGGCTCAGGTGGTAGACTGGTCATCTCCCAACCCGAAGGCCGTGGGTTTGATCCTCAGCCCTTGCGACCGTGTCAATGTGTCCTTGAAACTCCCAGTTACTCCAGATGCTGCGTCACCAGTATGTGTCGAAGGAGACGGTGTTAAAGCGCTTTGAGTAACTTGTTGGTAGGAGAAATAAAAACGCTATCCAAGCGAAAGCCCATTTGTTATTCCACCAGGCACATTTTTGCTTTCGGATGCAGTAAAAGGACCACTTGCATCGGTAAGGACCCCACAGATCCTTCAGACAATCTGTTTGCCGTGCTCTGTGTCTTCCGCACAGCTGTGAGACCGCTTAACTGCGGTGATACTCCCTGAAGGACGACAAACAACACGCATGCACAGCCACTGCTGAATATCCACTGAAGTGTTGTCGATACTGTTTATGCCTGATAATATGTGTTTACGCATAATTTAGCATGCGCCATGTTTGAGTTAAAAACCAGCCAGCTCCCTTTGCACACGATTCGACATAAAATATCACTGCGTAATGTTTTTTTTTTCTTTTTAGTGACTACTTTTTGGGGTTTTATTCTTGTCAGCAATTGGGATAATTTTATATCTTTCGGCTAGCCTTCTTTGTTCCAAGCATAAAAGTATTTTTTTATTGGAAAGACAAATAAACACCTTGAATCCTTGAAGAGGCGACATGATTTTTTTTTTTTTTGTGTGTTCGTCAGAAGACCTTATATAACTGTATTCTCTCCGCTCAATGCAGGCTCTGCTCTCCCTTGTGAGGAACTGAACTATCAAGACAAATCTTGTACAAACATTTGGACAAGTAATCCAAATAATTTGTAGTGGGATGCGACTCTTTCCTGACGTTCCGACTTATTACTGCTCGGAAGTCGCACCGGCACACATGGCCGCGCAGCATGTGAATTGAAATGAGAGATAAAGGAAAGCCAATCATAGCTGAATATTCGAATCCCGCTCTCACTTTTGCTCGGGCTAATTAATATCTGTCAATTAATATGTGGCTGCGAAACAGGAAATCACTGAAATGTAAAAAGTTGAGACAGATGACAGCAGATATTCGGCTGTACCAACCCGCAGCCTCAGTCGGAATGAAAAAAATATTTCAATGCATCTTGTTCGTTACATATTGAACAACAACAATATTTTGACATTTGAAATGAGAATTTCACTATTTCAATATTTTTTCAATGGAGAGACAAAACAAATGTTCTCCCCTTAAAAAGTCTTCCTCCCATGCCCTAAATGTGAAAAAAAAAAACATTTTTCTTCAGATTGTTGTCAATGTAGAAATCACTACGGCACTCCAATATTGAGCTCAGGTGCATCCTTTTTCCACTGATTGTCCTTGAGATGTTTTTTTTCAGTTCAAAGCCCTTCGGTAAATTAGGTTGATTTAGCATAATTTGGAAAAGCACACACCTATCGAAAAAGGTCCCACAGGTGGCCGTGCATGTCAGACCACAAAACAAGCATGAAGGCCAAGTGACAAAAACAAAAAACATCTTCAGTGCATTTCCCAGATACATCAAGTTCAATGTCCACAATTTAAGTCTCATTTCGGAGGATTTTTTTTCCCCCTCATTCCTGTTCACTTTTGATGTGAACTATGATCAGACAAAAGGTGCACCTGTTTTGATGGATTCCGTCGCCGACTCTGCGGCGGACGACTGCTTAGCTTTATGTTGGTGAAATTCGGGTTTCCAATCCATGAGAGGAATGCTTCTGCCGGTCAATAGCGATAACAAAAATTCAATGAAACTGATTTCCATTCTAAAGTCAACATCACCATAAAGTGGATTTACTCAGGCTAATCAGAGATCAACAAGAACTCGTCGTTTAGTGTGTTTGTGTATTTGCAGATAAAGTCTTTAAAGAGTGCGTTATTTAAATGAAGTGCGCTGACTGCTTCAAGCTCCACGCCCCCCCTCCCCATCCCTTCGCCAAAACACAAAAACCTGAAAGAGAATCCGTAATGTGGCTAATCCAGTGTAAGCGGGAGGGAAGCCTTCGGTTAATAGTACATGGTGCCCTGTGCAGCGATGAAGAAGCCTCTCTCTTCCCCTCTCCTCCGTCTTCCCTTCATCTCCTCCGTGGGAAAAAAATGGAGGTGTATTCCCATTCTGTCAATCAACCGGCGCCGTGCCTGCGAGGCCTCAGCCTCTATCAGTGTAAACAGAAGAAAAGGAAGCGCCGTTTGGTGTTTTCTCCCCCCCAACGACGGGGGAAAAAAAAAAATCCTCTTTTCGGTGTCTCTGATCCAAGCGCCGCCGCCGTCATAATTGCAACCGCTTATGAAGCAAAATGACAAGCCAATGCCGGTTTGGCATCGCAAATAAAAGGCACACAAGCGCGTGCTGTGAGGGAACCGTCGATGCGGTCATCTTGCGCGGAAGGTCCTGTTGATTCTCAATCTTTGTGTCTTTTCTCTCCTCATTTGCTGGAATTGACTGCTTAGGATCTAAATGGCAGAATTCCTGTGTCTTTTTGAGCAGGGCTTCTTCCAACTTTTTTGGTGGGTCTACCCATGATATCTGCCAAATTTCAAGTTGCCATATCAATGTCAGTGTCAGTTTTATTTGGAAAGCATAGGGTTCAATGTGCTTCAGCAAAAAAAGCAAGATGGCAATAGATTCAAAATACAAACTAAAACAAACAAACAATACAGAAGGCAAACAAAAACAAAACTTTCGAGCTAATGAGAAGAGATATGTTCACGGAAGATGTTGAGATGAACAATGTTCCAAAGGCAACACCGGAAGCCAAAAGCTGGAATGATCTGCTCGTACCCGTTTTTTTATAATAGAATTCTAGCTGCAGCATTTTGAATACGTTGAAGTTTAAGTGCTCGATTTGTTCTGCCCAAAAAAAAAAAAAAAAAAAAAAGCATTACAGTCGTCTAGACGACTACAGATGAATGCATGAGCCAATTTTTCAGAGTCTGACACAGATTTATATATATTCATTAAATGCTAAAACGCAGTCTTGAATCGAGAAAATATTCTCGTCAACGTTGAGATCCTCATCAAAAATCACACCAAGGTATCTGATGTGCTCACTGGGTTTTGCAGAGAAGGGAGTCTACAGCGACAAAACTTGATGCCTCAGAGCTTTTCGGCCTACCAACAAAATTTCTGCTTTACCCTCATTCCATGTTGGACATTGCGAATGCACTGAATCACTTCCTCTTGGAAGCAAACCTGAATCACTATTAATGACATCTTCAAACCAAAATGAAAAATCTAACTGCGTCTTCCAGGCATGGCTTCTTGAAACTTTTTATTTTCTTTTTGTGGGTATACGTCTGACAAACATGACTAGCAAGTTTTATGTTGCTCAGTTGAATCACAACTGTTCCAGATCGCCAAACTCTGTTGTTGTCGACGCGCTCCCCCTCGGACGTCTTCTGTTGTTGTTATTGCGAATGGATGCCCAGCAGGACCACTGGCCAGCGGCGAGGAAATGGAGAAAGTGAGTGAAACATAATCAAACTTGAGGGTTTTGTGAAAAGGAGGGAATTTGTGTGAATTTGTGCTCTTTTGTAGTCGTGCTACCTGGAGCTGTGAAATATAAAAATCTTCCTCGTTGAGGTCGTTATCACCCTTACGAGGACATTTATTCGTATTCTGATACCTGACTGAGAGCCGCAAATTCCTTGGGAACCGCAAGTTGTAGCCTGGGGGTCCATAAAATCATTTGCAATCAGTGCAAAAAACAAAACAAAACAAAGAAAAAAACAACAACAATCACTCTTCCCTACTTTAGCTTTTGGACAATTAAAAATGTCTGATATGACTGTGATATATTTGTTTTTTGTTTTTTCAAAACTGTCTTAAAGGAGGTGAGTCCTATTTTTTTTCTTTAATAGAATAACATTGTCTTTATAGAAAAAAGGGTCTAATATGAGACTAAAGTTGAATATCTGAAATTCAGTTTTTAAAGTGTGACTTTAAAAATCATACTATAACTTGCAAAATTGCAACTTATTTGTAGCATGACAAAGTATGGACCCCCCCCCAAACATTTTTATTTTAGTATGTATTTTAGTCATCGTAGCATTTTGACTTTTTGTCTTGAAAATAGACAAGTTTTTAAATTCATATTGCGCTTAAAGTGGGCCGGTACGCAGCAATACAGAGTTCCGGCACTTCTCCATTTTAGCCTGGAGCGTATTGGGACTTTTTACCATCACTTCACATGGGCTCACTGTACCCTGTCTTGTTCCATTTTTTTTGCACTTTGTGAAACTCGTACGACTCCTTCAGTAATTCAGACACCTCCAAAAAAATATGATCATGGATTTTTTTTTTTCTGCCTCGGGTCAGAGTTTATTTTACATGTGTACCGTCATTTAACATGTAAATGAAGTTCCATGCTCATAATGGAGCACACTGCCAACGTAAAGGCTAACTTCAAAATAAAAGCTTACAAAATAAGACTTTGATGCCAATAAAATAGCCTGAGTAAGCTTTTATTTTAAAGTCAGCCCGCCTGGTTGTGTGACGGCTAGCCTGACTTACCTTCTCGACATGTCGGCCAATTGTCACAGATTCTGTGGCATTACGCACCAACATGAACACACCATCCCGACATTATATTCACTCGCTGATTTCGGGCGCTAACAAACCTCAAGTTGATAACGCCGTCATTTGACAAGGCACGGAGTGTAACCATTAACGTCTCGCGATGCGCACGAGATATGAGGCGCATTTGAATGCAGTCAGACATTTTAACTGTCTCTTTCTTTCTTTCTTTCTTTCTTTCTTTCTTTCTTTCTCTCTTTCTTTCTTTCTGCATTCACTTAATAATCTAATTCTTTTCTACTTAAAGCACTGCGTATGGCGTGTAAGGGGCACATATAGATAGTCGGTATGAAAAAATGTCCCTCCTATAAGGTGTCCCTTGAACCAAAATGTTTGCGAACCCCCAATCTCCTATTGCAACATGAACGCCTGCTGGGATATTGCTCATGTAGGGACGTTATGACACTCCCTAACCTCAATGACCATGAAGCAAAACATCCAGAAAGTGTCCGCTTAATGGAATTTTGGGTTGGGGCTCATCCTGGGAGGGGTCCGACACCCATTTACGTTGTTTTCTCAGCATGTGGGGAGCATCATTTGACAGCCCCCCGATCGCAGTGTCCTGAGATTCTGAGCCCATTTACGGGCGGCCCTGTTCAATTTATTGCCTTACACTGATTGCAGCACTTTGAAGTGTCGGCTCTGAGTGAGGGGGATGGTGGGCGGAAGTGGCACTGCGGCGGACGTTAAATTGGCAACATTGGTTGCTTTGGTTTCACTTCGTGTCACCGTTCCCACTCCGTGATGAACCGTATTAGACAACCTGCATTGTTTTTTTCTGAGTTTTGTCACATTGGTGATTTCTTAAGCGCCAATCTATGGTCCTCTGTGTTTACATTTGACAACAGACGAAGTTAAATTTAGCAGGCTGTCCCCCTGTGTACATGACACTGAATGACAGCCAGCGCTGGATGACACGTGTGAGTGGATCCAACTGCTGATTAGGCCCCAATGCATTGTGTTCCATGATTTACCCTTCCCTTTTGGACTCTGTGCCATTTTGCTCTTAACAAATGTGTATTTACATGTATTGCGCATCAACCGGCGTCCTTCGCTTTACTTTCAAATCAGCGTTCTGGGTCGGAAAATCTAACTGCATGGGTTAATCCGAGGTCGGGCCGGTTCACAGAGGCATGCGAGGCATCCATTAAAGGGCCTCCATTATTTGGAGCCATATATGTTTTCGTGCTCTGTTCTCTGAATAAGGACAAAAAGAACAACCCAAGATACCAAATGAGCAACCAAAGTAATTCGCTGAGGGCGGCGATGAATGTAGAAATATGAACCCTATAATTTGCTGCTTTCAACTAAAATCTGTATGGTGTCTTTCGTTACTTTCGACACATTCACAGAATTTCTTGTTAATCGGTGAGGTGGAGGTCGAGAGCTTTTTTCCCCCGATTCAATGCCGAATACACAAATAATCTTTACAATATGGCGTCGCCCACCTGATTGAGACAGCTGCGTCCATGTTTGTGTACTGTATATACAACGAACCCCAATTTCAACAAAGTCACATTTTACACAACGTACCAACGTCAGTAAAATTGCGGGATGTAAATGTGCCGTCAGGTCCCTCACTGTCGAAGTTTGGTGTCGTCGCTCACCTCGGCCGCAAGCCCTCGCGCGGCTGCGCCTGTAAGTCATCAAGTCAGCTGCGGCGTCCGACTCCCATATTGAGGAGCTTGTCAGCCGGCTGCCCTCCGCAACAATACTTCACTGGATCTTCCGCCGCACCGCATGTCACCGCAGCATAACGGACAGAGATGCGGGGGAGGAATTCGTCTGCGATTAATTGACGCTCAGATCACCATCGTCACACTCTATGGTCTCGTCTGAATGTGTTCCTGCCGGTGCCCTGGAAAAAAAAAATACTGTCCTGTCAATCATACTCAGGTGTCCGCAGTTATAAATATATCCTGTTATCAGCACAGCCGTGCCCTTGCTGTGTTATACAGCACATTGAAGTCACCTCTTCCTGATGTATATTCGCTTCAGAGCTGGCCAAGAGCCCCAAGTGCCCCCGTCCACACAGCACATTGATTGATAGGTGCTTGACGCCGTCATGCCTCCCATTTGGTTAACCTGCAAATACAACGTAGCTCAGCCTCGTGTGGTCCGCTTGTGTTGTTCTCGGTGTCCTTTGATACATTTTTCGACATTGGGGCGAACCCTAATCAGCCACAGAGGTAACAATCGCAGTCTTTCAAATTTGATGTGGATGTCATCCCATTACATCAGATCTACTCTGAGATAGCGCAACCCCCTAACCACTTCAACCAACTCTAATGGCTTTTTTGTATTCCCCGAGACATAATGACCTATCCTAAACCTATCACTTCCTGAACCCTTAATTCCCTAAGCCTAATATCCTAACCTAAATTAATCATCTCCCTAATTTTATCACTTGACTAATCTGTCGCCCAGACTAATTTCCTCAGGAAGCAGAACAAGTGTGAGTTCTTGTTTGTTGTCATTAGGGTCTGATCATCAGACGGTAACCTCTTGGAAGTCAATCACCTTTTTAGGAGTGTCAGCGCACGCAAATGACCAATTTCAAAGTGTTGATATTTGTATACTGGTGAATGTTGATTGTAGGAGTCCTGCATGTGACGTGCCAAAAGAATAAAAAGTTGAGTAGACCCATGGTGACCAAACCGAGTAGGCAATTTTGGTTTGAAGCAGCCATTTTGGTTGAATATCAGATATCGTACTTTGACGAACTCCGACTAGGGAATGACTTCAATCAGGGGAAGGTACCCTAAACCAGTAATTTCCAACCACATGACACATAAACGATCATCGGGTGTGCCACTGGAAAATGGCTTATTGTCGACAAATAATGTGTCTTTGCTGGTCTGTCTTCATCAGCAATGATTTCTGACAGGTAGAACAAGTGAATTTTCTTCCTTTAGATGGGCGATGGGACAAGGTTCAAAATATTTTGGTGGAGACACATTTCAGACTGAATAAATCAGTTCATGATCAAATGAAAGCGACACCTTATTATTTTTCCAAAAACTTTTTTAATGATTATTTTGCTGTTGTAAAACATGTATTGTCTCACTGAAGTTGGGGGAAAACTTTCCTGGACAGATTGGTGATGCTAATTTGCACATTTTTTTTTTTTTAAATCGTCACCAAATGTGAACGGAGCATGACATCAAATTGGATCTTTTTGCACATTTGCCATCAAAGGGGGGTGCATGATCCCCCCCCCCACCCCCCACACTCTCTTTTCTTACCAGTGTGGAATACATCAGAAAGTCATCTCTTTGTGTGTGGCGAGGTCTACTTTTACCGCCATCAAAGCTAGCTCCCCTGTTCCCGCTCGCGCTGTGGTTGAGCGTGACGAATGCGAAATAGAAGCATCGAAGCAGAGGAGTGTGAAGGGTGATTTACTGTATCTTGGTGTGCGCTGCTCGGATGTGTAAATACAATTAGATTGACCTCCACGTGCACGCCTTGCTTCCTTCCTTTACGCTCTCTCCCTGAGCCAATCGGAAGGGTCGCCGACACGCCATCAGAGGGATGGATGCCAAGCAAGTCAAGTGCATGTTTCCAAGGTTACTCTGTTACGTTAAGTAATTGTTTGTAAAAATAATCAAATGTCAAGCATGACTTGGACGAGTCGCAAGAGTCTGAGTGATTGAGATGGTGAAGCAGCATGTGGTTCATTGGCCAAGATTATGCGTGTGCGTTATGTTCTGAGTGGCAGGAAGTAATTGTAATTGTAAGAAGAAAAAAAAACAGGTGATCTTATTTTAACGCGATGACAAATGGCAACGCGGATGGTGATACTAGAGTCTTGCTGTTTGGAATAGTGAAGCAGCATGCGGTCCGCTGACAACGTTATTCTCGTATGCTACATTCCAAATTGTGTCCAATTGTATGTTGTCAAATGATTTTTCAAACAAACGGTTGCCAACAGTTTTTCTTGTCGCCAAGGAATTTGCTGGTGACAATTGAAAGTGTTTACTGCTTTGAATGGTGAAGCAGCATCTGTCCATTTACCAAGGTGGTTTACAGATGCTCCACTTGTAGTCTGGGAACTGTCAACAATTGTATGTTTGGGGGGGGGGGGGTTCAATCTGTAAGCACCAAAAACGGTCAAGAGTAACGCTGCCGAGTGAGGGAATAGTATGACTGCTCGAAAGGGTGAAGCAGCATGTGGTTTGTCAAGTTATTGGCTCGTTCTGAGTAGCTGTCACCTATTGTCATTGTTTGTTTGTAAAATTTAGAAAAAAGAAAATCTTAACATGACGACGTTTGTGGTGACAATGTCGTCTTACTGTTTGGAACATTGTAAACAATTGTACTCGGATTGTTTGTCGCATAAACAATAAAACCGTGTCGCTTAACACTGATCTAATGCCCGATTCGTACTGCTTTTAGTGGTGATGCAGCATGCGGCTCATTGTCCACGTTAATTCTCATTCTCAATTCGTTAAAAAAAAAAAAAAAAAAAAAATCATGTTTGTGTCCCATGAGGCCTCACAGCATTTCGTACGGGTGTGACAGCAATCTCCTGTGTGTATTTTCTTCTGGTGTTGTGGCTTGTTGTTGTTTTGGAATACATGCCGGCTTAAACTCTGATCCCTGTGACTTGAAAGGCAAATTTTAGGACCTGAGGATGTTGGCTTGAGCATCCTCGCTAAACTGGCTCATGCTGGGACCGTGGCTTGTGAGATTTTCGTGGGGGTTTTTTGCTCAAAAATCGGAATTTTGCACGCTGGTTGGCGCTCTGCTCACGTCTGCAGTGAGTGTTTGTGTTGTCTGCGCACAATGGGAAAACATGATGTCTCCCGGGAGCACAATGCAGTAGCTGTCAGTCAGTCGGCCATAAATATTTATACGCGGCACGGCGCTGAGGTTTTGCCGCTGCCTCTTTTGAGCGCTTTCAATGTCGCCTCGTGTTCCACGGGCATTATCCTATCTTCCTCTCGCCGCCACCGACCAGTGACAATGTCCCTCTACCGCCACGACGTTTAGCATTCCAACGTGCGAGTGTCGAGTTGCCGCGCTAATGTAAGCGATATTTACATGCAAGCCGGCATCGAGGTAATCGTTGGCCATTCCAGTGCGGTGATGATAAATGAAGTCTCGTGTGTGTGTGTGTGTGTGTGTGTGTGTGTGTGTGTGTGTGTGTGTGTGTGTGTGTGTGTGTGTGTGTGTGCGCAAATCTTTATGATCCAAATGGGTTTGTGTAGCAATGCCACAATGGAATTTTCTCAATAACTTTTCGCTGTGACGAGAAGAATGTTGAGTGGCTCAGCTCTTTGCCAATTTGGAATACAGCAGGTGGGGTTTTACACATCTTTGGTTTTGGTGTTAAAGATAAATAAAGAAAATACAGCATGTCTTTGTTGTTCGGTCATTTTTCTGGAGGTATTAATTCTACTTTTGAGGTGACACGCCATAGAAAAGTTGCTTTTTTTTACTAGCTTGTGTACAAATAAGCCCCATTTATTGTGCCGCAGGTTGCCGACCCCCGTTCTAGATGTACCTGCAATAGATCTATGATGTAGGGAGCCCATATATGGTTTACTATAAAACTGGCACATAAAAGAAAAGTAACCACATTATGTTTAAGAACCGTCATGTTTGACAAATCCATATCATTGAGTTTAACAAATACTTGTTAGCTGAATGCTAACATACAATACGGGCGAACAGACATTAGCAAAGATGTTGCGGTAAGTATCGACCTTCAAGCGACAGTGACTTGAACGCGTACAACACTGCACACAGGCATATATTTTCTCTGCTTTGTGCACAACTGAGTAAGATTACATCAGTCAGTGGGAGTAAATTGAGGACATTCCCTGCCTCCTGTTCTTGCTTTTCGGTATTCTGCATCTCTCTCAGTAGACTCTCAGTGTCGTCTGGTATGGTGCGGCACAACGTGGCACCACACTGAACGCTTGTGCGAGTAGTTCAACAATGTTTTAACTGACGCGGAAGTGTTTGGAGATCTGAAGGGTCTTTGGTGTCTGCCCGCCAGGAAGTGTGAAATTAAATATGATGTACAGTATTATATAGTCGATGATGAAGTACTGCCTCCGTTCGTGAAAATACAAATGATGATTTCAGAGCGGTTTAGTCAAAAGCCCAAATGTAATTCCAGTTGAAAATTATGAGGGGGGGACATGAAGGGGGCTGTGCACAGGAGCCTCACAACTGTCCATCCATCCATCCATTTTCTAATCCACTTATCCTCACAAGTGTCATGTGCCTAGTATTTTATTTATTTATTTTTTGCACATTTGGAATTATATTCAGTACAAATATAGCACCTGATAAATATTGTATTACCAATTTGAGTGAGTCAAAAAATTAGTTGGTTTCTTGTTCAGCGGTTTTGAGCTGTACGTGGATACTTTGTTGTTTGATTCAAATCTGGAGTTGTTGGGTCAAGATAGTGGATCTTTTATGCATATGCAATCAAAAATGAAATCTATTAAGAACATGTGTTATGCACGTGTGCATGTATTTTGACCGTATTCAAAATATCATTTTTGTCGTACATTTGGTTGGGATGTGGTTGGTCCTACGTGCACCCTTCCAGTAGCACTGATGAAAAATTGTGAAAGGAAATGCAGATGACACTGTATTTCTTTGAAATTGTGGAAAAACATCCTCATTTATGACTCACTTTCGCCATATTCAGTCCCTGTGCCACTGCGGATGTTCAATGTGGTAGAGGACACGCACGGCGGCCTCGCTTCTGACAACGGATATATGGGACGTTTTCAAAGGCCGTCTTGCCTGCCTCGCCGCCGTATTGTTGGCATCCGTAATGCTGCGGGAACGCACCGAGCGTAAATCTCCAGTCGTCCACGTTGCGCAGGACGATAAATATCAGCTGTCCCGCAGTAGTAGGTCAGCGGCATCAAACCGGAAAGGACATGCGGGGGTGGTCCGTTGCGGGCGGCTGTTCAGTGAGAAGTTGAGTGACGCCATGTGTCAGCTTAGTTATTTTCATCTTCTCCGAGAGGTGAAGAGGCTAACGCGTAACCGGCAGGCATCTTCACACAGTGGTGGCATCTGGTAATTAAGTGCCCTAATTGTGCTGCTATTGTGACCCTTTCACTGCCAAACCCCGTTGCAGATGCACCAAGAATTGAGAGATTGTACCGAGCAGGCATGGAATGCAGTATACAACGTCTTCCGCTACGGTTTCCACTTTGGAGAATAAAATGCAGAGCTTTTTAAAAATAAGCCTGAGTGAGTAACGACATGCTGCTTCACCATATCGAGCATCATTTTCATTTTATTCGGACCTCTTGTGTCAGTAGATGAATATTTGTTGACTGTCGAACTCATTTTTACTCCGTACGTCACCAAACCATCAGAAAAAAATGGAATGCTTCTCCCAAGAAAATACAATGAAGATAATTTGTTCTCCATATCATGTATGTTCCATTTGCGCACGTTATTACCGATTGATCATATTTTTTTAATTATACTATTGTGCTACTTTTTGTGTTTTATTCCCAGCTATTTAATTTGAAAAACACTCTAAATAATGTTCTTACCGTATTTGATGACACTTTTTTGGGGGAAAATATTAATGACATTTTTGAGGGTATTTTCATACTGTGGCGGCCCGGTGTTGCAGTGGTTAGCGCATCAACCTCACAAAGGTTCCAGGTTCGATTCCAGCGCCGGCCTTCCTGTGTGGAGTTTGCTCCCTGTGCCTGCGTGGGTTTTCTCCGGGTACTCCGGTTTCCTCCCACATTCCCAAAACATGCATGGCAAGCTGATCTGAATTGTCCCTCGGTGTGAGTGTGAGCACGGATAGTTGCTTGTCTCTGTGTGCCCTGCGATTGGCTGGCAACCAGTTCAGGGTGTCCCTCGCCTACTGCCCGAAGACAGCTGGGATAGGCTCCAGCACCCCCCGCGACCCTTGTGAGGATAAAGCGGTTCGGAAAATGGATGGATGGATGTTCATACTTTTACAATGCCGTATTTTTCCTGTTACATGTTTAAATCTATGTATTCATTTAAAAATACAGATGAATTCAAATTGGTTTAATGTTTTACATTACATTATGGTTACATTATTATTTTTTCATTTTTTTGAAATTGCTGTTTGTTGCTTATTTGGAATATACAGCACACTCCATCAATATTGATTTTTTTCCCGAAAAACAATATAAGACATAAATAAAAAAAAAGACAGAGGACAATTTCACCTTTAATTCAAGAGTAATTTAAACAAATCCCACATTCAAGAAGAATTCTTTGGCAGACCATCATATGTTCCACAATGACTATCAGCCCTGCTGTTAATACTTTGAGCAAGCCCCTTTTACCAGAAAAACAGCACCTCATCTTCACCAAAATTGTTTCACTAGATGGGAGAAGACAGAAAAAGGGACGTGTGACCATTCCACTTTGCACAAACTAGTGAAACAATCCAGCGGCTTGGCTTTTTTTTTTTCTTTAGCCCCCTCTGCATCTTTTTTTGGGGGGTGGGTGGAGGGCTGGGGACTGAAATGGCCAATGTGGGACCTTGAGTCTTGTGAACCATTTCGACAGTTTTCAGTATGAGAGTATGCTTTTGCAATAAAAACTGAATTCATTTTTAGGCTTTTCACACCTTAACCAGGGATGCCAATATTTATGGAGGACACCGTATATGCTTTTTATCGCAGGTCGCAAAACGCACACGAACATCCTCAGTCACCCCGTTCTCTAGTAAATAACAAACGAAGATTGAGTTCTTCTCTGTTGACTTCATTTCCACGGGCGTGACAGCGTCAGTGGCTGGTGGTGATTATGAGGGTGATGAGGTTTCTTTGATCAGTCCCCGTGATGATCCGGCCCCCCTACTCGTGTTTTTTTTCTACCACCTCGCCACACGTGAACTTAATTGGGCTCCCGTCCATCATTAATGAGAAGCCTCTCTGTGAGTTATCTTTCCTGTGTTCTCTTGTTCGTGTCCTCCAGTTAAATCCAGTCCTAATTAACTACCTTTGAAAGGGAATCTGTGTGATAATTACCACAAGGAGGTGGAACGGAAGCAATCGCACTCTGCAAAATTTATTTCACACCACAGGGATTTTTTTTTTTTCATTCTCTTGTCTGTGTGCGTGTCCCGAGAATCACCTTCATCGTCCATTTTGGAAGCGGAGACACGCCTGCGCGGCGATGTAGTCATTTTAATATAAAGAATATAAAAGAATCAGTCAAAAGTAAAATGAGAGTGATAAAACAAAGGGGGAGGAAAACCTAAAGAGTGCTGTAAAAAGGAAAAATGTCAGTTGCGCGCCACATTAAGGATACTTCGTTGTTCACTTCTTATTGGATTTTTCTTTCAAACTTTCTATGGGGTCGTTCCAGCTGTTCATATTCAACTAAATGTTACTCGATAGACCTCTGTCAAGTTTATTTCTTTATTTTTTTATTCACATCTTCGTAGATGCCGCTTGCTTTAGTCAAAAATTTGCCATGAGGCTTTGTGTAAAATTCTCAGAGATGTTAAGAAATATTAAAAAAGGAGCTTTGCTCCTTTGTTTGATGGATTCTTCCACTGTGTGTGTGTCCTCACCCTCCACAAAGTGCGGGGGAAATCATTTCAGTCGAGCTGGTCTAGAAGGTCACAAGCAGGACTTTGAGGTTTGGACTGTTTTCTTGCCACTTTGTATTTATTTACTCAAGCGCAGAAAGTCCCGGGCATGCACACACGCTGCTCGCCATTGATTTGTCGAGAGAGAACATTTCAGCCTTACAATGGAATGTTTAAGTAGCGTTCATTAGAAGTTTCTATTCGTGTGTTCTTTTTATTCTTAGTACCCATCAATAATGCAGTGGAATGAGAGGCGGAATTAATTGTTCCCTTCTTGAGTTTCCAAATGTCAAATAAAGAGCCTGAATATGCAAAGTTAAGGCAGGAAGGCGAAGTAGTAACCCAACACACCAGCGGTTTAAACCGGATGTTAAAATGCCAGAAGCGTGAAGATGTGTGTTGTTATATATTAGGTCGACACTTGACATGGATTGGTGAAGGAAAAAAAAAAAAGCAAAACAGATTTTTAAGTTAAATTCATGACAAAGGAGTTAAGTTGGATTAGGTTGGGTTTGGGTTCGAGGTTAATGTTGGAATTATAGAACAGTGGCAGGGGTCACCGTTAAGAATTCCTTGTCGGCGTTGGAGCTTAAAGAGTTTATAAAACAATCACATTATGACCCTCCCCCTCAATATTGCAATTGCAGTTTTATATGCAATAATTTGTTTCCAAGGGTCTCTTCTCATGTATTTGAAATGATAAATGTATGCATTTTATTGAGAAATTTAAATTTGTAGTCCAGCACTTGTTTGCTTTCTCGTATTTTTTGGCTCATGAGATTTTTATCTACCCGGTTCATTCAATGATAGACAATTGTCCTTCTGTTTTGTTTGTTTGTTTTTATTTATTTACAATCTAATGACATTTCTGTGGGTGCTGTGTGCTGAAGTAGGTAAAATTGAGATAATATAGAAACATCATATCACGTATACAGAAAAATGACAGTACTTAGAGTTGCAGCGGGGCGTTATGGCGGCAAAATGTTTTCTTTTTCCAGTAGGGGACGTAACAGAAAATAATTGAGAATCACTTGTTCAAGGCTCAGCGGTATGGTTCGGTTCTTAAGATCTAAACCAAAACATTCACGCCATAACGAAAATAACGAGCCGTCTATTTGAGGTGAGTAGTTCTCCTACTTGTCACCTCGTGTGTTTGGGAGGATCCACTGGCAAAAACACCAAAGTTTTTTGGGGGGGAGTCGCTGAGTTGCAGCACAGCGTTGCCTTTAAGCTCGGCGATCTATCTCAGCGATGCGCTGACAGCGGCGTAATGAAAGAGACTATTTTGATCCGGGCGGGGGGTGTTGGTAGTAAATTACCGTGGCATCTGGGTGGCGACGATGATGCTGATGTCACCCCCTGATCAATCGATCTGGGCGAATTAGCTAATGCACCTGAGGCGGGCGCCTTACATAAACATAAAACACTTTGGCGAAAATGCCGCTGGCCGCGATCGCCGCCATCGCACATTACGGGCGAGGGAACATTGACGAATGCCGCCCCGAGTCTACCGTCTGCCGGGGGAGTTGTGAGCGATCTTTGCCAGAGTGGCATCATTCTCGAAGACAAATGGAAGGACGCTAGCGCGGGGAAATGTATTAGAAAGCCAGGCCGGGGGCTCATCTTTAAACATTATGCAGCAATCTGGTCCTTTGCCACCGTCAGAGTCCACATTAGCATAGTTTTGTTAGGAATGGTGCGACAGAAGTGGTGCAAAATGTTTGGAGGGGCGGGGGGTACTTAAGAAAGTAATGAGTTACTTGGGGAGTAGACATTTCAGCCGCTCATATTTACATTACTAGATGTGTGCGGTAGGTTGTAGGTAGATACATACAGTAGAATGGGTAGTCAAGTTGATCAAATCTGACTCCATTCAGTTAGGCGAGCCCGGATTTCAAAGCAAATATGGTGAAGCAGCATTTAGCGGTTATGCTGCACACATGAAATAAGATGCCAACAGTATTGAAGTCAGCCCCAAATTTAACTGCTTGTAATCCAATTAAAAAAACAAAACTATGCTCTACCTTTGATTCGTATTCGTGTAAGCATTTTTTAAATCGTCTTCTCCAAAATCCTCTTCTTGCACTCGATAATCCATTTTTAATATGCTACTGTTATTTCTGGACTTTGCTTTTAAATGTCTTTCCCGCTTTTGTTTGTAAGTGTTGTACTTGTAGTGAAGTGAAGTTGAGCTTGCGTGTGTATGAAATGTGCTATACTCTATCAAATAACTAAAGTTGCTTTGCCTTGGCTTTAGCAGCCACCTTTGATGTCTCCATAGTTGGGTCCGCAGTTTTGTGAATTGTGAAACACGCTGATTCTGCACTGGTCCTTTAGGGTAGTTCTGTAGTCCATTGGAGTTACAGTATATACGTACTAGTGGTCTGGCTTTTTCCATCCCACACCTAAGAAAAATGCTATTCTTACATTGGTCTCAAATCCGAGAGGTCTGATTTTTCTTTTATAGTCGGCAGAAAAGCAACGTGCGTTTGCGTGCGTGCGTGTGTGTGTGCTTTTGGAGCACAGCCATCATCGATCCGCCTCAGGAGTCTGATCAGATGGTTTTTCATTCCATTTCATGTGTCCTTAAACAGACAGAGGTACCATTTTTTTGGGGGGGGGGGTCCTTTTTTTTTCCCCTTCTCTTTTTTTGCCATCACGACATTGTGGACTTCTTCCATGTGTGGGCGCGTGTGAGGGATTTTTGAAGCCATGGTTGTTTGTTGTGCACTGTTGTGCAGTTTGGTCTTTTTGTGTGCTTTCCAATAAGCGCTCGCTCAGCGGAGGTTTTTGGCATCCCAGAGGAGAAGGAACACTCAAAAATACCATCCTTTTGGTCCTATTTTTCTCAGAGACACCACTCAGCTCAAGTAAAATGAGGTGGGGGGCCCAATCTTCTCTTCATACAAATACAAGTTAAATAGAAATAGAGAGTATACAGCATAACCTAACAGCAGGTCATTAGTTAAGTAGGTTGGCCGATATGGTGGTGCTATAGATACTGTAGGTAGGTAACATGCATAAATTTGGAATACGGGTAGCTTGTAGGTTCTTTGGATAAATACATGGACTCGGTAAATAGATCATGGGTGAGGTAAGCAGTGCAGTGGTCAATATTTCATTTCAGTGGTCAGTCAGTAGGTGGTTTGTTATTGTCGGTAGGTAGAAAGGAACAAAGATGTTGTTTGTAGGTAGATAGGTAAAGTAGGTAGGCAGGTAAGACACGTCTATCATGGGTTGACCCACAAAAAAGTCCCAAGAAGCCATATGGGGGGAGGAAAAACAAAACAAAACAGGAAGTTCTGCCATGTTGAATTGAAGCAGCTATTTTATGATCATGATGCCCATTTCTAGGGTAAAACGTGATCTTAAGATTTAGTCAGATTGACGCTAACTTGTGAAGAATTTGAGTTTTCATTGTGTGTGGGTGCAGCATGGCAACAAATAACAGCATAATATACAAACTCTCCAAACTCAGCACCACATGGTCAATTAGTCGCTTTATTTTTTATTTTTTGCTACCATAAAATGATAACTCGGGAGTGTTTTGGACAAACAAGGAGTCCGCTTCTGGAAAAGGATTTATTTTGAGAGAATGGGCCCAAAAAAATAAAAACCCAGCGACGTGGCTCCCTACTGCGCTTGGCAATTTGTCCGAGCCGATGCGATGCTCGCGTCCATAATAAAGTGAGTGCTCCGATATGAAAGCGCAGACGACGGCAACGGCGACACAGCTGTCCTGAATAAATTGCGGCTTTCGCGTAACATCCCACCTCCGCTCCCCATTCCCAGGCTGAAGTCTATTATTGGATGTCGCTTGCCCTTGATTAGCTATTTGCCGCCTTGTGATGGAAGCACTAGGCATTGTGGGTAAACAGATCGACTGTCACCACTCCGCCACTGTTGACTTCCTGTATGCGTGCCTGTTTTCTACGTGTCAAAGCGAGGGAACAAACACATACTTTAGTATAGTAGGTACACTTGAGTCAAATACGCTTTTGGGGGGGAAAAGATCTAATGCTTTTTTTTTTCTCAAAGGATGAGATACCTTTTTCTTTGACACTTTTTTTTTGTAAGACCAATATTTTTTGGGGGGGTCTTTGACAATTTTTTTGTAAAAATATACATTTTTGGTTTTTCCTTTCAAAAATATTATTCTCATATTGTAAGGTTATTTTTTTCTGAAAAATAAAACGCCTTTTCTCTCCAATAATACATTTCCCCGTGACTAAACATCTTTCAAAAAGAAAATCAATCCTCAAAAATGCGCTCCCATTATGTTCTCACCGATGGCAAATCCCATCTGGTTTCAGGTCCGGTGGCGGTGATCAGCGGCGAGGAAGACTCAGCCAGCCCTCTTCACCATGTCAACCACGGGATTATCACGCCGTGCACGCTGGACGCGGGACCGGACGCTGTCGTCATCGGGATGACTCGCATCCCCGTGGTGGAGAACCCGCAATATTTCCGACACGGACACAACTGCAACAAGCCGGCCACCCGTGAGTACACAATGATGACCCTAACCCATCCCTACTTTCTCAGAGTTGTTTTTAAAAATTGTCCACGAACTGATATGGACAACTGTCAAGTCCCAAGCTGCACCTCTGCTGTAATTTGCTGTTTATCTTTCCAACGAGACACACTGAGACCCCTGAGGCCCTCGCCGTAATGTGTTGTCATCTATTGTGCAGAGCCATGCGGCGCGAGCATCTGGCAGCCTTCTTCATACAGAATCAACTCAGATCACTTTAAGGCCTAATTAGCAGCCATCGCGTCGAGCCCCCATTCACTCGAAACCCGACAAACAAAGTACGGGCGTGTTGTGGACTTGTCTTTTTGGCTCGCTCCCAAAATGGCTGTCGGTCAGCCGGCGACGCGCGTTCTTGAGCGGGAGCGGAAGGCGATGGAAGGAAATCCCATTTAGTGGTGATAAATAAATGAGGGCTCTTATGTATTATGAATGACATGAATTGTTAATGGCCGCTCGTCGGCTGATTTATGACATTGCATGCCGCGCACGCAGCGTCTGATTGCCAGCTAATGAATAAATGACACTCCGATGAAACTTCCACCTGCACGTGGAAGTCGCTCGCAGGATGCGAGGTACATTTGGATGGTACGCAGACCTCAGAAGAAGAGTGGCTGCGTGATGTTCTGAATCCTAAACCCATCACAAGGTCATAGTGACCACTGCTTTTTCACACTGCGGCTGGGATAACAAAATGGCTCCCGATTGTTTTTGTCTGCGCTGAATACGAAAGTGTTGCTTACCCTCATGATACTCGCCCTGCAATATCATTTTTTCCCTCGTAATGACTTTTTTCTCAAAAATATTACAATTATTATGGACAAATTTATTCTTGGCTAATTATGTCTTTTTTTTCTGAAAATAAATAAACAAATAATCCGATTAATTCCAACCTTATTTTTTTTTCCTTGTACAGTCACAAACATTTTTCTTGAGAATATGCTCCTTTTTTCTCGAAAGACAATTTGGTCTTTTAAACTTGCAATTTTCCTAAAAAAAAAAAAAAACAACCTTTATGATTTTTTTTTTCTAAAACACATCCTTTTCCTTGAAAGTACAAACATGTTTTTTTTTCTTTCAACTTCATTTTAAGCTACCACTTGTTTGCTTTTTTTTACCCTATTTGCCTTGTGACTGACTGCCGACCAGTTATGGGTGTAGTCCGCCTTTCACCCAAAATCTGTTGGGATTGGCTCCAACACCCCCCGTGACCCTGTTCAGGATCAGCGGTGTTGAAAATGGATGGACGGTTGGAAAAAAAAATTGATTTAGTTTTTTCTCTCAAACTTGTATATGATGCACTGTATATTTTTTCTCTCCACTGTACAACTTTTTATCTTGGAAAAATATGACCGCATTCTCGCAACTTTTTTTTTCCTTGAAGCGATACTTTTTTTTTTGTCTCGAAGTGCATCATATTAAAAGTCCAGAACTCATCACAAGGTCATTATGGCCTCCGCTTTTCCAGTTGCTGGCCAGGAAAACAAAATGGCTCCCGACTGTTTCTGCCTGCGCTGAATATGAATGTGTTCGCTACCCTGAGGACGCACGCCCGGGGAAAAGAAAATGCATGTGCTTATCAGTGTGTGTATTTGCGTGTGTGTCTGTGTCTGTGTAGGTGTTTGCCAGGCTGTGTCAACCTGTGAATGAGAGTGCGGATGTGGGCGGACTGCTAGTGCAGCTCGCGGCCACTGTTTTCCTGCATCGTCTCTGCAGGGCCGTGACTGCAGCAGTCCTGGTTCCTGTGGAGGGATTGTGTCGGGGGTGGTCTCAGGGGTCCCACCCTATTGTCCGGCAAAGAGCTTCATTCGGCTCAGATACAGTAGAGCTGCGTTATTGATGGCCGGCTACCGATCTGTAATGTATTCATTCATTTAGTTGAAAGCTTTGTATTCAAGGGAATATGCTGCTGGCATTTTCCCCCTTTTACACGCGACACACACACACGCACTGCTTTCGATCAGCAGCGTGTCCATCGGTAATGTGGTGGTCAAGTCCAGTCCGCTATCTCAACCAGAAAAACAAGGTGGCTGTATAAAAACTGCCGGCCTTCAACATTGCTGACGCTCGCATCCCCCACTCCCCCCCCGAAATGGTTTATTCATGAGTATTTTATCTTCCACTAACCCCCTGGCCTAGCCTAGTGTGTTTTTATTTTAGTGTGGTTAAATATCGCCTCGGAACAAGACAGATCTCAGGAGAATCTGCATATTCCTACAATACATCTTTAGGAAAAAGTCTGCGAAAGGTGGATACAATGGTCACCTGATTGTAGTCGAACTTGAGTCGAACCTGCGAGCCGAATATTTTGGATTCACAATGACCACTTGAGGGCGACAAATTTAGTCAGTTGGCTCTCAACATGGCGCCAGGCTGAAGGAGTTTCGTTCCGATGGTGGCAAAAGCCTGTCTGTCAGTAACCTTTGCTAATGCTTTGTTCGCCTATTCATAGATGTTCTACATTAGAATGGTCAACAGAAAATTTTTAATCGGCGATGAATTGAGGTGTACCGAAAATTATATATATGCTGATTTCAAGAATGTCTTTACATTTCTTCCAGCAGATCAGGTGCGCAACACAGATTTAACCATGCAATTTATGGATATGACGCTTCAAAAAAAAAAAAAAAAAGAAAGAAAGAAAATCCACCTGTTGCAATGTAAGTTCGTTTTTTCTTTCTGTGTGGCCCGGTACCAAATGATCCACGGACCGGTACCGGTCCGCAGCCCGGGGGTTGGGACCTCTGGGATAGAGGATTGATGCTTTGTCACAATCTTGTGGCATCTTAGTATGAGGCAAGTCGAGATCCGATCAGCAGGATATTTCTGAGATTTTTTTTTTCTTTTTCTCGAGAAAGAAGTTAACATTTAACGAGAACGAAGTCTCACTTATTGGAAAAGAAGATGAAGAAAGGGAAAACTATTGATCACACATCGGGGAAATTAAGTGGATACAGCAGCAAATGAAAATGACTAATATGAAAAGAGCGAGCATGATCAAAATGAAGCAATTGAGAGGGAAATGTGATTTACAAAAAGCATCAAGTTGAACCAACAGCAACGTTGTGTCGTTTGAAAGTGTTCTTATTGCGTGTGCGCTTGTGCATGTGTGAGTGCGATAAAGTTATTGAGTACAATTGAACAGTCTTATTGCAATGAGCAGAAGTGACTTGTGCTAGGTAGCGCTCCACACATCTCATGTGCACCTCGAAACCTCCGCCTAAAATTCACATATTCGCAAAACCTACTGAGATCTTTTGTGCTCAGGCCAAAGCGATATCTCATGTAAAATTAATCCTTGTGGAAGCTTGCGGCATCTTGAAGCAATTATGAACCATTTTACGGCGACGTCAGTTACCGGCCACTTTTTGCTATTCGCAGCATGGCTCGGTTCCTTTCCTTCGCAAACAATATCATCGACTATATTCAGTACACTCAGTCAAATTTAGTGCCAGAAATTCTGGTAGCATTCCGCAGTGCTCGCTGTATGTGGATGTAGACTTATGTTGGACACACTAAATAATAAATCCGGTTTTCATTCATCATTTAGCAGATCACTTCAAAACCAAAGGAAAAGATCAAAATCGGCATGAAGGACTTGGAGGCCATACTGCTATCACGTCTATTTGATGCTTGGATATCCTAATGATACTCTTAATGCTAATTAGCCACAATCAGTAGGCATGCGTGTGATGCCTTTTTTTTATGTCCTGGCTCACTCCCAAAATAGCCGTCTATCAAGCTAAACCAAAATAAATGACGCCAGTGCCTTCAGATTGTCCTCGAACTCCAGTTGAACGCATGGAATGACAAAGGCCACTCAAGTGGAACAAAGTTGTTCAAAAACATAAAAAATAAAAAGTGCCAATTGGTTTGGTTGCACAAGAGAAGTGGAGTAAACACTGGAGATGTGACTGATTAGGATGTTTCGTTGAGAGCTTTTCTGTTTTATTTTTAATCCGCCGGGCGCTACGCAAAAAAAAAAAAAAAAAAAAAAAAAAAAAAAAAAAAAAAAAAAAAAAAAAAAAAAAAAAAAAAAAAAAAAAAGGGCCAATTCCGTCGACCACATTAGCGAGATAAAGGCGGAAAGGCAAAGGACAATTCTTTAGCCTAATGACAGATTGCTATCTCGCTAGGATCCGCTGTCTCACAGCAAGTGGCTTTGTTTAATCGCTCGGATTGCTTTTTTAATTACGGATTTGGAACGTCCCGCCGGCCCGAGATGAACAATAGCTTCAGAAGAGGAGGAGGAGCGACGGTTAGTTTAGCTTTAGCATTGTTACGTCCTCGCGGGGTTATGAGCGACACCGCTAAGACAAGCTCGCTCTGTAATTTCTGTACCCGCAGAACCAATATATAATGTGAGCTCACGCTTTTTGCGAAGGGGAAAGGGACCTCGGCATTGTCACTAGATTACACTATTACTTTTCTCATTTCGTTCAGAAACGACCACTGAAAACTGCCACTATCCAACCAAATGGCAGCCTGCCTGTGCAATTCACAGCAAAGGTTCCGTATTGATTTTTGTGTCCCATAATGAGGAAAACCTTTTCAACTAAACATGGTTGGTGAAAATAAACCACAACCTAGCGTGTTTTCTAAACATCAATGACAATCATCTTTGACTTCTCTAACGTATGTAGCCTAGAATTGCAGTCTCATCAAGCGCATTTCCAAGGCGGGACAAAGCTGGGCAAACAGATAGCGACATGAACCAATCAGTGAAGAGCAAATGTGATGTCGGGGGAAAAAAAAAAGATCTTTTGAAATAAATGCTGCCAGTGCCGTAGGCTGCTGGGGATTTAATGATTCTCGGCCTAATTCGCTGAAGGGCTGCATGATTTTCCTACGTGAAAATGGAGAGTTTGTGATTGACAGGCGGGAGAAAACCTTCCTTGACCAACAGGACTATAAAACAAGACACTCTGGGGACAAAGGATTTGTGGCTGCGTAACAAAGACACGCACCGTCGCAGGTACATAACAAAAGCTCTGGTGCCTGACCCAACTGAGTAAATCTCCAGTGAGGAAAACGTTCCCTCTGCGCCAAGGCCCTCAGGTCAAACTGGGACAGATGAATTCATGTGCGCCGTTGGCGGCGGCGGCATCGAGATTTCATCTGTTTGCCACTTTTCAGCGTGGCTTTATGCCCGCAGAAGACATTGAAGGTTAGCGTATGTCACGGCCGCCCGGAAAATGCGGACACGTAGCGACCAAATGGAAGAAGGCTGCATGAAACTTTGAAAATTTATGAGCACAATATGAAATACGTCGCAACACGTATGCACAGGTTTTGCTTCAGCTTTCATTTGCGATTTACATCAAATTTAGTCCTCAACCAATCTGTCACAAGTCCTTTTCAAAATATCCACGACCGAAAACAGGTCAAAGGCGGCATTGCGGAACCCTCGTCACTGCCTCCGTAACAACACAATTCCTTATTTCTTGGCCTCATCCGCTCACACGAAACTAAAGCAGGCCAGCGTCGGACAATCGTCTAATCTCTCCGCAATCCTCCCACATGGCTAATGTTGCTCTGCTTCATTTTGTCATTGCGATCCCACTGTGCGCCAAGAAGACAATGTGACAGTCACAAAGCACATTGCAATATTTTAATCTCGCAGCCGGCACATGATTGGCTGAGTGAAGAGATTAATTTTTTTGTCACTATGTGGAGGACGTGACTATTAAACGCATGTTTGATGCAACAGGGCACAATGTTCTCGCTGCCGCATCAACGCATTGTTCTTCTATTCGCCAGTACGACCGCTCTGCTCGGTACGCCGTTTGCAAACGGCTTTGAAGGAGTGCCAGATCCAGGGGCCAAAATGGCCGCGCCGCAAGGAGGCAAAGTGACACGAGCTCCTGACGGAGAGCCCATTGAGCTGCTCAAACATGAGCGACTCGCTAGTTACCACGCTCGATAATCATGAATAATTCTCATTCCCGAGCTTGCCGACACCTTCGCTTCCCGAGCCAAACGTGTCGGCGGCCCGAGTCAGGAAGATTCACAGCGGAAGAGGATTTTTGCACAGCAGTCCTCAGAGAAGGCGAGTGTAAAGGTGCGATGTGACTTCTTTTAGGGTATTTACACACTGCACTTTTTGTTCGAGCCGCCTACTCCATATATTATATTTTATTCAACTATGTTGAGTCTTTAAAGAACCCAACGTATGGGTTTTATTCAAGACACAGAACATAACATGTATATTTAGTCTCCATATTTTCTTATACCGTCTGCTTGTCTCGTAACACTTGACCACTGCGGCATTTTGGTGAGAAGTGCCGAATTCTCTTTGAAGCGGGATATAAAACGAACAAACGCGGTGACAAGTGACAGGATTTCACCTCGGGCACATCCGTCTCTCACTCAACAGTAGCTGGTATCGTTTCAATGATCGACACATGAGACTGAGTCATAAAGTGTGCGTCGGCAGGCACAAACACAGCGCACAGATGGGGGAGAAAATCGAGATTGTGGAAGTTGACTCTGTGTGTTGAACGGGATTAAACGTATTCCTCGGGGATATTTCGTTCCTCATCTATAATAAAACTTGTCAGCAAAATGAAAACCGGTGACATTAAACAGCTGGCAACCAGTCCAAATATCATTTAAATATGTCCAAGGTCGACAGCTCAACCATCTATCATTTTTCTTTTACTCTTCCAAAACGAGGTCATCTCACTTTTTTTAAAATTTGTCGGAAAACATCAGGAACAATACGGTTGTTTCGCCAAACTAACTCAACGTTTATTTTAAATGTCACTCAACCAAACGTACTTGAGTTTATTAAATACAAACATTTTGAGTCACCCATTATGTGTTTATTGAAACCCAAACGTGCATGGTTTTGCAAACAGTAAAAACAAAGTCTTCAATGAAATTAGCGTACAAATTTGCTCACATCAAAAATGAGTTTACAGTAACCTAACTTGCATATTCTTGTAGCGTCATCGTTTTTCGTGAGCATTAGTGCCAATTTTGGGTCTTCTCTGAAGTTAATGTGCATATTTTTATTTACATTGAAGTCAATATATTCTTCTACAAACCGATTGTACTTAGTTTGTTTTGTTTTTGTAAACTTAAGTCAATACAGTCTTCACTGAACTTACTGTAAGTGTTTTTGTTCAATATCAAGGTGATGAGTCTTCAATCAACCGAACACGTCTTTTGTAAACCTCAAAATATCGGCTTCGGTGATCCTGACCGGGTTTAAACATCAGACAATGCAGTCTTCAATGAACCAGATGTACTTTTTTTTTTAAACATAAGGAGACCACTGTCTTCAATTAACCTCACGTGTGTTTTTGTAAACATTAAAGACAATTGAGTCGGGATTCGGAAAACTTGATATAGCGGAGCTAATGTACCATAGATGCTATTTTTACTCCTTCTGTTCTCCTCAGCCTTTTTTTTTTTTTCAAAATGAACTAATTTCTACACTCTGGCTCTCATTATAAAATTTCCCCTTGTGGCGTTCCAATGCTGCCAATAAAAAGATGAAGAAGAGCTTTGCTGCCCCGGCTGCTTTATTTCCACATTCCAATTGTCGAGAAGAGTCAAAGCAGGATTAAAGAGAGTCTTCCGCAGTTTGACAACATCATTTATACTGATCATGTGTCAAGTTTTAAATGGAATCTACCCAAGTAGGTATTCTCGTATATGAAAGTAGATGGCTTAAGGAAGTGCAGGACTGACCAACTAGAAACCAAATGTTTACTGCCACCGACGAATATATTCATCAAGTGTTTCAACGGGTAGGCTTGGAAGAGAATCTTCCCCAGCTCGACTGTGACTTTGGAGTTTCTACGTAATTGTGCTTACAAACATCACTTCGAATTTGACAGATGAGGTGAATGTATATGAGGGGAATCTGAGCCTATTATGGTCGATTAGGAGGGCTCATCAATTAAAATTGCAGAATGTGCTTTTAAATATTTTCTTTTTCTTGGTCCTTGTTATGTTAGCATTTAGCGCTCATGGTCCAATCAGCTCAACTGTTAAGTTATCCCCAGAGTAACATGCAATTAAAACAGAAATGGTTTCTGATTGCATTCTGTTTACTTTCTCTGCTGCTTCCCATTATTTGGCCGTTTTTCTTGTTGGTTTTCATTCCAAACTTTTTTTTGTGACTGTGTGGTGCATAGTGTGGGATGTAGGTGCCGTTTCCTTGTGTAAAAAGGTCACTCTGTGCTCTCCCCTCTATCCCGACACGCCAGTGGTGCAGCATATTAAGCGCCGAGACATCATCCTTAAGCGAGAGCTCGGCGAGGGAGCCTTCGGAAAAGTCTTCCTGGCCGAGTGTTACAACTTGAGTCCCACCAAGGACAAGATGCTGGTGGCTGTCAAGGTACGGCTGACAGTTTGTGCGTGTGTTTCATGTGGGTTTGCATGATGCCATTTCGCAGAAATGAGAAACTCGCATGTCATGAGCTAGCATTAGCTGCAAGTCTGATTGTCAGAATGGCAAATATGGTCAATTCCAAGAAAAAAAAAATGGCAAAAGACTGCAGGGGAAAAAAATACTACAACTACTTTTATGAATAAAGAGTGAGAAAATATGATGTCCACTTAGCCTCGGAAACAAAAATAATGAGGAACTACGGTACGCGCATGTTCAACGTCAGCAGATTTTGACACGTTCTGCCACGTCACTGTTTGTCTTCCGTGTCATTTCTTCCCCTCCCCCCACCCCCCTACTACCACTCCTGACAAAAACGACACATTGACAAGAGTGATCACTCATTTAAGAAGCTTTCAGAGCCGCTTGTCTTGGGCGGCGACTGTCTCTCAATGACTTCACGCTAGCCGGCGCTAAATTGTCCTTGGCAGCTCCCCGCAGCCGAATGTGAATCAGAGTGACACTGCATTAAAGCATGCCAACTCAGCAAACCCGATTAAAGATGGCAAAACACCTTGACCTTGACGGGCGAAGATGAAGCATATCCGCTGTTGTCCGTAATATGCGCTTTGTGAATGTGAGGTTATTTTGGGAAGCGTTTATTAAGGTTAACAATGAAAAGCAGGGTGGGGGGATCACAGCGGCACTTTTGCTTCCATTTATTGTGGCACTTGAGCACTTGGTAGTATTTTTTTGGAGGGGTGCCCAGTCCAGACACATTTCCTTAAGAGTGCACTTTGATTTGGTAATAGAATTTTATTGCCATTTTACCTACTCGCCCCCCGTACATTTCCCCACTGTCTTCACGACATATTTCCATCCCAAGGTCTTTTGACTTGCGTGAGCGGGGCTGCAATAAACCACGTTTTTTTGTTTTTTTTTGACGGGGGGTCTTTTCTATATTTCTAATGCGGTAGGCTTTCAATAGAAGTCCGGGCTCAATCAGTTCTATTATTGCTGGCGCACCTGCAACTCTCAAAAGAGCAAAGAGCTGCTGAGATTAAAAAAAAGAAACCAACAAACAATAGGTTTCACAGTTAGGGCGAGTGATCCGCCCGCTAAATAACGAGAGAGGCATGTGCGGCCTTACTTGCAGAAAAACTGAATTTTTCGCCGAGGCTAAGCAACAATCAGGGGAATTTTTATGCCGGCTGATTTATTGATTTGTATTTTTTCTTCTCTCCTTACCTCTCGGTTGACAAGCCGGCTGGTTCAAACAAGCACGAAAAACATATTTTGTTAGTTATGAATGATAACCTCGACCTTGCGCAACATGAATTAAAAAAATAAAAAATCCGCCGTCAAAAAAAAATAATAATAAATGCATGGCACATTCAGTCATGCACGGGAACAAAGTGTGTTCTATGAATAATGCAACGGTTCCCTCCATTTATTTGTGATATCTGACAAATTGCACAAAAGAAATCAAGACAATGACGAGAATTAATCCACAGTCAAAAAAAGTCTATGCTTGGTCACGCACAGGCGACTGCACGCACGGCCAATCCACAACACACTTTGGCAAGTCCTGTCCATGTCCTATGATGAATGGAATCATTACTTTTGCCATTTATTCGGAAGAACTGTCCCCTTGCATAGTACAAGCTAGCATGAGTGGCTAACTTGCAACCTTGGTTCCTTCAAGAAAGATATTTCGTTATTGTAGTGTCATAAATAAAGAACTTTTTTTCCTCCCTCTAATTTAAAAAATACAAGTTAAAAAGGCAAAAGCTGACAGAGCACAAAAGGTGCGAGATTTTTTTCAGCTCAAAACTTGAGGGGAAAAGTTGTATTAAAACAGATGAGGGCACATGCATCTGACAAAATTATCCGAAAAATGTCAAACGTGAAAGTAAAGTAGGCCTGTCTAGACCTTTTATTGTCATTTATAATCTGTCTGCGTATTAACGCAAACTGTCACACTCAAACTACATTATGAAAAAAAAAAAAAAAAGTCAAATCGAATAAACCAAACCCTGTCGTGG
Organism: Hippocampus comes; assembly: GCF_001891065.2. NCBI lineage: Eukaryota > Metazoa > Chordata > Actinopteri > Syngnathiformes > Syngnathidae > Hippocampus > Hippocampus comes. Next base: position 797,569 of record NW_017805135.1, on the reverse strand, counting down.
TCCGTCTTCTCCCATCATCCCTTGCCATGTTTTTGCAGCTCATTATACTTTTTTCATTGCTTATGTCCCTGCCAAACTTTCCGGCAAGTGACTAATTACTTTCTTGGGGGAAAAAAAAAACCCACATCACAAAAGTGGCGGTTGTCTTATCTTGTTTCTTACCTGTCGGCGGAAAGACTTGCAAGGTGAACGCCAGGCGGATGTTTTCCCCAAGGACTGACTGCATGTCCTTATCTTGCCTCTGTCCCCTCGACGTTCTTTTTTTTTTTTTTTTTTTTAAACACAACTTTTTTTGTACTCTCTCCAGACACTGAAAGATCCTAACCTGTCGGCAAGGAAGGACTTCCAGAGGGAGGCTGAGCTGCTGACCAACCTGCAGCACGACCACATCGTCAAGTTCTACGGCGTTTGCGTGGACGGCGACCCCCTTATCATGGTCTTTGAGTACATGAAGCATGGAGACCTCAACAAGTTCCTCAGGTCTGGTCCATTTTCCTGAACGCTGTGCTGTGAGAGCCGCCACCTTGCACAATAGAAACGATTAAAAATCGACTCCACGGGATGCTTAGTCATGCACGGGCACCAAGGTTGGTCTCTATCATGCGCGACAGAGATAAACCGCATGACTAGAAATAATCCAGAGTTCATACAAAAAGTTTACGGTCAGACACATCCAGGTACAATCAATGTGCCGTACAATTAATGCGATCGCACCTCTCGCTCGTTAATGAAAACTGCCACGTTGCACTATAGAAATGAAAATGAATTACCCACAGGCTGTCATATAGATGACACACTACAACATTTGCGTCCACAATGTCCTGCCATCAATACGATGGCTTCTCTCATTAGTTATTCATGACACACAAAAGAAAAAGAACAACTTTAAATAATGCACGATTAAAAGAACGCATTCGCTGTGAAGACAAGCTCCATTAAAGATCCACAATGTGTCTTCATACATGTACAGTTCTGGCTTATACGTTCCCAATGATTCCCTGTCAACATCATGCATGTTCATTCAACGTGACCTCCGCGAACGCAATCAGCCACATCTTGCACCTAGCGTGAAAGAGTGTCATCATTCACCACGTCAAAGGATTTCCCCCCCTTGAAGAAGATGGTCACAAAAATCACGCGCTGGGCCATAATGTGTCTTCTTTGTCAACTATTGATCAAACTTCAGATGTGAGGAAGGCTGCAAACACACACGCAGGATTGGAACGTGAGCTCAGGGGAAGGTTTCCAAGAACATAAGAGCTCCACTGTACATGCGCCGTGTCGCTGTTGTCAAATTCGCAACTAGACCAGTCAAACCACAAATTGACTGCAACAAAAGAGTTCAAGAATGAAAGCTGATGAACGTCAAAATGGCTCCATCAAAGAAGTTGATAACAGCTTTGCATGCTCTGTTAGTCGTTACAATTAAAGCCGAGTTTATCGGCAAAATTAAAGCTCGTGAACTTCCAAGTGACCGTGGCAAAGAATTGTTGATAAGAGTAGGCTGGTATGTGAATTTTATCAACACAATTAAAGCTGAGTTCATAACCAGATTACGTGGTGGTCTAAAGATTCACTCCCTGCCCCTTCTTGTCAAATCTGAGTCACAGATGATCTAAATTGGAGCCCTTTTTGACAAAATCCTGACCAAAACTGGCTGAGAGTCCTATCATGCCAACAAACACCAGAGGTGTCGCCCTACCAAAATAAAAGTAGTGCAAAGCTCTGAAGTGGATTTGATTTAATTGTGAAGATTCAACTAATGAAGCGTCCAACTGAGCGTTTTGTCAAACTGTTAACATCGCCCCCTGTGGGCAACTGAAAGCAATGCAGGTTGAATGATGAATAATGCTGATGGATGGGCGGAAAACCGGATCCATGTCTTTTTTTAGCATTAGTCAAATCGTCAGTCATTTCAAACGAGGGCAAGACACTTTTAATAAGGCAAGACGGTTGTCTAAAAATATGTTTTTTATTTAATTTAATGACATGAAAATCACTCGCCGTGCGTGACACACATGGCAAGACGGCGAAGCCTCTGCTCGTCATCTTGCATTAGAGATTCATTATTAGCTTCGCTCTTCGAGCACAAAACCTTTAATTGGCCTAAATGTGACAGATGGAAACAGAATGACAGCCCGTGTGTGTTAGTGTGTCCCTGTGCGCTGCCTTCGTCTTGTAATCACAGCGACGAGAAGGTGATGAGGACAGCGGGATCTTCACGCCAGGAGGTTGAGGGGTGGGAGTCGTCATCGTCACCCATAAATGTTTAAAAAAAATAAAATGCAAATGAGCTCTTAATCTGCACTCGACACAGTCGTGGTACCTCAAAACAACTCCGCACGGGGCGAATGCCATGATTACAAAACCCCTCTCAACCGCAAAATGACTGATAGCAATGGTGAATCCATCAGAATTCAAGCTTCTGAAACTCAAAAACAATCACAATGGCAAAATAGTTTTTCAAAGCAGGTTTGCATAACAATTAAAGCTGAGCTCACAATCATTATTAAAGCAGTTATTTTTCCAAATAATAGCTGCTGACGGCCTGCTCAACACGATGTTAGCCTCACCTGTTGCCATTCCATTTGCTGGAACTGGTGTACTCTTTTACTGCACAGCCTCCACATTGCTGCGGCACTTCTTCAGTTTCCACTCAGGGAAGATTGATGTGTGATGATAACTTTTGAGCATTGAAATAAAAGAAACTGACTTTTAAAGCAATGTATAGGGCAGATAGATTGTGGGCGGCTAGCTAAAAGGTAACATTGTCGTCTACATTTTCACTCCGTGCTACTTTTTGTCAAACGGCACAAACAAATGCCACTCACAGGTAATCCAAATGCAAGACCTTTGCTGTTCCCAAACGTAACCAGAGTAACATTATCCTCAACGCAGAGCCCACGGCCCAGACGCCATGATACTCGTGGATGGCCAGCCGCTCCAGTCCAATGGTGAGCTGGGCCTCTCCCAGATGCTGCACATCGCCTCCCAAATTGCATCGGGCATGGTCTACTTGGCCTCGCAGCACTTCGTCCACCGGGACCTGGCTACTCGCAACTGCCTGGTGGGCAACGGCCTCCTAGTCAAGATCGGCGACTTCGGCATGTCAAGGGATATCTACAGCAGCGACTACTACAGGGTAAGTGGGCCAGACTCTTCCATTTCATGAAACTCCGGGAAGGAGCGAGGCTGGCACCCTTTGGAAGATTTTGCACCGAGTTTATCTGTCACCTTTATTTCAGGAGCAAAAATCATAAAAAAAAGAGCAGTTGCTGCTGGACCAAATAAAGCTCAGCACTAAGTGAAATATAATAATCGATCCAATCCCAACTGAAGTATGGCATTCAAGGTGTGGCATGTTATGGACATAAGTGGCATATTAATTTGATATGTTGCATGGCAAAATTATGATGTCTTGAGTTTTAAATAAAGGTTGCATATTAGTTGTGATGGCATATGTTGTTTATGCCATGTCAAGGCCATGTGTGCTACATCAAGATTCCGGGTGGCAGGTCAAGGTGTGACATATGAAGGTTATATGTGTCATATTCAGGTGTATAATGGCAGTGAATCAGCAAAAAATTAGCGTCTCTGTGGAAAAAAAATCCCAACCAAACCTGTGGACCACATTCAGTATCCTGTAATTGGCTCTTCCTCACACCACATGGCCCCAAAAGAAATCGAACCTTGTGTCCACACCAGAGAAGTGTCCACAATTCCCATGAAAGCTGAACCACTTTCTACATGCCCAGAATAAAAGCACAGCCTGGTAACCAAGGCGTCTGTTTGGCATCTTCAATGTCAACTGTGCAAATATTTCCACGTCCAGTCTCCCTCAGTCTGCAGGGACGTGCCGTGTGCAAGAATTTAGTGTCATTGCAATTCCGAGCATGTCGTCCAACTCGGTTAGCATTCCTCTAGTAGCCTCCTGGGCTTGTTTGTGCTCATTACGAGGACCTGGGGAGGAGCTTTATTATGGATTTGACCTAGTTTAATTCATTCCTAATAACAGAAGAGGTATGTATTTCCCCCCAGCAGAGTGGCTAATGCTAACAGTACTATTAAAAGTTATGTATTAAAAAAACATTCAAAATATGTCAAATCCTGTAGAAATGGGTTTTTGAGGATGGGGAGGAAAATAAAAGTGAAGCTTCCAGACCAAGTCAAGGTCTCATGCAGATCATGTGCCAGTTGTCGTTTGATAAAAATCAAATGATGTGACGTCACAGGCCGCCATCAGACTACGTACGTTGTTACATTGTTACTACGGTCGCCCGCATTAGAATCACATGACTATAATGAGTCAATCAACCCTTACGTTGACAAGAAGAAATTTGCCGGAATGATGACAGGGGTTGGGAGAGTTACTTCAAAAATGTCAATCCCCGCGCCCCCGTCTCACCCACAAACGCATATGCGCACACACGTGCACACGCACACATTCATGATTTTGATACGATTATAGAGGACGTCAGCAGCGAAAAAATGGGTATATTTTTTGGGTGACAAGTTTACCATTTTTTCTTTTTTTTTTCACCTCTACATCTGTTTCCTTTACTTCACTCAGAGGGGAATTTATAGAGGATATTTTTTTTACCCAGTTGAATAATTTATCGAGTCATTTGCTGATTCGGCGCACGTACATGCACACTGCAGTCGGGAACCAGCGAACGACGCTATCATGTATGTTGAATGAGGACATTCGTTCAAATGTATGTTGCATGACGATGTCCAACAAATAACAAGGATGTGATTTTGGGCATGTTCTGTGTACAAACTAAAATTGCTACCTTTTAATGTAACACTGGCAAGAGTTGGGGGGGAAAAATGGTTTGAACTGTGTAGCAGCGTCTGGAAATACAAGTGTAGAATGTGATTGCAGTTTGGCATTCATGATAAGAGTTGGGGTTAGAGTAGCATTCAAGTTTGGGGTTTGGGGGTTCGGGTTCAGGATTACAGTTAGAGTTGAGGTCAAATATTGTATTTTCCACACTATAAGGTGCACCTAAAAGCATTCAATTTTCTCAAAAGCCCACCGTGCACCTTATAATCCTATGCACCTTCTATATTAATCAATATTCTGATTTCTTGGACGTAGTATTTTAAGAGTTCTGGTAAAGCACTTTGTTCCAGCTGCAGCAGCTGTGAAACCTCTATTTAAATAAAGCTGTATTGTATTGTATTCCTTTAGCGTAGCTCTATCTAGTGGATGCATAACGCAACAGCACCCAATATTGTAGCTTCTATTCTATGTGCCTTACGATGTGGTGCGCCCTATATATGAAAACTGTTTTAAAATAGGCCATTTATTGAAGGTGCGCCTAATACTACGACACATCTTATAGTGTGGAAAAAAACGGTAATTAACGCATACAGCTGGCAATAGGCGCAGATCCGGTCACTCCTCCAGACCCTCCTAAGAATGATATTTGATTTCTGTTTGTGAAATACAGAGCAGTGCCTCAAATTAAAACCTATGCGTAATGAAACAAAATTTTTGACTTGAAGATCAATTACATTGGTCAATGGCACCTTATATTTTGTCTAGCTAGTTAGCGAGCTAAAATGAGCTCATCAGTAACAAGCCTGCACGAGCTGCTATTTTTTTTTGACAAACGCAATCGGGAGTGTACTCGTTGAATTTTTATTTTAACCTTCTAATTTATATCCTAAATTTGAATATCCATGAAGATCTAAGCTAACCAGCGACAGCAGTGCATTGTGGGACTTGAACTCGGACTTTGCAGTTCTGTTTTAATGTCAAATAAATGTTTCCTCAGAGGATAAAAGCCAATTTTCGTCTGTAATCTTTGGTATTTGTAGAACGTGTATACCATCATGTTTTTTCACGCGCAGTGAGCCGTATTTTATCAGTGGGTTGTCAAAACAATCAAAGTGGGCTGCCTCTCTCTCTCTCTCTCTCTCTCTTTTTTTTTTTTAATTCTCTCTCTGTTAGAATTAAACAAAGGTTGCAGGTAGTTGGCGGGACGCAAAATCACTTCAAACTGCTTATTAGAGCCTGTCAGGAAAAAAGATTTCAGGGCTTACATTGTGTGTTGCCCACGGGAGAATAGGATAAAAACACCCGCTTGTTACCCCCGTCGGCTTGCCTGCAACACGAGTCTCCCAATTTAGCAATGGAGGGGGCTTTTTTTTGTTTTGTTTTGTTTTTAGCAAAATATAAATAGCGGCATCGAGGAACGTTACCAAGACAAGAAGCCGACGATAACATCCATCCATTCATGGATGTCACTTATCCTATTTGGGCGAAAGGCAGAAGTACACCCAGGATCGGTCGCAGGGCAATCATAGCGCATTGACCATAACTGTTAGGGGGGATTGCTTGTGTTTCCATAATGACAGCTGGTTGGCGTTCATCTCAAGTGTGGATAGATTCTTGGATGGGATAACAGGTGCACGGCATCTATTGGAGATGGCACAGCACCTATTTCAGCAAACCCTGTACACCGTATGTCGCGTGAGCAAATGTTTTAGATGGCCTTTCATAAAGAGATCATCAAGTGCTTTAATGCAGGCTCTTACAATGTTATGTTTGATCTTTTTAAATATGATATTGGAACTGTACTGTTTTTTTTTGTATATACCCAAATAGGATGAGCACATTTTAAGAACTAGAACATGTATAAACAGATATAAAGATAGGACCTGCCTGGTTTTTTTTTTTGTTTTTTTTTTTTTTTACAGAAAGTAACAAGCGCTGGAGATATGCTTATGTGCCGGTTTCAAGGACTTATATGTTGTGTTCCCGAGTTTCGTTGCCTGTACCTGCTCTGCTTTGAAGACAAACGGTCCCCAGGTTTTTCCCCCTTTCAAGGATCAAACAGGCACTTCTGCCTCTGCATTATTTATCGAGCAGCAACGGCTTTGTGCTAATGAGTCTGCAGGTTATATTTATTACCGCTGCACCGCGCAAAGCACAACACAATTTTTTACATCTTCATGCCGCCCCCTTACACACAATTTGCTTTTTTTTGTTTTGTTTTGTTTTTTTTTAACACAGAGAGAAATTGTTCTTTTTGACCCAGGTTAGAGTCAAGACAAACAACTTGCTTGTTGTAGGTATGCTGTAACTGACAGACAGCTATTCCCTGACTCTGAATGACGCACATTTTAGTCGTGAAGACTTCATCATTCACGACATATATTTCCGGCCCTAATGGAGTTAAAAAAAAAAATAATTCTCTCCCACATTTCATACACTACGTGAGGTCCAACCTGATGCCTTTTTCAAGCTGGTAGAAGGATATTCCAAATGTGCAGGTTGGCGTGTAATTAAAATTCCACGAATTGTGCTATCACAGGGAGGCATGTGAATAAGCTGTTATAAAAAAAAAAAAAAAAAAAATCCCAAATCATTCATACTCTCCTGCTAAATCAAAGCAACTCACGTCTAAAGTGATACTGTAATTGCCAAAAAAAAAAAGACCTGTGTGATAGTGAACTATCTCTTTATTTAGCCTCACAGCATTGTATATTCTCATATTCCACTCTTTGTCCTAAAGGTGCCAAACTTCATTTCATAAAATATAGGATGAAAGATTTTACTGAAAACTCCCATTTTATGAGCTCGTGTCATTTTATTGAATTGTGATATTTTTATTCAATTTTGTCTTCAGTATAACTTAATTTACTTCTATTTTATTAGAATTATGTGATTTTATGGGGGGGGTTCGTTTCACATCATTTTTTTACTTAATGGCACTTTATTTCATTTGTTTTGTTAGGCCCAAGAAGGCAAACAACATTTATTTAATTTAATTATTATTTTATGACATTTCATTGATTTAACTTTCATTGAAATGATTTGTATTTCTTTTTATTTTAGTTTATTTTTGATTGACCTTTTTTACTCTGACTCAGTGTTTAGACATCTCAGCCGCGACAAGGAAGCTCAAAGCCCCGTGCGACTGCGCGCCGTCACCTTGAGAGTCGAGGAGCCTGTAGTAAAAATAAAATAATTGCTGTAATTTTTCTCGTTATTCTCCGTCAATGTCACATCGAGAAACCGGCGAGACTATGCACGCAGGGAACAAGAAATTCTTTTTTTATTTGCGGCCCACGTAAACCGGATTACTGCTCTGCCTGTCCTACCGTGGCAGGGGAGTGATTGGATTAACGGCGTGGAGAGCGCAGCGGCGCGGCGGGAGGATAGATTACCGGCACCGGTCGGGTCTTGTCGATGGGCGCTTGGCGGGCCCCTGCTGGGAGCCCAAGAAGGTCTTCGACGTCTTGAAGGGGGGCCCTCCTGATAACCATCTCGACGTGTACCATGTGACTACTCTCCCCGCGCCGCTATATCTGCTCCCCCAGCTTCGGCAGTTCACTTTTAGACACTCTGATGTCCATTAGGCTTCTTGGGCTGCAGTGCTGCTGAGTGCAGATAAAGCGGGCATTGGCTCGGACCGCTCGCATACTTGTGGGCGGCAGAAATATCAAAAGCGCTATGCGCTACTGCTACCGCGCCAGTGTGTATTCAGCAGTTTGCATGTGCATTACAGCCTGTGCCCAGATTTTTTTTAAAGGTTATTTGAAAGTCAAACCTGTTCAAATAAGCATGAGCTGATGAGTTAACACGTTTTTAGCCAAAACTAGTGTCACTCGTGTCAGGACCTCTTAAATCCTAGATCAAGTCAAACCTTTGAGTTAAGACGAAATCCAATACCAGGTTCATAGATCTTTATCGGATACGTCTGAGTCCGAGATTAGACCAAAAGCGGCCTCGAAACCATGACCAAGATCGATCTTGTGTTCTTTATCATTACTAATACCAATGTAGACCCCAGACCTTGCTAATAAAGACGGTGTTCCCTATGTCTAAGACCGAGACGACTTACAACACAATGGAGACCGAAAGCCCCTAAAAATGATCCGTCCAGAGGACAAGACCAAGATTTCATGTTCTACATCATTAGGAAAAGTTAATAAATGGCATACCATCCATCCAGGACTGAGTGCAAGACAAGTTTGAAATCTTTTCCGGAACAGGAAAAAAATAACAAATGGATGTCAGTACCATGACTTTGAGAAGTCAAGGTCAAAATTAAGAGTAAAATCCGAACCCGAAAGCCCCTAAAAGGGATCGTAACGGCAAACGTTTTTTTTGGAGCTAGTGTCAATGGTGTCAAAACCTATTCCAATGAGAGTCAGTCAAGAATTTAAGGAGTTCAGATCACACATTAAGCCCTCAAATCAGTTTAAAAAAAATCCAGAGCGTACAATACAATACATCTTGATTTATATAGCGTACTTTGTCTGAGTCCAAGACGAGACACTACGCTAGTCCCAACATTGCCAAATTGAGGAAATGTATCCCCGCATTATTATTTCAGCACACTTTATAGAAACAGAACAGTTCATATTACTGCACTTTTAAGTCATCTCTGTTCATTTGCCCTGGCAACTTGCAACTCTAGCTGGGAAAACGATACCCTTCCCGCTAAAGCCTCCCCTGGGACTGATGCGGTGTGTTATTGAACAAAATGTGGCTAATCGAACTGTGGCAGACGTCATCCTAATTGATGTTGAATGACTTCAGAATTAACAGTTTTAACTGTCCCGGCAGGGGCGGATCACAGTTTTTAGTTTTGGAATTATTTTGAGAGTAAGCTTGCCGTTTTTACCGCTAAAGCGTGTCCCCACCCAGTCTTTGAGAAGCAGCTAATACCTCAAACTCCCTCTGGGTACATCGAAATGCGAGTGCAGAATCAGTGAGGAAAAAAAGGCAGAAGAAAAAATATTTCACTGGGATGCTAAATGCGACACTTAACCCCTGGCGGGATTAGTGGCAGACAGAGTTTGTAGCGCGGCGACGCACAGGTGCAAACGTGTCTGAATGTGTTACTGTCAAGCAAATTGGAGCTGAGGAATAAAGCTCAGTAAATCCTCGGCTGGACCTGCGGATAAATGCGTGAGACGCTTCCAAATTCAACAATATATCAGCCATTTGATCTCGTAGACAGGACGACCAAATGTGTTTAGATTTCACCCAGCAAGCAGAGAATTGGAAAATGATGCACTTCATTTGTTTTGCTGAAACACCAGAAAAGTCTGAAATTCAATGGACTGTGCTTTAGGCTTGCAGTCAGCATTCAGGCGCACTTGAAAGCTTTTCTATAAGTGGACCTCCAGGCGAAGTGCGTCGATAGCAATTGATGTAAAACGATTCCGTACAATTGCTTGTCACAAACGATATGTATGAAAGGCACTTTTTTTTTTGCTGTTGTTTTGCGAACATCTTCTCCAGATGTGCTGCGATTGACCCTCAGCTGCTTCAAAATCGGACGTGAAGGACAAGCGAGAAGGCAAACGAGAGACGTCAAGTCAGCAAGTTAAAGTTTGACAAAGTGCTGGCGCTGGAGGACGTTGTGCATAAACGCCCAGGGAAGGAGCCGCCTGTTTGGCAGCTTGTCAAATCTGACGCCTTTTTACGAGCATGGTGGAGATCCAGACGCTGTGTCAAGCTGACACGAGGAAAACGTGTTTGCCTTTCAAAGCGAGGAAGGCAATTAGTAAAGATGACAGCATTTTCCTGTGATTGCTTTGTGCGGAAAATGTCACTCTGCGTATACTTTGGGGCTGGTTCTTCTTCGTACTGTATTTGAAATGAGGATAGATTTATACATGGACGGACAGATGAGAGGATTAATTAATGGACAGCTGACATGGATGGATGGATAGATGTGTGCATGCATGGATGAATGCATGGTTGGCTGGATTGATGGATGCACGGGTGTGCATAGAGGTGGGTCGGTGCGAGTTCTGGGTGGATGGCTGGATGGATGGAATGATAAATTAAGTGACAGTTAAATGAGTGAACAGATGACTAACAGGTGATGGGTTGATGGATGAAAGGAATGGATAGATGAATGACTGAACAATTGGACAACTGCATGGATGGGTGGAGGGGCGGATGAGTGAATAAAAAGAGAAGATGATTGAACCTGAAGCCAGAGGCAGGTGCACAAGTGGACGGATGAATCCAAGGATGGATGGATGGCTAGACGAAAGGACACATTCAGTGATGGATGAGCGAGGTTCAGACAGACTCAAAACACGTTTTGTGAGTTTTTTATTTGAAAATATTAATAAAGAGCTTTACACACCACCTCAGTCAGTATCGAGGCTGTGGAAATTATTGAGGTATCCCAAATGCAAAAAAAAAAAAATAGGATCAAATTTCAAGTGCTTGACATTCATCCCTTTTCTCAGTATTTTCAAGAAACTTTACCAATGTTCAACTGCTGTTTACTAAAGAATGGTAAAAGGTAGAAATGTGCTTTTTTTCCTGATGAAAGAAGTGCGTTTAAAGCTTTGTTTTGGTATGCTCCATTTTTATATAGCAAGAGAACTCAATTTTCTGTAGGCCGTCAAAAATTTGTCAAAATGGTCCAAAATGGCTGGCACCGGCTCTCCCAATTTGAGAAATTGAATGAGTTCATGGTTGGATGGGCCAACTGACAAATGAATGGACAATAATGATGGATGACCAGAACCGATGAATTCAAGGAATAAATAGATAATCATGAATGAACAAAGAGAGTGGAACATGCAAAGTGGATAGACAGTTTTACAAATTGCTGGACAGATGGATGGCCGGACACTCTGATGAATGGAAAGAACAGCAAAATGATGAGGAACCGCTGGTCAGACGGATTGAGGCGTGGATGGGCAGATGGCGAGATCTGTGGATGCGTGTGGATGGACAGACAAATGCATGGACGACTGGCTCGATAGACGAACGGACGGATGGCTACACGGCCGGTCATCTGGATAGAATCAAATGATTGAATGGATGAACGTTCCAACAGGCAGATATTGGATGGTCCCATGGACCAATAGATGCAGGAGTGGCTAGATTGATGGGCAAATGCTTGAAAGGATTGATGCAATGGATGAATGCATTACTGAGTGAACTAACTCTCGATCAGGGTTAGGAGAGGTAATATGGTTGGAGGTTAGTGTTGGTACGGTTTAGGTCTAGAGTTGGGTTTTGGGTTCGGGTTAGAGGTGGTTGGGGTTTGGTTGGGGTTAGGGGTAAGGTCATCAGTGAGAGTTATTAACAGAGTTAGAGGTAGAGATCGTCGTTTTAGGGTTAGGTTCCGAGTGAGGGAGTATATTACTTGGGTTAGGTGTTAAGGTTTGTAGGGTTAGGGTTGGCGTGGTTAGGGTTTTGTTTGAATAAGATTAGGGTGGGTAATTAGTGCTCCGCACTATTTATTTGAATCCTAATAAGATCAGAGGGCTAGAATTAGTGTTACTAGTTACTAATTCTTGTGTTGCTAGCCTACCGTTCATCGGTTTAGGTATTTTTATTTTTTTTGTGTGTGTGTGTTAAGAAGCTTCGGGTTTAGTGTTACTGATGGCACAAATTTTTCTGTTCAGAATTTTCACACATGGCAGCTTTTCTGCCCATGTGTGCTTGAGAATTGTGTGCAGCATAATTTCACAAACAGCAACAGATTGACTGCCAACCGACTTTCCTTCCAAACTATAAGCGATATCATTTCAAAACACTTTGTAGTAGAGCCAGATAACTTTGTGTCGGGGCATAAGGTCATTTCCCGTAAATTCTACAAGCTCGGATTGCAAAGTGAGCAAGGCAGCAGACGCAACAAAATACTGAAGTCAGGACCTCCATTGATTGGAACCTTTTGTCCTCTCCAACGGTTCTCTTCAGGCTGGAACCAAAGTACTGCGCTAAATCCGCGTGTAATAACAGCGAGGATAAATTGTTCCTCCGCCGGTAGACTTGACTCTGTGGCCATGTGTTATTTATATGATCTGTCGATAGTGTAATTTGACCTCCCCCTGCTACGAGACCCCCGTCGTAATCTGTGTGATCTCCATGATTAATATTGTTTTAGCGTGTCGAGCTGAAACGCACAATACCGCGCCGCTCTTCGCCACATCCGTCTTGTCCAGCTCATCGCCGCTGTGATGAAAGCAGCCACACGCGGGTACGAGAAAGAGGGAAATAGATTTTTAAAAACCGTGCCTGCAAATGGAAGCTGAGGGGCGAGATGATGAATGGGTGATTGTTTGATCGATTAATATCCAGCCTTGGAGGATTTACAGCGACGGGGACTTCATTTCATGTTCGGCTGCCTTTGAAGCCATTCAAGAGATCGTGGTGTGCACATCCGTTCTCTGCCTTTGGCTCTTGCTTTGCCTGCTACCAGCGCTCAGGTTGACGTTTTCATCCCGATCCCTTATAGTTCCAAACCCAATTTGAAGGTTTATTTTTACATGAGTAGAAATCGTTATGAGGAGATGTTGGAATGATGCTTGTGACAACGAGATACTTAAACCGATAGACAGATATGCGGATGGTTGGTGAGACAAATGATGAAAAATTGTGTAATGGGTGTGGATGGATGGCGGGCCGCACAGTCATATGAATGGATGGAAACGGTACCGTACGTTAATGGCTCGAGTGATTTGTCAGTGAAGGGGCAGAAGAAGCAATGGATGGAACGTTGTGTCAAATGATTGTCCGGCAATTTCCATCGAAGGAGGAATGAACGCACAGCCAGGCAGAGATGCGTGGTGGGTTGGATTGAATGAATCAATTCATGGATGCCTTGATGGCCGGATGGAGTGATGAATGGACAGATCTATGGATGGATTGGCAAAAGAAGGGTGGATAGTCAGGCCGTTTGGCAATCGAGTAAAAGTGATCGACAAACTAATGAATGAATAAGCAGGTTTGTGTGTGTGTGTGTGTGTGTGTGTGTGTGTGTGTGTGTGTGTGTGTGTGTGTGTGTGTGTGTGTGTGTGTGTGTGTGTGTAAAGAGAATTGAACTCATGGATTACTGGATCCATGGATGAAATGATTGTTTCCTGGATTAATATGCAGCCTGGGATTTTATGACTTCATTTCATGCCGGGTTGCCTTTCAATCCGTTTCAAGAGATTCCGTGTGCACTATAGCTTTGCCTTCTATATGAATACAAACAGAACATAGCCTATACATTCTGGATGTAAACAGACTTTAAACATTTGCATGAACGCCAGCAGTGGCTTTTCAGCCGTTACTATCGACAAAGTGATCAGAAGACTTCCTTGGAGCGCTTACTGAAGGTGTTCGCCTCCGCCGACAATGGTGTTGTTTAATACCCTACCCCGAAAGGATTTCACCACCGCGTATTGGAACAGGTGGTGGGTGATTCTTCGCCATCCAGCAGCGATGGCGCCAGACATTCATGAGATGTTAAACCCGCGGTATCACTTAATCCCCCGATGCCCGCGAGTTACATTGATGACTGAATATTCTCATGGATGTGTGTGTGTTGTTTTTTGGTGTGTATTTGAATCTTCCTCTTCTTCAATCAGGTCGGAGGACACACCATGCTACCCATCCGCTGGATGCCTCCCGAGAGCATCATGTACAGGAAGTTCTCCACAGAGAGCGACGTGTGGAGCTTCGGCGTCATTTTATGGGAGATCTTCACATACGGCAAGCAGCCTTGGTTTCAGCTGGGTAACAACGAGGTAAACAATCTGTTTTTTTTTTGTTTTTTTTTCTCTTCATTGACATTTCATTTGTCATTGGTCCAACTCATTGTTGTTGCCCTACGTTTGACTGAGCACGAACTTCACTTTCCGTTTTTGGTGGTATTCAATACTTTATGGTTTCACATTACTCGTACCCTAATGTAATGAAAAAAGTGGAACACATGGTCAGCTCACGTCGCTGAAGTCTCACAAGATAAGCTACTCATCTGGTGTTGCCTTTGAGTCCGCTGTGTTCTATTCATTAGCGCGCATTCCACAAATTGGAGCAAATTATTGAATGAGTTGTTTTTTGACGCTATGATTAGATACGTGTGAAATTAATAACGTTGTGTGCTTCTGTGTGTGTTATGGGGTCCCCCCCTCCCACCCCCGTCAACGGCAGTGCCTTGGTAATTACACACCTTTTAAAAAAAAAAAATGAGCTAATTTTTAAGCTCTAATAGTGGTCCCACGAAGCAACGTCAGAGTGTCAAAACAACATTTATTCACGCAGCTAATTGGAGTACGAGCCCAACAAAGGCAACAATCACTCATCCCGTTAGCAAGGTCTTAAAGTAGCCGCCCACGCGGTTAGCGCCGCTGCTTTTCAATTCTTAGTAAAGATCCACTTTGTGTTGATCAAAATGCAACAATCCCCATGACTTTGTTTTAATGAACCGAGTGTCAACAACCTGGGGTAATGAATGTCATGTTTTTAGCAAAAGGTTTACTTTTAAATTTTGGTCATGACAAGCAAAGCTAAGCAATCGGTTTCCTTTGTGCAACTCTATTACTGAGGACGCTGTCATACACTCACAGCCATGCGATACAGATAAAACGATCAACAATGCTGTAACATGCACTCCAATTACAATACGATACGACTTTCTTCAGTGACGATGCAAGCGGATTCAGTCCAATTACCATGCAGGATGATTCCATTCATTTATTCCAATGAGCCTGTCACTTGTGCTCTTCTTCCGAGTGTAGAGTGTGACAGAAAGTATTTTCACATTTAAGGTGAGCTATATTGTCCAAATGGTTTTCTTTGACATAGCTTTCAGGAAAAACTAAGTCCATGATTTACAGGCAGCCTCAGACTTCGGTGACTCACGCCTCTTTGGTAGCCGCGCACACATTTCCAGGTTGCGAAATTTGGACAGGAGGATATGCGGAGGTGACAAGTGTGTAACCTCAGGCGGATTAAAGGGGAAAAAAAAAAAAAAAAGGACTTCTGCTCAAATGTGAGAATATGGCCTTTTGTGTTCAATTCGCAAAGCTCACCAATTCACGAGAATGATGATTTACTGATTTACGTAACACTCCTCGTGATGTGCTACGATACACTCCAGTTACAAATAGATAACAATACAATTCACTCCCGTGACACTGAGCTACAATAGCACTCACTCCAATGACTGTACAATACAAATCATTCCATTTGTGATTCGGTCCACTAAGATTCAGATTTTTATTTTTTTTTTCCAGTCCACATCCCTCATTGTTTCTACTCCACCCACAGGTCATCGACTGCATCACTCAGGGCCGCGTGTTGGACCGGCCCCGCGTTTGCCCCAAGGAGGTGTACGATATCATGCTCGGCTGCTGGCAGCGGGAGCCGCAGCAGCGACTCAACATCAAGGACATCCAGAAGGTCCTGTTCGCCATGGGGAAGGCCACGCCCGTCTACCTAGATATCCTGGGCTAGAGACCGAGCCAGTACGGGAATAGCCAAACCCCCCCCAGCCCCCTGCGTCACTGTCGAGGAAAACCACCTACAATGTTTGGGAAGGACTTAAGTGCCTGCAACACTTTTGGATATAGTGGATAAAATATAAAAACAAAAACAAAAAACCAACAACAAAAACACGCACTTTTACATTCTGTTTACTTGCTGTACAGGTTTAAAGACTTTTTCTTTCCCCGCGGAAAAAAAAAAACAACCGAAATATTGAGATTGACGACAACAAAGGGCCACAGTTTGATAAGAAGAGTTAGAATCCATCTTGGCATTTGGTTTTATGAATATATATGGAAATGTTACATATATTTTATATTTATTTCTTTTCTTTTTTTTTTTTTTTCTTTTTTGTCGCGTTTCCGACAGGGCACCGCCCGCCCCGCCCGAGACACCGACGACCAAAACTGTTTAGACTTTTAAAAAGGATGGAAGCCTTACTTTGCACTCTGATTGGCTGGAGCACGACGCGATTTTAACATGCAGCTGAGGCAGCAGGCGAAGGAGAGAACCGATCAGACAAACAGACAAATCTATTTTAATTTAAACAGGAAAAACAAAAAGAGAATGTACATATTGTAAAGTTCTACGTGTCAAAAGTTATGTTAACTTATTTTTTGCCAACTTTTATTCCCCCCCAATTCCTTTTTTCTGACTGTGATCTGGGTGGCTCGCGATTGGTGACGGTAAAAGCCACAAAGAAAGACTTTGGCGTCGCGCCGCCTCACCGCTACACTTTGCTTGGAAAATAGCATTCCTGCCGCCCGTGTGTTCACGCACACGAAGTCGTTTTTAGAGGGGGGAAAGCAGCTTTTTGAACCAGAGTATTGCAGGTGTTCTCCCCCCTCTCCCCCACCCCGCCCCCCTTGCAAGGAAACTCACAGAAGAAACTTTAAAGTTTAATAATTCAAGGTTTTCTTTCTTTGCTTATGTGCTTTCTTGCCGGGAGTTAGCCGAGACGCTCGCTATCGTGTTCAAGGGGAAAGTCACAATTCAAGCGAGAGGCTCAATATAGCTCGGAAACAGGCTTAAGCAAAAACATGGCGTATTGACGCACATGGTGACCGCAGCGTCAAGAGGGGAGTTATGACTCTCGTTACATCGATACATTGACACATTTTTGCCAGCGGGAGGCTCCTAGTTTGCGGTATTCAGTGAAAATGTGGGGATGATGCGTCATCAAACTTCACTGGCATCCCCTGCCCAAAATGGGCTGACTTCCTGTGTCTTTGTGGGCATGACTTTTTTTTTTTTTTTTTTTGTGGGTCTGCTCGTGGTAGAAATGTCCAAATGTCAATGGCCTTCGAGCTGAGTTTTTATTGTTTTATTTGACCTTGTGGTGTGGAGAGTTTCGTGGTTTTGTGTGAATCGTCCCAACTTTGCTGCCAAACTCTGCACACAGGCAACAACAAAAACATCCCACACAATTTAGCGTCACCCATCTGAAACTGGCTTTGGGAGCAAAATTTTTCCAAAATCTGGTGGACCATGATACTTCCGAGCTGTTTTGGTGGAGAAACAGGGGTAGGCGAATAGACGGCTAACATCGTGCTAGCACTCTCTAGCACCCTTCGAAAGCAGATTTAACCTGAGCTCACTCCAAGGAAGCACATTTTTCCTTCTTTTCAACGTCCCGCTACATGCTGCCCATTACTGCTGTGGAGTTTGAGCAAAAGGTCAGAATTTACTCGACTCACAAAAATTTGGGGATATCGTGCTCTCAGGGTGAGCCTAAAATAGCTGTAACCTTTGCAAGTGAATGTAATTTAACCTTCTCAAAACGTTTGCGTGTGCGTTTAAGTTTTAGTACTATTTGTGCAACCAGTTATTGTCTGGGTCGAGTAAAATTGAAATTTGAAGAGCCTCCATCGTCCCTGTTCATATTTTGATGTCATGAGATCAAGATGACACCCTAACAAACAGGATGAGCTCAGAGGCAAGTAAGTGGCCAGCTAGCTGAAGAGCGACATTAGCAGGAATTGCAGATATGCGTGAAAGTCAATGTCTTTAGAAAGAAATGTTGTCGTGAAATTTCACCCTAAAGTTCATTCTACCTAACTTTTGGAGAGTTGTGTAAGTTTGTCACTAAAATTTGAAGAGGACGTTGCAAACTTGAGTCACCCCCCTGTGAGGCTGCTAGCTAGCTCCTCCGGGACTCAACAAACCAGATTCATGCTTAATTAGCCAACATGAGATGAGCTGGAGAAGTTTTTTTTTTTTTTTTTTTTCATTTCAAGGCCGCTGCTTCAGCCTGTTTCCGATGAGTGAAAACTGTGCAAACTGACCGTGTACTTTTTTTTTCTTGCTCTGTCTAAATGTGGGTCTGCGATTGCAGAGTAGTTTTATCTCTACCATCGAGTCATCAAGAAAAATCTCGCTTGTCCTTCACATTTCTTTCCTTTGTTCTTTTATCAGCGAGCTACACGCCGTCGCTCCCGTGGCCTTTTGAACGACGACAAGCTGATAAAAAGAGCCACTTTTGCCTCAAGCACGTACTTTATCGATCAAGCAGTGATCAGTGAATTGTGATGGGTTTTTTTTGTTTGTTTTGTTTGATTAATTGTTTTCACTCAGTATGTTTACAGCTCGCTTTAGTCCGGCTGAACGCTTTGGTATCTAATCGAAGGAGGATTTGGGGCCACAGGGAAGAAAAAAAATACATCTGAGACATTCAATATGGCAGAGGTGGTGATCTGGTGGGAAGAGAATGTCTTTATTTCAGTCACTTTTTCATTTTTAAGCTGTCCATGAAAAACTAACAACATGTATGTTGATTGTTCAAAACACTTCAGGTGGATCAGCGAACATATCAAATTCCAAACAATGTACTTCTTACGTAGTAAACCCGTTATTCACAATTTGTGAGTAGAACACCACAAAATCATGAAATGGTTGAGTTTTCCACAAAAAAATGTCCCCCCCCCCCAAAAAAAAAAACAACAAAATGGCGAAATTGGCAAGTTTGCGACTGCCAAATCACGAATCTTAATTTTTCACAAGACAAAATGAATTTTTTCTCAGAACTCTTTGTTACTATTCTGTAGTCACGGCCCAATGGAGACTCGCTTTCAATCGCGGGTGCGTTCAGGTCTGTACATCTAGGAATCCAATTTCCGTTGGACTAACCTCCAAAACCGCTTTGTAAACATACTGAGTGACCAAGTGTTGCAATTCGGTGTTATGGATGTTTTTTCCTCATGGACTTTTAGGGCCAGGATAGCAAGTGTTGTGAGATAGATCGAGTACGGCGGGACGACATCCGCCCCCTCCCGTCGAAGCTTTTTGTGTATTCTCTTGTGGTGACCATCCCAAGACATTCTGGCACAGGTTGTGATCATTTGCAGGCTCGATGGCGTTCACGGTGAGCTCTTTCTTTTCACGGGTGAACTCATGGACCACTTTATATTTCTGTTGTTTCCCCCCCTCCTCAAGCAAAGCAAACGTTGGCTTCTTCTGACCATGTACTCATGTTACAGAATATAAAAATGTGATATAACAGCTGCGGTATATTAAGATACTGGTACTCCATGATAGCTCTTTGTATTAATGTGACTCTCTCTTTCTCTCTCTCTTTAAGAAAATGTCTTCAAAACAATCAGATGAGTTCCTTTTTTCCCCTCATTTTGTCCTGTGTTATAAAGATGTCTGAATTTGACAAAAAAAAAATCATCATGTCTGCATCCAAATGTTTTACACACACATTAATTAAGGGATGTTCTTGAATGTGTCATAAAAGGAAAAAAAAAGGTTTTTAAGATGTATAGATGCAGAGAAATAAAAGTCCCTTTGCGGAAAAAAAAACATGAAACAAAAAAATTGATCAGGCCAAGGTGACTGAGTTCAGTTGATAATATTTGTTTGTAAATTGACTTGAGGTACCCGCTGCTCAGCCGGACTTTTCCGCAGTACTTTCATGCGTTTAGCTTTTGAAATGTGCAAGTATTTGATTAAACAAAAAGTATTCATTCATTATTGAAGATGCAAGAATCCTGTT
Source organism: Hippocampus comes (assembly GCF_001891065.2). Classification (NCBI taxonomy): domain Eukaryota; kingdom Metazoa; phylum Chordata; class Actinopteri; order Syngnathiformes; family Syngnathidae; genus Hippocampus; species Hippocampus comes. Next base: position 777,320 of record NW_017805135.1, on the reverse strand, counting down.
GACTTTGAGTTTTACGTGACCCGATTGGTAATTCACATATACGGTAGTAATATAATTCATTTCACTTTTAGAAACTCATGATTTGATATTTGACAAATGGAATCATTTTATGGGTGTACAGTATTTGTATTTAGTGTTTAAGTTCTATTGAAGGCTCTCTCCTTCAAATTTAACTCAAGATTTATAATCATTTTGAGTGATATGGAGCCCATAAAAAAAAAATACATAAAATGAATCCAAACACATATGTTTCATACGTAACTTAACCCTATCATGCACCCTGTAACCTGATAACATGATGAGCTGTCCACTGTAGTAACCGCTGTCCCTGAAAGGGTTAATAACATTTTTTTAAAATAAATCTACTAATTTCACTCATTTTGTCACAGTCCAATTCATATACAAACCCCAATTCCAATGAATTTGGGACATTGTATAAATCATAAACAAATTCACTCATTTGCCAATCCTTTTCCACAAATATTAAATTGAATACACTGTCTAAATTGCTGTTTCATGAACGGAGTGTTCATTTGAGGGTTTTTTTTTGTCTTAAAATTGACGTCAGTACAAGAATCCTGTTGATTTTAAGCGATGTCACACCCAAAATGACTGAGGCATTTAACGTAAAAAAAAAATAATAAATTTTAAAAAATCTTTGTGGGTGGCGTCTCCCCAAGTCCGTCAAGGGGTCCCGACTCGTCATTTTTCATATTATCAGACAGCGCGCAGTTGTCTCTGAGGCAGCCTGTTAATTTTGAACGCCGTCTGAGTCATGATTGACCGGAAGTGAAGTGCAATTCTTTTTCCGTAGCGGCAAGCACACACTTTTTTTTTTTTTTTGAAAACACTGTCACACACCAGAAGGCTGTGCTAATTTTGTTTCAAAACACCATGCTTGTATGTTAACTGAACCAAGTCGTCATCTTTTTTTTTTTTTTTTTTTTTTTATAAGAACCAGCTTTCAACTTTTCTGAACATGTTGACGGACCTTTTTCTCTTTTTTTCACTGGAGTAACTATCATACGAAACACAAGTACGAAATATAATGAAAGTGAAAGTATGTTGCCAGTGAGCTAATTCGTCCAATGGCCATCGAGACAAGTTGACATATGAGCAATTTCCTGCTAAAACGAACATGACAACCATTGTGCACGCGCGTGCGTGATCGCGTTCGTGTGTGTGTGTGTGTGTGTGTGTGTGTGTGTGTGTGTGTGTGTGTGTATCGCGTGACTGATGGATGATTTTTTCTTACCATTTTCGGTCTCATCATTTCCTGGTTTGAAATTGGCTCATTCCGAAGCGTCAGCTTCAACATACAGCGTGCTTCCTGTCACCCCACAAATGTGGATTTTTATTAATAGCATTTCTTGTGGGGCTTCAAGTTAGGATTAGTGTTCAAAATTACAAGTCCAATGAGGGTGTCGAGCCGCAGTAGAGTTTCAACCAGGGAGCAGGATGTAATTTTTTGGGTTTCAAACGCAGACTTTTTGGGGTTGGGGTCAGCTTTTGAAACTTAAGTTAGGGTTTCAAATCTGGCTTTATAGCTCAGGTCAGATGAGTTGTTTCTTTGTTGAGATGATTGTAAAAATAGTTTCAACCCGTTGCCCAAACGACTTTCCCGAGCTTTTATTACAAGAACGGGGTCACTACTTTCCGTTCAGCGCTATGAAACATCAAAGCCTTAAAAGCAGATGACTTCACATGTTGCTGATGATAAATTCCGCCGCGGAATCTCCCGGGGATGTCAGTCCGGGTTTCATGTGACTGGGGGGTGTCCATTAGCGTGAAAATGGAGACGCGCTTTGGTGGTCGGGGACTTGAGGTCGCTTAGCACTGTGTTATGATACACTACTGGAATTGTTTATCGATTCACAATTACTTACTGCACTTTGCGTGTGTGTGTGTGTGTGTGTGTGTGTGTGTTTGTGTGGTTTTGTCTCAAGTGTTCACTTTGTCGCTGCTTGTGTGAACTGATGGACTCTTCAACCTAACGTTTTGCCTGCCCAACATGCAAACAACATGCTGCAGATGTCGGTGAACATTTGTTCATTTGGAGCCGGTTTGTGTCATCCCAGGTTGGAAGTGATGATGTAAGAAGTAGGTCTGGGTTTCAAATTAGGGTTTCCAGAAAGGGGTGGGGTTTCAGAGGAGGATTCAAGTTAGGTTTAAAAAAAAAAAAAAAAGGGGCCGGGGGAACTGATTTCAAGCTAGTGTTAGGGTCTTGAGCATTGGTGTATGAGCAATATGCAAGTATAGTAATTATTGTATGAGTATGCAAATAAGCAAATATGAGCAGAATATAGACTTCAGGTTCCAAACTAAAAGTTTGAAATAAGGGTTTCAAGGTTTTAAGACCAAACTAGGGTTTTGAGGCATTGGTTGGGGTTTCAAAAGTAGTTTAAGGGGTTCAAGACTAGTATTTGGTTTTAAGACAGGTTTCTGAATTGAAAATAGGGTTTCAGGCTTGAGGCAGGGTTTCAAACAAGGGTTGGAGTTTTAAATTAGGATTTGAGTTTCAAATGCGGCTTTGAAGCCAAAGTTAGGCTTTCAAGCCATGTTTGAGGTTTCAAATGATGGTCAATATTTCCAATTCGGGTTTGAAGCCAAATTTATGGTTTCAAGTTAAGGTTTCAGGCTTGGGGCATGGTTTCAAAGGGGATTGGGGTTTGATATTAGGGGTTTTATTTAAGCATAGTAGCGACTAGGGAATAGAAAAAACAATTGTACAAAAAAAAACATTAGCGAAGGTGAAGGACAGAAAACAACACCTGGGAGTTCAAAACAGGGTTACGGTTTCAAAAGATTTGAAGTCAGTTCAAGATCGGATTTCAATAAGATAGCGGTGGCGGTCTTTAGTCAGTCAGTCAATGTTTGAAGAAGAGGAGCTGAAGGAAAACTCTTCCTCCATGCTAATGCGGCAGCGCCAGTCTGGGCGTGTTGAATAAGCAATGAGGGCAAAGTAACGGCACCGTGGCCTGGCTTTGTCAACTAAGCCTCTTTACATAATTCAAAATAGGAGCCTTCACTCTCATGTTCATGCTTATTTTGACAGGAAACCACGATAGTTTTGCTGTCAAAGTAAAACTTTTTTTTTTTAATTTTATTTTTTTTATGTGACATCAGAGGGCAAATGAGGAGAGAAGATGACTGTGGAAGCACAATAGTGTCACACTGTCAATAACAAAAAAAAAAGACCATATTGTAAAAAAAACAAAAAAAAGCAACCTAGCAATACAGCTAGCAATACGGCTAGCAATACAGTTATTTAAAGGTGTAAAAGAATCAGGGTTATAGAGGTCAGGTGAGGGGTGTTTGGTACAAGTTTAAGGATTATGATTGAGGGTTTGTGATTAGGTTAGGAGTTTGGTGGGGTTAGCTTTTGGAGTGTTGTTATGGTTAGCTTTTGTGGTGATGAGTTTGGGACTGTGATTGGAAGGCAAGGGTAAGGATGTAAATTTAAGTGTTTCACTTTATTATGGGGTTAGGATTAGATCACACATAGACACGAACAATCGGCGTGAAAGGCCATCTCCAAGTGACCACTTTGCGGGGCAGAGCTGCATCCCTGGCCAACTCTACATCATCCACCCATAGAGGTCTTCTTGCAGTTCATTGTAAACGCACCTTGCATGCTTGGACCTGCTACCGGACTCGAGCAAATCAATTTCTTCTTCCAGCGTGACAATGATGATCAGTGCGCTTCACATGCGCCGCGTTTAAAGAAAATTAGAGATGCTGCTTTGATTGTCTGTGTTCACACCCACCATAGCGCAAAACACCCTTTGGTTTAAAAAGTAAAATCCGACATGATGTGATGTGCCAGCTTGCGCATGTCTGTAAAAATACCCGCACAAGGTCTTACTCGACTCTATTCGGATTTAGACCTCCTGCTAGACTTGTGCTGGGCCCGAAAATAGAGTCCGAAGTGGAAGCTCCAAATAGGATATGACACAGTGTGAACACTCTGTTACAAAGTGGAAACTTTCTGCTCTATTGGCTATTGGAGTGACTTTTAATCAAGTGGAAATCTCTTCGGCTCACAATGCCTGAGCATCACTTGACCCTTGTCACCCTGCACCCATACACACACACACACACACACACACACACACACACACACACACACACGCTTTCTCATACTTGAGTTATGGATTGTCGAAGAGCAGTTAGCGACAGATGTCTGCTTGGTGTTAATTAAACAGACCTCTGTGCTGTGTTATGATTGGCCAGCCAGCATCCCGGGTGTGTGGCTTAGCGTCTTCTTCTTTGCTATTCAGTTTGTCGGCAGTTACCATGCTGTTGGCTTTCCCGCGAATATGCCAATCCTATTCCCAGCCCAAACCCCGTGAACATTTCCTATGTGGCTGATAAGGACATGCTGAGATCTGTCTTTTGTCAGCAACAAGCAAAAGCACCTTCCTCATCTGCAGCTAACTCTCAGCAACAGCTTCCCAAATGCTTTCAACTCAGGTGAACTGCAAAAACAGCCACACAATCACTAACCTGTCGGTTTGGATTGACTAACGCACAAACAAACTCGCGCAGTAACGAGCTTGCGCTCAGTAAATAAGGGAATCACGATTTGACTAACCACCCCAGTGACTAGCACACCGATGAACAGATTGACTCACCCATTAATTCACCTGCTAACTCATCCACCCACTCATCAACAGACTTGCTCACTCAGTGTCGATCAAACTAACCGGCTAACTAATTGACTCATTGACCGACTGACACACTTGTTCACACAGTCAATCATTGACTCACACACTCACTAACTTACTAACACGCTGTCAGCGACTGACTGACCGACTCACTAACTCAGTGACTAAACAATCCGTTCAACAACTACCAATTCATTGACAGGACTTTCTAGACTCTGTTGAAACTCATTAGCGCCTCACAGTGGTCATTTTTCAATTTCAATTGGTCTTCCTTTTGGTGCTTTGTCACAGAATAACAAGATGTTATCTAATATGTTTATATTGTATTCTGAGTGTATTCTTACAGAATCGTCCATGTCAAACATCCACCAACATTGAGTGTTGACCAGCCTTCGTTTCCGATGCGCACCACGTCTCACCTCCTTTTTGACGAACTATGTCTCGACACTCAAGCTCGTTTCACTGATGCATTTGACCTTTACCGACAGCACCTCCATCAATACAGCAAGCGATGAGTGGCTCCATAAATTTAACACGCTATTGGTTCTGTCAGAGGGTGTGCCATTGTGGAATGGTTTTATGTTAGCATGTTGCTGCTAGGGACAATTTAGAGTTTTCTATCAGCCTGCCATGCATTTTTTTGGAATGTGGGAGGAAACCGGAGAAAACCCACGCAGGCACGAGGAGAACATGCAAACTCCACACAGGAAGGCCGGAGCCGGGATCGAACCCACGATCCCTGCACTGTGAGGTCGACGCGCTAACCAGCGGGCCTCCCCATTCGTTATTATATATTAGTTATTAGACCCCAGGAAGTATGTCTGTGCATTGTTCAACCCAAATGGGATCGTTAAATAAACAAACACAAAGGCCAAACTGTCTTGCAGTTTACTAAGTGACTAACTGACAGTCTCATTAATTCACTCACTGACAGTTTCATTAATTCACTCACTGACTAACTAACCCATTCACTCGCTCACTGATAAACATACTTTACTCAATAAGGCACTCACTTTCGTATCCACCTGCTCATTCATGTCCTCACTGACTAATAACGTTCTATCCACCGCGTCGAAGCCGTGCACGCAGAGAAATGCGCGCTGCCTCCTGATTGGTCGCCTTTGATGTGAGGGTGCGGCGGGAACCCCACCCAGGAGACGGGAGCTGCGTTCCTTCCTGGTTCCCATATCTGACTCTGATGAAACCGCTTCATTGATGTTTGAACATCACAAGCATACCTTTGCTTTTTTATTAAGCTGTCAAGTGATATTTCACTCTGCTTTCACTCTCCAGGACTTCTTTACTAGGAATTTAGAGGAGACTGTTTAAAACTGTGTCAAGGGAATAACATGTCAGTAACATGCTTTCATCAAAATACCCCAAAGATTAAGACTAACTTCACACACCTTGTTTCTTGTCTTGCTGAAGTTAGCCTGTTTTGAAGAAATAGCAATGTCTTATCAAAGTGAGCCAACCGTCATTCTGCCCAGTATGCTAGTGGGCCAATGTTGAGGCCAGTTTTCGTCACGCTTTTGCACCAAGCAAGGCTCCATGGGCTTTCTCTCGTCATCTCGCCAGCAAGTGTATGTGCGTAACAGCATGCTTGATCTTGCCGTTGAGTGCGTGTGTAATAGTGGGATGGATGTTGACGGTATGCGTACATGTTGTGGCCGTCGTTTGGCCGACTTGCTTTTCTGCACCACATTCACCAGACAGTGTATGCAACTAATATTCAACGAATAGGCACTCGCCAGCCAACTGGGATGCATACACTGGCCAGTGAAAATGAAGTCGGAAAATGAAGCTTCAAATTTGCTTCATGAACCTTTTTTTTTTTACTCCTCTAGATGGCATTATTTCTTTAAATGAAGGCAAGTCAGTGTCCTTTCAGCCCAATGTTCAACAGAGGTTGCCATCCAGAGGAGTAAAGAAACTGGTTCATGAAGCAAATTTGAAGTTTCTTTTTCCCCCCCATCACTAATATTCATGCAAGTGTGCATCTTACGGCCAGAGTTTGCCCATTTCCGTTTCAGCTGTCTCCTTTTCTGCCTGGCTCTACTGAGTGGCTCTTATCATCTTGCCGGTGAGTGTGCGTGATCGTGTTGTCGTTTGGCCATCTCCTCTGCCTTGTCACAAAATGTGCTTCTGCTTGTGGAAGCATAGCCCAGTCTGTGTCCCTAAATACAAGAAAAAAACATTTTGACTCCCAGCGGTAAACACTTCATGCACGTTTCTGTGTGTATGCAGCACATGAACACATGGCCAAACACAAACCACAACTTCACCACGCAATCAAATGGCGCTTATTAGCCCCTTATGCTGTTAGCTGAGGATTGCCTGCTATAACAAGGATTGATATTGTTAAAGTTCATTGACGACTGTAAGTGTAAACGTGAGAATCAATCTGTCTGTCTTTCTAGACGTTTTCTGCAATTGCATGCCGACCCGAGCATATATTCCGCCTCCCTCGGCTCCGGCTCACACGCCACCCTAATGATGTAGGAAATAGATGGTCTATAAGTACCACGGACATCATGAAGCTATCCATCATTCTAAAACAACAGGCTCCATGCATTAAGTATCCAAATAGTCCTGAGTGGTGCTGTCTGCTTTTATGCGCTTTCTCGGTCCCCACGAGGACCTCCGTCCATCATATCCCGACCGTTTATGTTATGACCTTTTCGTTTCTCTTGCCAGGCATCGCTCTGTCCTTTGCTGCGAGCCTGCACTCGCTCTTCCGAGGTGCAGATGAAAGATTCATATGCGAGCGAGCTCGAGAAAGGATGAGGGAATATCTCCACCAGTGGAAGTTAATTAGAATGTGGCGTTGCGGAGCCGTCGCTCCGCTCTTGACATTTCATCTCACTTTTTGCAGACAAATCTGCAGCAGAGAGAGCGAGCGAGAGAGAGTTAGTGCGGGAGAGTGAGAGGTAATGCTTGACCTTGCTCGACATGCTGATGCATCGCTGCCGATGGCCCGCATCAGTCTGCCTGTCTGCGATAACGTTCGACGCGAAACAGCACAGAACCATCCCACAAGTTCTTTTCCGAGCCCGATTAACAATGGTTTATTCACAGAAGCTTTTCAAGATGAGTGAGTGGGTGTACGAGCGACGGGCAAGCGGTGAGAAAGCTAAGGAAGCGTTTGAAAGGGGGAAGAAAAGGGAAAGAGGGGACTCAAGCTAGGTGTGAATATTAGTTCTGATTTTCGAGAGGAGCAAGTGGGTGGTGAGCAATCCAAGGAAGAAAGTTTAATAAGGAAAAGGGCATAGGAACTACTCGTTCGGATTGTTTACAGCAGTGGCCCCCAACCACCAGTCCGCATATGAATATAAATCCGTATAAATGGGCAATATACGTTGGGTTGGGTGATCATATGATACAGTGACAGTGACCAGCTCTGAGCTTACCCTAACAAATGTGGCCGAGTTGACCTCATCCTTATGTACTTTGGTTTGCAGTAAAGTAAACAAGAAGCAATATTACGAAGACAACAATGACGGAACCTGGATTTAAAAACGCCATCTATGACTTGGCATTACCTTTCAAAGATGAAGCTATTTTGAAAAAAAGAAGTTCCTCACAATGGCTTCTGTGGCGGTTTTCAGTGCAGATGCTTTGAAATTGGCCATTTAAAAATGTCAAACGGTTGCTGGTCAGCAAAAAACCTGAAAAAATATTCTTGTCTGCACCACTCTGCGGCGCCATGAAGGTTGGAGGCCACTGGTTTACAACTGCAGCTTTTGTGAGTGCAACAAGTCGGTGTTTGTGAGGCAGGCAAGCAAGTGAGTAAATTCCAGTTGAGCTAATCTTTTTAAAACAAAATTGAAAAAAGAAATATGCTGTACTGTAATGCAAACATATTGAATAATAATAATACTAGTAAAATAATAATACAACGTTTTTACTTTTTGTCACCTCAGACCAACAGACTCCGACACCCTTGATCTCGTTTTTTTTTGCATTTATTTTTTTACATGCATTTACTCTATCCATCTATTTACACTATTGGGTATGTTGCAGCCCGGATTGGTCTCTCTATGCAGAAATATTGAGTGACCAGCCCAGCCATCTGTGACACTCAACAGTATCAGTGGTTAAAAAAAAAAAAAAACATGGCTGGTCTTGTTTCCGACCTTTAGCAGTATGACACATCAAAAACCGAAAGTTCCAAACTAAACAGTTCTCTCTTTGGATTCTCTTTGAGAAAAAACATTACAATCGCTCGGCTAAATGGGAAAGAAAGGTTGGAAACATTTGTCGCTGGGGGAGATGATCAATCAAGACAAAGACAAACATTGTTTCTGGGTGTGTTTGTGTGCGTGCGTGCGTGCGCGTGGCGTTTATGGTCGCCATGTGGCTGTGGGGAAGGTGGAATTGTGGAAAGCAGACTGTATTATTGGACAGCAGTGCCGCTCCCAGACGATGATGCGGGCCAGGTGATGGATCTGTTTAATGCCGGCTTTACGGCCAGCAATCCCCCCGCTGAGGATTTCTCACTGTCTGAATGCTTAAAGGCAAACCCGAACCGCCGGGAAAGATCCAAATGACCCCTTCAGAAAAACGAGCGCTTCCACGCCGAGCGCTCAAATCGCGCCGACACGCCTCACTGTCCTCACATCCTTCATTTTTCTTTTTTTTTTTTTTTTCAATTTCTTTCAAATGCTTGACTCCATTTTCTCGCCTTTGGAAGATTGCATGACAAGAAAAGAAGAGCGGCAGCAAGGTGACTCACTCGGTTGATTGTGGCACCTGCAACCGTCACGAATGTGACATCGACTGGCTACATTGACACACTCTGCGTTTGGAGCAGTTTGGAGGAAAATTGGGGAGATTAGGGATTCGACGGGGTTTGGGGGTTGAGGATTGGGTAAAGATGGAGTTAAGACCTCTGGGTATTATTTAGGTTAGGTTCGCTACCTACTGTCCATTGAAAGTGACATCATATGATGTCACCTTGGGAATGTCAAGGGTCACCTGGTTTCTGGGTGTGGTCATGTGACATTTGCAAGGCGAGCCAGTAGGCGGTTTGACGTCAATTTCCATTGACAGCAGGGGGCAGTACAGGACAAAATGGCGGCCCTTTGCGATGTGAGAAAAGGGTGCATTTCGGGCTTTTAAAAGAGTACAATGAGGGTTAGCCCTTGTGAGGATAAAGGGGATCAGAAAATGAATGAATTTCCCTATCACGTTTTCCTTCTTATTGTTCAGTCGAGTGTAGTTTGCCCAAACTCACATCAGGTCATTTGGCACTACTGCTCTGCTGCAGCTTGTATGGGCACCAGAGTCACCCATTCCACCATGCTTCCATCTTTGTAAAACGTGCAAGACTTTTTTTTTTTTTTTTTTTTGGTATAAATTGCTGTGATTCATATTTAAAATGGAAGGCTTAAGCGTAAAGGTAACGTGAGAATCTTCTTTTACATGTGTCTCTCTTATCTTAAGTGGCTAAGTGAAAGAGCCCGGGTACACTTCATGTCCGCATTAGAAATAGTGTAATAATAAGCTACTTAACCGCATAACGCTCAGACTCTGCGGCCGCCGAGTGATCATGTGAGGAGGGAGGGATGTCAATGGGGAAGCGAAGCCATGCGGTGCAGATAAGAGCGTATTAGAAAGGGGAAAAAAAGATAACCAGTGGGAAGAAGAGCACAAGATTGCTATAGGTCCAGAACGCTCATAGGAGAAGAAGACCGGGTGAACCTGTGGGGTTAGTATTTAGGACTTTTCAAAAACGAAGGTGAGCGCTGATTGATTTGTATGTTAGGATCAGTTATAGTGAGGTGAGATTAGTGTTGGGGATTGATTGGGGTTAAAATGGTCGCAAAGTAGGGTTAGGATTTTGGGATTAGTTTGGGTCACGTGTTAGCATTGGGAAATGATTAAGTTGTTGGGTAAGGATAAGATTTGGGTTAGGATGGAATTGGTTGTAATCGTAGTTTAGGAGAATGTTCAGGGTTGGATTGGGTTTGGGCAACAAAAGGATTACGTTAGGGCAGCACGGCGGAACAACTGGTTAGCACGTCGGCCTCATAGTGCAGAGGTGCAGGGTTCGATTCCGGCTCCGGCCTTTCCGTGGGGAGTTTGCATGTTCTCCCCGTGCCCGCGTGGGTTTTCTCTGGGTACTCCGGTTTCCTCCCCCATTCCAAAAACATGCATGGCAGGCTGATTGAACACAAAAAAAAATAAATAAAATTGTCCCTATGTGAGTGTGAGCGCGGATGGCTATTCGTCTATATGTGCCATGCGATTGGCTGGAAGCCAGTTCTGTGGGTGTACCCAGCATACTGCCCAAAGACAGCTGGGATAGGCCTCAGCATGCCCGAAACCCTCGTGACGATAAAAACGGTTCAGAAAATGGATGGATGGATGCATAGATGGATTATGTTAGTTAAAATGGTATTCCCCATAAGCACCCATAATGGTGGCACTAACACAAGAGGATTGTAAATAGAAGAAGAGGATAATTTGAAGTCAAGCTTTAGAAATGATTCAGGATTAGGATCGTGTTCAGGATTGGGGTTGGGCTCATCAGAACATTTGAGGAACGAAAAAGGAAGTATGCATGTTCAGTTTGAGACAAAAGGAATATTCCCATACCAAGATAAAGTCAAACAAAGGTTTTCTATAAAAGAAGAAAAAAAAAAAACCTCCGTTAAAGCCTGCCGTATTATTTTCCTGATGTGACGTTCTCACCATTTGTTTAGTTCCTCCAGATTGAGACGGCCTTTCATGGGCACACAACAATGAATTCTTTTCAGCTTCGGAGCGGCCTCCATTCTTGATAAACCATCAAACGTTTGTCTAGACTCCAGAGACTGTTTCATTAGCAATTTGAGGGGGAAAAAAGGGGGGGGGGGACTGGCTCTGACCCCGCAATTAATTAGGATGTCATTTGTTGGGGTAAGAAATGAATTCAAAGAGAAATAATTGTCTTCGATAAACGACTTTCATGTGTTTTCCCCGCAGTCATTTGCCTGTCTATCATTTCCGAAGAGTTCTGGACGCAGTTGTGCACTCCAACTTGAACGTACGCCGCCTCTTGGGCTCCCCCTGCAGCTTCAAATTTCAACTGAAGTCGTAACTCGAGATTGCGATTTAGAGATTGCGTGCGAATGCTGAAGGCTGAACTGAAATGCTGTGGATTTAATTGGATTGTCGAAATGGAAAATGTGTTTTCATGTTTCCAATCAGACAAGAAATTGGGAATTTTATTGTCAAATTGTGGAATTTTTTTTTATGTGATCAAGAGTACATAGTCCAAAATGAACTGAGCAGTGTAAAATTAAAATGTAGTGGCCATTTCTCGCAATCAGTTGAGTCACCTTGAAAAGCACCAAAATTAAATATTATATATAATTTTTTTAACATGAGCAAGATAATTTGTGTCGTTATTGATGGATAAAATTGCTTCATTTACCTGTAAATGGCCAAATTCATTTAAATTTGGCCATTTCACGATGAAAATGTCAAATTGTTGTAAAAATAGACATTTCTGGAGTGTGAAGAATAATAGCCCAAATTTTCTGTATTTTGTTTTTTAGTTAAATGGCTTGAAAGTTGAGGAACTTTTATTACGGGGCATCTTATTCACTTGAATAGTCCCATGAGAAAAATGTGAAATTGTGGCAAATGAAAAATAAAAACAGCAACTGGATTGCGCTCAAAGTTTGAACACAATCACACTGACACGTGGTCGCTCGCTCATACCGTGTTGATATTTCAGGACGGAGTACTTTTGTGCACGCGTGGACGCCATTAGCCAACCTGCCAGGATCAGGCAAGGCCACGAAAGCTCACAGGTGAGGCCGGCGGACCGTCGGAAAAAAAGCTTTTCAATATTTCACAGACGGTCATATTTATTTCACGCAGCTATTACGAGGCGGCGTGGCGCTGAGGCGAGATGGAGGAAAAGCGGAGTGTTCCGCATATAGAAAAAGACAGGAAATGGGAACATTGAGGCATCCATTTGGGGACATGACAATTTTATGAGGACACCAAAACAGCATTCCCTTGGAAGTTTTGCATCGTCCATTGAATCAGGGCAGCTGTTTCGACTTGAAACTAAGGTTCGGGTTTTAAGGCAAGGGTGTAAGAGAGGGTTTCAGTTCCAAGCAGGGGTTACGCCTTCGTCTTGAGTTTTTAAGACACTCTAGAGGTTCAAATTTGGGTTGACTTTCCTTGTGTCTGATATGCGCTAGATGTGTGTGTGCATGTGCGCAGTGCAAAAGCCGTCTAAATGTGTTGGTCAGTGCATCCGCAACCACACACACACACACACACACACACACACACACAAGGTCATTGATTTTTGTCATCATCCTGTCTAAATAAAGTTTTTCATGGACATGGAGCTGCTTTGAAAACGGTGACCTTTCACTCAGGCCAAGTGAGTGATGATGACACGTTAGGAGGCACGTTTGAGCAAAATCAAACATCTCCGTCCTATTGATCTCCGAGCAGAGATTGCCAAACATTCGCTTTGGCTTCGCTCCGTTCATGTGCCTCCATTTGCAAAGGGCTCAATTCAGTGCCGCCTCTCTGCAAATGTTTTTTGTTTTTTTAATGTTGAACTGTTTATATTTTCTCTTGCTTCTAGAATTTTTGACATATCTACCATTAGATACAATATTTTAATGTTATGCAGGTGGTGAAATGTTTTTTGCGACTGACGGGCAATGTTAGCCTTTGTATGTGAAAGGCAAGCACGGAGTAGGATGAAGGAGTCATGGTGCAGTTATTGAGCAGTAACCGTGCTTCCACTGAGACCTCTGAAGGTGAGACTGACCTTGGTGAGCGCTTGACGGACAGGCAACGCCAAAGCGGCGGCGTGCGGCTAATTAGATTTAAAAAAATGGTAGGACCCTGAGGACGGCCATGTGACAAGCACATTGATTCACCGCCAGCTTCGCCTCGTCTCCATTTAATGCCTCGCCCCTCCACTTTGATTCATCTGGCACTCGCCCATTATGATGAGTCCGTGTTTACACAATATATTTGCGACCGCTCGCTAATGGGGCGGCGGGGCAAACGAGGGACGTCTCCACCTTCGCCCTTCTCCCGTGCTTTTGATTGTTTTAATTGCTTCATTTCCTGGCTTATTTCTTTGCTTCTCAGTTTTTTTCTTTTTGTGTGACATTAGTGAGTGCTGACATTTCACGTGAGACGGAGCATTCGGGGTGTGACTAATGTCTTGGAACACGTATTGCTTCATCTTATTCTGTCTTGTCAAGTCAAGTACAAGTTTATTGTCAAATGTGCTCTTTGTGTAACACAGAGCACAGATGAAATTTCTTCTGTACAGATATTTTAGTGTTGTGAATTCAGTGTATTTTTGCTTCATGAACAGTTCGGTGAACAAGCTCATTCTGGTGCTTACGAACCTTTTATGAACAGCAGTTCATTTTTCTTCGAGAGTGCCAGACATTCTCTTGTTAGACTTCAAGGAGAAAACCTCGCTAAATACACTAAATGAGCCTCAATTAGTCACACAAGGCCGTTATTCGACAATCCCGGCCACCAACAGTTGCACAGCGTGTACATTATCAATGCGTGCTTGGAGGGGAAAATAAAAACAAAAAACAATGTGCGATGACACACGGCAGCGCTATGAACAGCTGACTCCCCACCTAGGCAAACAATATGGTATCATTCTTTAATGGTCAAGAATTTTATGAGAAGGTCAGAGAGGATTCAGGAGGAAATAATTACAACGAGTAGATTTGTGAGCTGAACTTTGAACTAGTTCAGTAGAACAGGGATGGGCAACTCTGGTCCTCGGGGGCATCAGGATTGTTATCCAACTTGTGCAAACATCTATCTATCTGTCAAGCTAGCTAGCTAGCTATCTTTAGCTAGCTAGCTATCTGACTGTCTCAGTATCTTTCTGACTTTCTACAATAGCTATCCATCAACCTGGCTATTTCTGTCAAGCAATCCACCGAAAATACGTATACCTGTATCAACAAGCAGAATGTGGATGGGAATGATGGACAGACAGCTAGTTATCTATTCATGGAAGCGTGGAAGGAGCGAAGGACAGACAGCTAGCTACAGATGTCTAGCTAGGTACATGGACAGATAGCTGTGATCCAGTGAGAGCTCATCATCTATCTCTCTCTCTCTCTCTCTCTCTCTCTCTCTCTCTCTCTCTCTCTCTCTCTCTCTCTCTCTTTCTCACTCTCATCGTGACAATTGTAGATTACATTTTAAACCTTGAACTAATAAACCCTAAAGTCATGGCTGTAACTATGGACGCACTTTCTGCAATCCTACACTACGGCACTACCTCACACACACACACACACACACACACACACACACACACACACACACACACACACGCACACACTACATATGCACACACACCACAGACGCACAGCCCAACAGCAAAGAGAGTGTTTGTCTTGTTTAATTAGAATCCAAAGTGCAGCTCTATTGCTTTTGTCAGTGAGGATGTTGATGGCGCTCATCTGTAAGCCAGGCCACACGCTCTGCCAAGGCAACGCAATCACAAAATGTCCAAGACGGCCGTATATGCAGCCTTAGTCCCCAATGCTAATTAGTCGCTCCCTTGACAATTGGCCACAGTTCTGCTTTAAATGGATTCAACAAGCGGCCAGCGAGCCAATCGACTATTGTGGCCAATGGTCACACCAACACGATCGGACAGACAGCTCGTGAGTTACATGCTGTACTAACAAGGCTGTTTTGAGCGGTGCACATGTGTACTTGATGTCGTGTTTGACCTTAGTCGTTTTGACTTTCTGGATTGTGTTATCGTTGCACAATTGTAATGTCTGTATTATTTGAATACCGGTATTGTAATGTACATTGTATAGGGCGCATGTATTGCTTTTACTTTCGAAAATGTTTGACCCTTGTCACATCGTATTTGAACATTGCACGTCTTAACTTTCTGTATCGTTTGGTCTTGATATTTTTGTACTTTCTACCAAGTTTGTGTTTGGTAAAACGGTGTACAGTATTCTGTCATCTTTACGCATTTCACATGTGTACTTTATGTGAGATCACTGCAGAGTTGCACATTCTATATTGATTGAGGGCTGCAGTGTATATTTGTACTTTTGTGTACTTTGTTTTTTCTGTATTTGTTTACTTTCTCAGTTGTTCGATCATTCCACATGCAAGTTCTGTGTTTGATTTGTCCTTTCTTTATTATTTGATCATTACACATTTGCTCCTTCTGCATTGTAATTTTTGTATTTGACACTTGCTGAGCGTTCAGCTTTTCAGCCCTTCCAAATGTCTTCCAAATGACTATTCACTCAATTTTCAAAGCCACGTTGAGCACATGTTACAACAGCGTGGCTTTGTAGTAAAAGAGTGCGAGTACTAGACTGGCCTGCCAGCAGTCCAGACCTGCTTCCTCTTGAAAATATGTGGCACTTTATGACAATACAACGCAGACCCCGGGTTTTTGAGCAATTGAAGCTGTTCATCAAGCAACATAGGGAAGGAAGTCCAACTATAAATCTTCAACAATTAGTGCTCGCAGTTCCCAAATGATTATTGATTGTCATGAAAAGGAAAGGTTTTGTAATACAGTTGTTAAACATGCCCACGTCGCAGCTTTTTTTGGAATGTATTTTCAGGCATCAAAATCAAAATGACTAAATAAGCTTTATCACTTTGAACAGTAAATATCTTGTCTTTGTCATGTATTCAATTGAATATAAGTGTTTGCAATTGTATTCTGTTTCGATTTAAATTTGACGCAACTTAGCAACTTCATTCGGGGATTGTAGAATAAATCGATTAATTTACTTCACAGGGTCTTTAAATGCTTTGCTCGGTATTTCAACGATATTGCCTGGAGTATTTCATTAAAAACTGTGTGTGTGTGTGTGTGTGTGTGTGTGTGTGTGTGTGTGTGTGTGTGTGTGTGCATGTGCGTGTGTGTGTGTGTGTTGTACATGCAAGTGTGTTGCATTCATTACAAGGTGCTACCTGACACACGCAGATTAACCTTTATCGCAAGCGTCTGGTGCGATGGTCAAAATCTGACAGCTCCCCAATAGGCAACAAGCAGAAAGGGCATTGCGAGTGGTGTGTGAAATACCACCGTGGCGCCCATTGAGCCTCACAGTCCTCGTTTTTTTTTTCAAATCAGCACCATCTTTTGTACTCCCCCTAGCACCACCACCACCACACGTGTTCACATTCACTCGCGCCCACAGGACTTCAACGACGACGCTTCAAACGCGAGACGCCTAGTGAAGGTCAGTCTCTCTCCAGGCAGGTTTCATGTAATATTCATCAGAGAAAATGAAAGACTTGTCCAAAAATAGGGAATGTCAAATATATATATAGATGTGAACAAAGGCAACTTGAGCTTTGTTCGCTTTCCGAGCAAAGTGTCTGACAAGAAGATGATAAGACGACGGAGGCCCGTTTGAACCAGAACATGAGTTAAAGTGTTATCTCTTAAAAAGAAAAGAAAAAAAAACGGGAGTATTCCCAAACTTATGTCGCTTTTTTAAAAAAAAATTGTCACTCTCACAGCAGGTTGAAAAATTGTTTCCATGCCCTCTCAAAGCAAGCTGACTTTACAACTCAACTTCTTCAACAGCGGCGAAACTCGCAGGCAAGACCTTTTCGCACTGCACTTAGCACAGCGTGGAGCACTTTTGATCACTTCATTCATTGTATCGGTGCACGGCACCGCGCCGCGGAGGCTCGCAGCAAACGAGGTGTTTTGTCGTCTTTTATATGTTTTGCTTGGGTCAGCAACTGTTTACCAGGTCTTTATCTCCATGCCAGCGATACACAGACAGCCTTGTGACCGGGTCACTCAAAGTTCACTGCTGTAAGTGCTACTCTTGACTTTCAAGTTGTTGTGGAGCAACGTGCACACTTTTGACATTTTGCCAATGCGGGAGCCTCGATATGAAAATGTGTGTTTGCTGCGGGCGGCACGGTGTAACTGGTTTGCATGTCCGTCTCACAGTACAGAAGTCCAGGGTTCAAATCTGCACTCCGGCTTACCTGTGTTGAGTTTTCTACAACTAGCATCAGCGACTATGTTACATGCAGCCAATAACCGTCTCAAAAATGGAATATTAGCAAGATTCTTGTTGTGTAAGGTTGAGCAAACACCCGCAGAAAAACAAAAAAATGCATCAGACCTTTGGGTTATTCCTTTTCTAATCTGAATATTTGGTCATATAAAAGCGGATGAGAATCTCCCCGTTGAAAGGAGAGTTCAACTTGTCGAGGGGGGGGGGGTGTTAATAATCCCTGGTTCACTTCTATCTTGTTCGTCATTATTTGCACATTGTCAAGTGTAACCGACTACTTTTTGTAGCATTTCAAGTTCATTATTCTGTTCTTTTGGGACTTCTCATGTCTTTTATTTGTCCTTTAGTTTTACACTTTTCTCGACTCGTTTGCTTGCACTTTTTATTCCTCGGTTTTTGCTCTTTTATACTTTGCAGTTTTATTTGTTACCTTAGCTTTTTGTCATAAAATATGGATGTTTTACGGTTCTCCGAGGTCCAATCAGTCGCACCTCACAACACATTCTATTCTGGATATATTTGTGCCGTGCAATATTTATTTATGTTTATCACCACTAATTCAATACGTTTTGAAGAAATAAGGTCCACTGCCATGTGTGCGTGCGTGCGTGTGTGTGTGTGTGTGTGTGTGTGTGTGTGTGTGTGTGTGTGTGTGTGTGGTCATGTGGGGGCGGGGTTGGTCGTTCAATCCAGGGCCGCCACTGTGCTTACGACAAAGGACAAAGGGCCATGCACAGGATGAAACCGAGTGACTCCCGCAGTAGCAATGGAGCGCTATTACACGGCCCCTGCGAGGCAATCAGGCCGCTCACGTTATTGATTATCCCCCCCTCCCGACACTCGCCCCCACCAAATCTCTCCAAAGCAGATTGCCAACAATCAAGATTTATCACTGGCTATCTGGTATGATTATCGGTGCGAGGATGCTAAAGGACGTGGGGGTGGGGGGGGGGGGTGCCTTTTTGTTGGATTAGTCATGGCTGAGGTCGTAATAACCTGCGCTCGAGTGCTTAAAATGATTGCGCCGGACAATTTCTATAGAATGCGGATTGATCGCCAACCGCAGCATTTTTACACGGAGGAGGGCGCTTAATTCAATGTCTTGCCTTTCCTTGTAGATGTCCACCACATTGATCCCTCACTTATCGCGGTTAATGGGGGACCGAGACCACCCGCGAAAGAGGAAAAACCGCGAAGTAGGTACCCTCCCTCCTACAGGTATATGTACATGTGTATGAGTATATATAATATTTATAAGGCCAAATTTAAGGGTATACATGCATGTAGAAGTAAATGTTTGGAGTATTTAACATTACTTAATGCTATATACTAACATATACCGTATATACATGTATAAAATGTATAAGTTAGGTTATTTTAGTGTATAAATAACAAAATACAGTAAACATGAAATGTACATGCAGTATTGTATATGTTGCTCTATGTGACTCGCTGTAGTTTTGCTGACTTTCGCTGCCTCTCGCGGACCTTTTGCAGCATTTTCGCAATCCGTAGCTCGTGACCGTAGGCGAGGGTTGGAATGTACAAGAATAAATATGTGAAGTCAATATTTGATGAGAACAAAGTCAGGATATTACAAGAAAAAAGTAGTGATGTGATGAGGATCAAGTTTTAATTTGGTGGGAATAAAATCATAATTTGGGGGGGGTGTTACAATCCCAATATGACAAGAAAAACTTGTAAAAGTGTCCTGGCCGCTTCTGTTTCTCAACATCCGCTGAGCGAGGGTTGCAGTCTTTCTCCGTCTTTCCCCAAAATTTATCAAAGGATGGCCCGGCACCTGAAAGGTTTTCTTGTTTTGGATAAGTGCCCTGGCAGGCTTTCCTGACGGCCTCGACATGGCCGTTGAGTTTGTGCGTCCTTAGACACCGACAAAGACAACCGGACATGTAGAAAGTATTGTTTACGCTCATCACTCTTGGACGTGTAATCAAAACGCATTAACATGCGCTAACGATGTTACCCTCCCCCCTGGCGACTATAATGCCGCAGGTATCATTTATTCCCCGAGAAGACGTCCATCCCCGGCTGAGGTAATTGCGTGTACAAGGTTGATGGCCGTTACGCTGCGCCAATCAAATATGAGACAATGTGAACTTCACAGGAGAAAACGAGCCGGCAAAGTCAAAATAAAGGTCCGTTATCAGGCGGCGTGTTTCATTTGGAAACGACAACAAAGTCATGCTAAAAAGTCAGCTCCCGCCGGCTTGTATGGAACAAGAAAGTCGTTTTTGTTTAGAAAACTGCTGATTTTAAGGATTTAAAAAAAATGTTATTCCACATGTAGGCGCGGCCCGGTGATCCACTGGTTCGTGTGTCGGCCTCATAGTGCAGAGGTGCAGGGTTTGATTATGGCTCCGGCCTTCTGTGTGGAGTTTGCATGTTCTCCCCGCGCCTGTGCTGGTTTTCTACGGGTACTCCGGTTTCCTCCCACATTCCAACATATGGCAGGCTGAGTGAACACTCGAAATTGTCCCGAAGTGTGAGTGTGAGCGTGGATGGTTGTTTGTCTGTGTGTGCCCTGTGATTGGCTGGCAACCAGTTCAGGGTGTCCCCCACATACTGCCCAAGACAGCTGGGAGGCATAGTGTTATATAGGCAATATTTAAATTTTAAGACAATACAAAGATTTCACTTTTTAAAATAAAAAAAACATTTAGAATAAAGTACTAGAACAAGAAAAAAAGAATGATTGTCGTAATGTTTGGAGGATAACGTTGGATGTTTACAATAAAATGCATCTTATGCAAAATATGATAAAACTGAATTTCAGAAAAATCCGAATTTTGGCTGGGATAGGCTCCAGCACACCCTTGTGAGGATATAACCGGATTGGAAAATGGACAGATGGATGGATTCCACATGGAGGCATAGTGTTTAATTTTAAGAGAATACAAAGATTTCAGTTTTTTAAAAAAAAACGTTCAAAATGAATGCAAAATTTTTTTTGCAAGAGTGTCGTACTTGTTTCATGATTCAATATTTGTCCATGAGTTATGTGGCAATTTTAGAGATGACGTTGGCAGAAAAAAATTTTTGAATAAAGGACTAGAACAAGAAAAAAGAATGATTGTCGTAATGTTTGGAAGATAACGTTGGATGTTTACAATAAAATGCATCTTACACAAAAATATGATAAAACTATTTCAGAAAAATCTGAATTTTGCAAGACTTAAGTAAATCACGCTAAGTATTAAGTCATAATATAGAAGATGAATAAAAGGAGTGACATTACCGAGATCGAGTCTTAATGCTGCAGAGAAAAAGCGAACAAATGTAAATGTGTCATTTACCAATTGTATGC
Organism: Hippocampus comes; assembly: GCF_001891065.2. Taxonomy (NCBI): domain Eukaryota; kingdom Metazoa; phylum Chordata; class Actinopteri; order Syngnathiformes; family Syngnathidae; genus Hippocampus; species Hippocampus comes. Next base: position 756,288 of record NW_017805135.1, on the reverse strand, counting down.
AAGAGAAGGCCATTATTCTGTTAGGCATTGGTGGTGCTTGGGAACGTCTGCGCTGGATTGCGTCAGTAAGTCAGGGAGGAAAGAGGTCTAATTGGCAAGGTTACGGCAGGTGAGGTGTTCCAAAATGCTGGCAGATGTTTGCAGCGAGCAGAAAGCATTAAGGAAGCCAGCGAATTAGCGCCGGGAGCAGCTGCTCCTTCCAGATGTTGGTGGCATTCCTCTTTGCCTTTGATAGAAAAAGTCACATTTATTCACTTCAAGCTCTTCACTTGGCGTGCCACCGCTTCCTGCTCAGGAAGAGACAAAAAGGGCCAATTGAGGAGAAGGCTCAAAGACTTCAAAGTATACTGGGCTCCACGAAAAATGCGACCAGAATAAGGTGGCACAATTATGAGATTGATGTTGGTAGTTCCCAAAAAGTTCAGATTTGACCAAAATAAAAAATAGGGAATATTATGGGGGGTTTTTTACTCCATGAAAAATGTCAAATTTGATAAGAAATAAAGTTAGCAGGATTGCTCCCACCTGCATGTTGCTGATGCACTTGAACGAGATATCCATCCATCCATCCATTTTCTGATCCGCTTCATCCTCACAAGGGTCGCGGGGAGTGCTGGAGCCCATCCCAGCTGTCTTCGGGCAGTAGGCGGGGGACACCTTGAACCGATTGCCAGCCAATCACAGGGCACACAGAGATGAACAACCATCCGTGCTCACAATTTAGAGTGTTCCATTAACCTGCCATGCATGTTTTTGGAATGTGGGAGCAAACCGGAGTACCCGGAGAAAACCCACATAGGCACAAGGAGAACATGCAAACTCCACACAGGAAGGCCGGAGCTGGAATCGAATACCTCTGCACTGTGAGGTCGATGCGCTCACCACTTGACCACCAGGCCGCCGGAACGAGATATGAACGGTCAAATCCAAACACGAAATGAGAACACTCGCAAGGAGCTGCAGTGGGCCGAAACACACGCTCAGACGTTCACATACCAAGTTGGGCTTACTGGACTTCAAGTCCTCAAGTCGCCCACTGAGCCACGCCCTTTAAAGGTACACACCTCCCACCCTGTGGAGGTTCCACTGTATGCAGGCCAAGCTGAGATTTACATTGAAATCTTAACTATGTTTTCTTTAAGTTTGTGCAGCTTTTTAAACAAAATGTTCCTGGAGGATGAAGACAAAAACAAAAAGGCAGTAAAAGTTTCCTCAAGTCTCCACATCTGAGGTTCTTTGGGAAACGCTTGAGCAGGATGTTCGCAACATAAAACACACACACACACACACGCACACACACACACACACACGCGCGCGTACACACACACACACACACACACACACACACACACACACACACACAAAGGCGCAAACTCCGTCCTATACCTGGGCCAAGAAAAAGTAAAATTGTCTGAAATGATGTCTTTTTGGCTCATTTCCACGGCATGCACATTTCACCGGATCCTCAGGCAGTGCAATGACAGACTGAAAGTCTACAGTTAAGTTCCTCAAAAACTTGAATCCTTCTTTTTGACTCTTAATTATAGTGAATAAGATGCAAAGTTAATCATGCAAAAGTGCACCTGGCTGTGCCCTCCCACAATGGCTAATGAAGACCCCCAAGGTCTGGCCTATTTACCCAGAAACGCTGTGAATTTTAAGCAGTGAGTGCTGGGTCCAGATTAAAAAGCGGTCCAGCGTTATTTTGGCCTGTTGTTGTGTTTTTCAAAGTCTCCAGCCTGCTAACATACTTCAGCGTTTGGGTGTTCCAATTTTACAACTTTATTCAAGGTCAAGGCTAACAGGGCCCGAGAAAAAAAAAAAAAAGCCACTGTTTTATGACTAAAAACTGTGAAATGTGATGACAGAGAAAAAAAAAAAAACAAAAACGTCACCTTAAAATATTTCCTTTTCACTTTATGATTAAAAAAAGCAATTATTTTACAAGAAGAAAAGCTATTTTAATATTTCAAGAAGAGTTCAAACTGAAGGGAAATGTCAGCTTGCGATCGGCCGCTTGTTGCTAGGCAGAGTTGGTAGCGTGTATCCTATCTCATTCCCATTCCCTGCGCATTCACCTCCGTTTTTCCACCACATTTCCCAGCCCGTGACAGACTAATCCCTGGTGCTCAGGTAGGACTCGTGTCCTACGTGTAGGGGGAATGACACCAAAAATTATTTATTCCACCTCAGGAGAGGACCCGGAATGAGGCTGGTATGTTGGTGAAGCGAAGCTTGCTTTAAGGGTCCCGGAGCAGCATACAAAACATGACCGATCACTTGTGGCCCAGCAGACACACAGCAGCTGTTCACACCTTGTTTCATGTCACACCTCTGATTTTTTTTTTTTTTTGGTGCCACATGAAGGATTGAGCGTGACCCTGCTGCTCAGAATAGATCTGGACACATTTGATCTACATTTTGGACAGATAGAAAAGGGTGGCACCGAAGGTGAAACTTGGTAGAATTATATATCTAGATATCTTAAAGTGTCATCATTCAAGTTTAAAATGAGATCAATTTAAGATGAGAAAATTATTACTATTATTATTATTATTATTTTACAAGCCAATTGGTATTGCTTTTTTTTCTCTGAGGCATTTATGCTTTCGTCCTTTGAAATCTGCCCAGAGGCTAGCGCTAAATTGCTCTACTTTAATTGGCTTCCATCCATCTATTCATCAATTTTCAACACCGCTTTTTTTCCTGAACAGGGTCGCGGAAGGGTGGTGGCGGTGCGGGAGCCTATCCCAGCTAACTTTGGGCGAAAGGCAAACTACACAACATGTCGTCAGTCAGTCACAGGGCCCAAATTGAGACGAACAACCATTCACACCTAAACCATCACTGAGTGGGAACCAGTCTCACCTTGTGCGTTCACAAGTCAGGCAAGTGTACTACAAGACAATCAGCGACGATTTTAATTCGCTTATAGGTCTTACAAGTCTGCCTATCATCAAGTGGGCAATTGCTAGCTAGCTAGCTAGCTATTGTGCTTGTAGTGGCTAATGGGGAACTTGTGCTTCGTCCCAATCAACAAAACCCATATACATACATACATACAACCCATATGACTTTTTCTAGAACTATTTTCTTAGAATGTAGTTTTTCCGTATAAAATAAATGAACACTAGTTTTCCCGTCAAAAGGCAACTTCACTGAGCACGATATAATGACGTTCCATGCTTATGATCACCAGGGCAGAAAGAGCGGGTCTTGTTATTACGAATAGAGCTGTCCAGCTCAGCCTCTTTTCAACTCACGGCCAGGATTCATTACTCCGACACGTTGACTCTATCGCTAATTTGTCCGAGAAGCAAACGCAGACTGATGGCCCGCTCGCCGCGAATGAGCCTGGCCTAATTATGACGCCTTCATTTGTCACGCTGCCGCGTTTGTCGCCCCATTTTAAGTGTTACTTTTAACTTTTGTTGATGTTGTTGCTGATGTTGTCATAAGGCTTGCAAGAAGTAGCGAGGCAGATCATTACCAACGTGGTAAATGAAACAAAACAAAAAAAGAAATGCTTGGGGATGATGACAGTGGATCCAAACAGTCTTGTGCTAGTATTTTGTACATGAAATGTTTGTACATAACATAGTTTGATATCTACAGTGAACCCCAATTTACAAAAATAACTTTTATTGGTGTCTATCATCTGTTATTTGCACAAAAAAAATAATAAAATAAAATAAAATGAATTTACTTGATTGCATCACAACCATTCGAAAACTGCATCTTTTGAGGGATGACATTCTCTTTTGAAACGAGTTAGGTAACGCTATAGTGTCACTATTTCCGTGACAAAGCATAGGTTTCACTCTTGCGGCGATGGAGTCTTTCCTGCCCTATAAAAAAATAAAAAATAAAGGAGAATATAGGATGCACTGATTCAATCGGACAGCTGCAGCTTCCTTCCGCTCGGCTGCGCTTGTCACACGCCAACAAACCTGCAGCAGCAAAACAAAAACAAAAATGATATCTCTTTGATCACCTGAGGAAAGACAGAATCCGCGGCACAAGCTTCAGTCAATACTGTTCTGCAAAGCAAAGGCTAGCAGACAGTTGAAACAAACTGTCATGGGAGACATCACTTAAGGCGCTGATAAATACAAATGCAATATTTTCACAATCATAACAAGCGGGGTTTTTTTTCTAACTTTCTTGACAGTTGTACAAGTGTAAAAATAAGTTAACCACTGCAAAATAAAATAAATATTTAAAGATGGGGTCGACTGTTAGCGTGTCAGCCTCACAGTGCAGAAGCGCACAGTTCGATTCCGGCTCCGGCCTTCCCTTGTGGAAGTTTGTATGTTCTCCCCCGTGCCTGCGTGGGTTTTCTCCGGGTACTCCCGATTCCTCACACATTCCAAATATATGCATAGCAGGTTAACGGAACACTCTAAATTGTCCCTACGTGTGATTGGGAGCGCGGATGGTTGTTCGTCTCTGTGTGCCCTGCGATTGGCTGGCAACTGGCTCAGGGTGTCGCCTGCCTACTGCCCAAAGACAGCTGGGATAGACTCCAGCACCCCCCGCAACTCTTGTGAGGATAAGCTGATCGGAAAATGGATGGATGGATGGATTTAAAGATGTTTTCAGAATGCTTTGATCATCTAAAGAGTCAAGATTCAGAGTCACAACAAATGAGATCCTTCTCGTTGAAACCCAAAACCTATTCACTAGCACAAAATCAAATGAAAGCACTTGCAAAAAAAAAAAAAATTGCACTCAAGAACCAACATGAAAATTGAACCTCCTTGGACAGATCAGAAAATGAAAATCAAGTCACCTTTTTTGTTGTTTATCGAAACGGAGCTGGAGGGGATCAACGTGTCACTTCTGCCCCGCGTGACGGTTGGAGACCTTACGCGGCGGCGTGCGCCAGCCCGGGTCGCCAAGCTTGAACAATGATAACAGATGTTGGCTGACAGGCGGCACCGTTCGTCATTTTCGCTTGGAAGCCAAACAGGCCGCCGGGTGTCACCGTAAGTCAGCGTCAAGAAAGAAAGACGACATCCAAACGTTTCAATATTTCACACACCCGAGTTGGTCGTACAACACGTGACGAGGCTTATGATGGCGTTTTAAAATCAGAATCGTCTTGTCAAAAGACACAAGGACTTTTATCTCTGTTACTTCTCTCAAAGCCTGAATTGCCGAGCAAAAACATCGGAACGCTGTCGTGTGGTTGTCATTTTCCTTTCGCTTTTTGCAAGTGAGGGATTGATGGATTTCGAACAGCAGCGCCAAAGCACATTGCTCATGTTGACAGCGCCCCTTATTCACCTTGGTGCTCCAGGGGCTGGCGAACCCTTTGGCGAGAGCGACTCAAGGTCGACGTTTATTCTTACGGTTCACGCCGCTCTGGAATGCCTTGCTCGCCTGGACATTTTGTTGGAAGCATTCAAGAGACTGCGTCAAATGCAGCAAAGGAATCTAAGAAACACAACTGGGACGGAGGACAATCTACCTCCAAAGCACACGATAGACCGGAGACTTCATTATATCCAGCACAGATTTAAGTGCCGGATGCAGCAAAGCAGTCCCGGAACAGAACCGAGACTAGCTTTTTGATACTGGGCAGCTCAACTTGTCTCCAGAATGCCTGAGAGTCTCAAGAGTCCACTGGACCCTGCACAGTTTCAGGACACCGGCGACAGAGCTTGGAAATTAAGCAGGTTGGAATGTGGGAGGAAATCGGAGTACCCGGAGAAAACCCACACAGGCACAGAGAGAACATGCAAAATCCACACAGGAAGGCCGGAGCTGGAATTGAACCTGGTACCTCTGCACTGTGCGGTCGACGCGCTAACCACTGGACCGGGCTCAAGTAAGTCGATTTTTTTTTAAATCTACTGTAATTTTGTGCAGAGCTCAAAAGTGAAATATCCGGTTAGCCGAGCAATTAGGATTGCTTCTCCATCTTTCATTGTCACGCCTTTGTGACGGCACTTATCAGAAATTTAGCTTATTGTCTGCCGTGGAGACGTAAATTACTGACCTCGGGGCTACTCGCTAATGTATTTAGCCCCACGAGTAGCCAGCCAAAGCTCGTCGCTACCTAGCTAGCTAGTTGGCTAGCTAGCTGGTGCCTCGAACTCCGACTCCCCTAAATCTCTCTCGGCGGTTCAATTGTCGGAAAAAAAATAAAAATAAAAATGTTCACTTTGCTTTTCAATGTTTTTTACGAGGCGCAAAATGCTAATTTTGACTTGCAAACTGCGAGGCAAAAACACTTCTTTCTCGCCTTGGTTTCACTCCTCTTTATGTTTCACACAGACGGCAGATTGACAATCAAAGTGCGCCGTAGCGTAAAAGGGTGGACGGCAGCAGCAGGTGGCTGCGGCCGTTGAATTGGACTACAGCGGCAGTCGTGTGTTTTGATGAAAGCTTTAGAAAGAGAAAGTGTTTACGGGATGATAATACGACGACGGGATGGAGCGGAGCGGCACTATCAGTCACCTTAAACATGACAGCAAACGCGCGTGCATACACACGCGCGCACACACACACACACACACACACACACACACACACACACACACACACACACACACACACACACACACACCACATCTTCAATGTTGTCACTTGAGTCAGACAGGGAGGTGAATTTGCATTTATATGACAATCACATTTGTTCTTCAGCGTAAGCAGCGCAAGTCAACGTTGATTTGTCACCGTCTTTTTCAGCGATATGAACAGGAATCTCTGTCTGCACAGCGATTGTGTGCGTGCTGAAGGCTGAAAAATAAAACAGCGGCGAAGGCCTTGACTTACTTCGAAAAATGGCCCTCTGGAGAGTGTTTCACTTCATGAGAACGTGCACTAATAACAATTTAAAAAATAATGTAGAGAATGAAAGAGTTTATGCAGGTAAAGTAATTCTTGAAAGTTGGAGTAATATTGCTCCTTTTTGCAGAGGATGAAGAATATGTGTTGGTGAATATTCTTATATGAAGTATCTGTTTGTGTTGCTGCAACGTTTGTGTTGAAACGTCCATTGCTTCAAGGGTTATAATTCGCACAACCTGGATGCGAGTTACTTTCGCCCATCGGTGGCTTTTGAGTGGGAGCTTAAAGTAAGTGGACTTGATTGTTGTTTACAGTAAAGTTCAACTAGAAATGGTAACAAACAGATTGAAATGGTTTTTTTGTGTGTTTTTGGTTTGGTTTTTTTCAAGAATTTTTCACCAGGTGCCATTATGCTGCTGTTTTGTTGTTTGCTCCCTTCCTACAGCATGAAATCAAATTTTTGTTCTCAACTCAAGACAACAAAAATCACTGAAGCCAAGTGACATCTCATATCTTGAGATATTTGTACCGTAAGGGATAACTGTCCATTGCTCACTACAGGTTTAGCACTAAATTAACGTAAACAAAGGTCACCACTCTATATTGGGGTTTTTTTTCACAAGGAACAAAAATAAAAAAATAAAAAATTCTGAGTTGGGGGGGGGCTGTAATATAAAATATATAATGTATACAGTAAATATACAATATAAAATACGTAAAAAAGAAAACGCAAATATGTTCCGAATATAAAACGTATTTTAAAAAGTTTATGAATACGAAAATACTCAGTGAAAAACAAATACATCAAAAAAAATATATATTCTTGGCAGAGGTGTATCACTGAAAGGGGGTAATTCATTTTTACGAGCTACTCTGCGCATGCATTCTCATTTGCATTTTTATGTGTTGTGTTTCTCGTTTTACAAATGGCGATATATATATATATATATATATATATATATATATAAAATAGGAAATAAAAATATTGGTAAAACACGAAAATAAGACTAGGGAAAGAAAAAAATATATATAAGCACACGAGTGACAATGCGCAGAAGTGTTACATGTTACGAAGTTGATGTGAATCCACTTAGCCGTGAGTGCATATCGATGCGGCCTTGAGGGGTGATGAGGCTTGTGAGACGCTAATGGCAATGGACGCTTCTGATGAAATATGTCCCGTCGAGTATTATTTGCCGTGACGCTTTCCTTTCCTTTGCCGGCTGTCGCTAAGTGCTTTCCTCGCTCGCTCTCATTAGAAAGCCACTAGTGACCTTGTCTTAAATCAGATCACCTGCTCGCCAAGGTGTCCCTTGAAAAATGTACAGAAAATAAGAATGAAAAAATATATAGCTCATTTTACAGATACAGACTAAAAGTCCGTGATGAAAAACACTCAGCTGACTTGATGAAAGAATGACCTAAATATGAAGCTGGAAAAATTGGATGAAAATGACATCAATATTCAAAAATAATGTTGAAATACACAATAATACACAACTATCAGCTGTAAAGGAAAGAAGCATGTATAATATGTGTATATTTTAGCGGGACTCCTCGCTTTCCTTTTCCCGGATGTCTCGATGTGCTTCTTCCTGCGCTCTCATGAGAAAGCCACCCGTGGCCTTTTCTCAAAACTGGTCAGCTGCTCTCTGAGGCAGCACGCACACACACACACACACACACACACACACACACACACACACACACACACACACACGCATGGTTGATGGCTCCGGTGGACATCCGCCCCACCTCCGCCCGCCTCCCTCGCTTCGATTGCCTGCGCTCGATGGGGCTTCCTGTCGATGGGAAGGTGAGCAAGCGACAACGGCAGGACAGGAATCGTTGAAGACATCAACACGCTGCTTGTTATCTACGACGGCTGACCACTCGCCGGCATTCTCAGCGTCACGCCCGGATCTCAGTTTTTGTTTTTTTTTTGTTTCGCGGGTTATTCATTTGACCGAATTTTTGACCCAAAATATTGACCCGAGAGTTTTCCTGTCTGCAAATCCTTCCTCCTTCACCTCCTCTTGCCCCTCTTGCTTTTTCACTCCACCGTCTTTATTCTCGGCCTCCTCCAATTCTCACTTCTCTCACTCTTCCTGCTCCCTCCAACGTACTGGGGGGGGGGCGGGGGTGATCAAGGATTTGGAGGTGGTAATATTTTTAGGGGGAAGAAAACAATTTTGTTCTTGGGCAGGGGGAAAAAGTAGTTTGGGTGGGAGGTCGTTAACAACATTGTAAGAAAAAGAGCATTAAAAATGTGGGATTTTTTTTTTTTTAAGTTACAAAGAAAAAAAAGATTTTTCCCATATCTTTCAGAAAAAAATCTATATATATTGTGGAGGGGGGGAATGAAATATGTGTCCTATTTTTACATGTTTTTTTTTTTAATTTTCAACAGATACTTACTCTTTGGGAGAAGAAAAAAATATTGAATTTTAGTGGGTGGGGGGGGGGAACCCATCAGATTTCTTCCTTAAAATGAAATCTGTCTTTTTTTGTTTTAGAAATTCATTATGATTTTTTTTTTAAGTGAGAAATGACTGACAAATCCACAATCCCAAGAAATTGGAGGTGGCCCAGCATCCCGTCAAAAGCATTTTTAAAAATGTGTCTCCCGCTCACATTTCTGGAAGAGGTTGGCTTGTGTCTCCCATTTAATTCCAGCCGAGTCCCCAAAGGTGCAAGGCTTTAAATGGAAAAAGCCTGACACGCTATATGAGAGGTGAGCGCCGCGCCTGTGCTGTCGCTCAAGTGAAAGAGAGTGTCACAGATGGAAAGGTGTGTGCTGAAGGAAGAGAAGAGATAAAAAAAAAAAATTATAAAAAGGGAGGGGATATATATCCCATCATCCAGTGGCTACGAGTTTCATTTTGCTCTCTGGGCACTTTCTGCTGCTGCTTGTGGGGAATTGCTCATTGCGGCTTCCATGGTGTTTGTGACAATAACTTGCCCAGATGATCCAAAGGCTACCGATGGGCAATTTGATGTTAAGACTCCGTCGGTGCCAAATTCTGCAACAGACCGCTTTGTGCTTCACTTGTCAATTCACCCTTCCATTTTTAGAGGCGCTCCTTCTTATCAGGGTCGTGGGTGAGCTGGAGCCTATCTCAGCTGAATTTGGGGAGATGCGGGGGACTGAACAAATCGCAGGGGAAAAAAAAAAAAACTCCAGAAACAATTGGGTCAACAATAACTCAAATCGGGTCAAAAAGGGACCTACCCAACTTTTTGTGTTATTGAGGTACCCACAAAGGATTATTTTGTACAAAACAGCCCACTTTTTTTTTCAATGAATAACCCAAAAAGTCAACATGCTTGTTTTTGAAACGTGGTCGATGGAGTGTCCAGGCAAAAGCCACACAAGCACGAGGAGAACATGCAAACGGCATTCAGACACGAGATTTGAACCCAGAATCTGTGACTCCCAGACAAATGTGCCGACCACTAGGTCAACGCTGTGCCGTTTATTTGATTTGATGGAGTTTATCGGTGATAACTTCAGTTGATTGGGGAGAAACTGGCGAACTGGCCCAGGATAGGTTTTGCAAGCTTGGGTGTTGGGTCAAAAATAACCAATTCATGGGTCAAAAATTGACCAACCAGGCTTGGGTCAAAATTTCGGATCAAAAATTGGGTGGAATGAGTTAAAAAAGTTAAAAGTTATTCAATATCGGTGGGGGACGGGGATTTGCGTTAATCGTGGAACATTGCACCGCCATTCTTTTTATTGGTCTCTATGCGGCTGTACTGTGCTGAAAAAATATCAATGACATATTAATTAAGTTGACTTTGACTCAACTTACATCACAACATAATAAACAGCAAGAAAATCTATTAGTTATTTTTGAGTTGTTTATTTTTAAAACAGGTTTTCACCCACATTTTTTATGGTGTCATTGAGGGGTGTGGTGAATTGAATTTTAAGGGCAAAAAAAAAAAAAAAAATCTTCGGAATGAGGTTAAAATATATATATGTTTTTCATGGGAATAAGTGAGGTGCTGCCGAATCTTTAAATATAATAAAAACAGCACTTTGGTTTTTCCAAATGTTGCGTCGGAGGTGGCGAGGTCTGAGACGACACGGAGAGATACGCGGATTATCGCCGCCCTGCAGTGAGCTCCAACATCTCACATGATCATATTAATCATGGCAATTGATTTATGATCACTCGCGCTGCCGCTTGACGTCTCTATCAATCCACACACGTGCGCACACTTCACCCTCACTTGGCGTGGCACTCACTTATCTGTGACGCATAGTGTGTTTTTATGTATTTATTTATTTATTTTTTTTGACAGGCATGAACCGAAAAGCCAATAAATATCAACGTGATAGTCGGCGTCCTCGCAGGCTCAAAAGCCTGCCGTGTTGATCCAGTCTGTCGGCTCACAAATGAACAGAAAGTAGCTATGACTCATGTTCGATCCAGAGTATCCACAGAGCAGGCTTTCTCACACGGGGCAGCACATTTCTCTCTAGAATACATTAATGGTCTGGAGATGTCATTGTACCGTGCACAAATTCAAGACCAACCGATGCCTGAGGTAGCAAAGCAGCCCAAGAACGTAACAGAGCCGACTCCATGTTTCACAGCAGGGACAGCGTTCATCGCTTGGTCTGCTTCATTTTTTTGCATCTGTTATAAAGCAACTGATGTGCCTTGTCGAAAAGTTCCGGTTTTGTCTCGTCTGACCAAAGGGCATTCTCCCAGAAGCTTTGCGGCTTTCCAACATGCAGTTTGGCAGATTTTTTTTTTAATGATTTCTTTTCATCCGTGATGCACTTTTTGGTCGTCTCCACTTTAGCTCAAACAATGACGGATGGCGCAACCTGACATTGATGTATCTTGACCTTGGACTTGACCTCTAATTGATTTGGAGGTTGTTCTGGGCTCTTTTGATCCCATTCGTGTTTTATATCTCTTCCCGTTTCTCACCACTTGTCCTCGTGCGGCTACATTGCCGTGTGCCTTCAATTTCTGAATAAAATGTGCCATTGGACAATTTATTTTCAATCTTTTCTCAGGGCACCATCACTTTTGTCCATGCCTGTTTCACAAGTTTGTTTTTTTGTTGTTTTTTCTGCAGAGCCACAATTCATAAGCAACGTTTGAATCTCATTGGGTCATTTTCATGAAATCATCATTTACGATTACATTTTTTTCTTTCTTTTATTTTTTTCTTTACTTAACAGAGAAGTAACAACAATATTGTCTCCACGTGCACGTATGGAGCACTCGCGTTTACGTCAAGTACGCGCAAGAGCGCAGCCGTCGGGGTGATGACTTTTAAAAATAGTCGACACTTCCTGTCAGGCTGCGTGTGCGCGGCTAACAATCCGGTCACATTAGGATCACCTGACAAACAAAAGTCCCATGAGGGCCACGCTTGCAAACACATTTGCATTGAGAAGCAAGGCGGAAGCACCTCAGGGGCCCCCCCCACTGAGAGGCCCACATTTTCATTGCAGCATTTCAAACGCACCGCCTTTTTACATCTTTGACTACTCTATTTATTTTAGGCCTTTATTGAAAAGGTGTTCAAAGCAATGTGAGTCCTGTTTAGAAAGTACACAATAATTTTCTCCAGGAATTTTGTGTTCTCTCTCTCTCTGTCTATCTCTCTCTAAATTGGTAAGTTAAAATGAATGCTAACATTTTACTTAGCCATTTGTAACAATAAATAAATAAATAGATATTCATGATAATCCCAATTACACCTTTCCAGGTGTCATTGCCCAAGGTGAGCAACGGAAGTCCCCCGGCATAATGAGGGCATATAGTATTAAGTTACCGTATTTTCCGCACTATAAGGCGCACCTAAAAGCAATCGATTTTCTCAAAAGCCGAGAGTAGGTCTTAAAATTCGATGCGCCTTATATATCGATAAATATTCAGATTGGATGTAGTATTTCAAATGTACTGTAAAGCGCTTTGAGAAAGCTCGATATAAAGCTGTACTGTATTGTATTCCCTCTAGCATAGCTCCCTCTAGTGGATGCAGAACGCAACTGCAGCCACTCGTGTAGCTTCTATTCTATGCGCCTTATAAAGCGGTGCGCCCTACATATCAAAACAATTTTAAAATAGGCCATTCACTGATGGTGCGCCTTATACTCCGAAGCGCCTTATAGTACGGAAAATACGGTACTGTATAGCATAGTGTCATTCAATCATATCCCATCACCAGCGTGGAGAAGAAGACGAAGAGAAAGAAATCTCAATTTCTCTGAAAGATCTGGAAAAACAGTTTCTCTCAGTTTCCTTTGAAAGAAGAATAATTTGCCTCATTCATCGTCGGATTGAGATTCAAGTGAAGCCCTCAAGCTCGGGCTCCCAGGAGAGCGACTCACCGAGAAGTTGAGCTAATCACATCATTTCCCCGCTAAATGAGACCTCCAGGGAAATGAGATGGCCAAACAAAAGAAGTGGTTCTCGCTCTTAGTTGAACACCTTTAAAACACCCCTCCCCCATCCCCAACTCGCCACTGTCCCTGCCACCGTATGTGCACACCCCACCATGAGTCAAATGAGCATGTCCACTCACATTCCAACACAGAGGCAGCTCTCCACGTTCATTTTCGCTCCGGCTCAAAGCGGCGACAAACCGCATGATACGTTCTGCTAATTAACATTTTTTTTTTTTTTTGCCCTACCCAGCAAAAAGGACGACACTTTAAAGACTTGCAGTGCAAGAAAGATTCAACGAAATATATTTGGAGCTGGTCGTGACTGACAATTTTCAATTAGTGAAAGCATGCATTTGGCGCCTGGTGAAAGCATTTTGCCCTAGTGGTAAAATTGTAATTTCTTTATTTATTCATTTATTTATTTATTTTTTTAACAGAGAAATTAGGGGGGGGGGGGGGGGGGGGATCACTTTGTAAAAGAAACCAAACAATAACTGGCAACAACAAAAAAAAAAAAACATGAAAAAAAACAGCAAGTTCAGCTGGGAAAAAAAAAAAAGTTTTCAACTTTAATATTTTAAAGTGGGAAAATAAAACATATTATACAAGCAGAACTGACCTTTCACCCCCTAAAGCTAAATGATCATAACAAATATTTCAAATATTGGGGAAATAAATTATATATATTTTTAATTGAATCTTTGATAAAATATTCAACAGATTGGATTTAAAATATATTTAATTTAAATTCATATTAGAATGATGCCTTTTTTTATTTCCCCCAAAAACTGTTCGAGAGAAAGTGGACATATTGCATTTAATGTCATTTTTTTGATGGCCAAACAAAGATTTGCGTGTCTCACTCTTCCTCGCACACGCTCAGAAACAACCACCTCCACACAAGTGCCCGCAACCCTGCGCAAAATGAGCCTGCGCCCACTCACGTTCCCACTCAAAGAAGCACATCCCCGCATTCATTTCCACTCAGGCACAAAGTGGCTACAAACTGCAAGATCCTTCTTGCTAATTGTGAATTTTTGCCCCGCAATAAGAAACACTTTGAAGACCTGTAGCGCTGGTATGGTATTAATGATGTCCTCAAAGTGAAGAATTCAGGCTATGTTCATCACCAGGGAACGCGGACAAGCTCATTAGTTGCATCGCGCTTGAAATTCATCAACTATGCCCCTAAGAACATATCATGTGACAAAATGCCTCCTTTGCCGACTCTGAGTGACTTCGGAATTCTACGAGACAGTCAGTCTTTGTGAAGTCTCCAAATAACATTTGAAGCTCAGAGATCTCTCTCAGAGAGTTTTCCAAGAACCTGCCATGCATGTTTTTGGAATGGGGGAGGAAACCGGAATACCCGGAGAAAACCCACACAGGCCCGGGGAGAACATGCAAACTCCACACAGGAAGGAAGGAGCAGGACTCAAACCCTGCACCTCTGCACTGTGAGGCGGACGTGCTAACCGGGCGTTCACCGTGCCACCCATGATAATGATGATGATGACAATAATAATAACAATAACAATAATCATGATGGTAAAGGTGGTGGCAATAATATAAATCGTAATCATTGTTAGTTATTGTCATCTTTCACACAGAGATCCTGACAAATTGGTGCCTAAGTTATTCCACAGGAGCATTTTTTTCTTTTTTTTCATCCACAGAATAGCAGCTGGATAAATTTCCAGTGTGTTTAAAACTTAGCTGACAGCAACTTCATTCTTTTGATGTGTGATTTTTGTTTGGGGTTTTTTTTGTTTGTTTTTACTCTTAGCTTTGTTTTTAGCATGAGCTAAAATTCAAAAAATTGCACTAGAAAAAAAAGAATGAATTTCTAGAAAGTGAAACAGGAAAAATAATCGAAATATTTTTGAAAAAAAATGTTTAGATTTCATGAGCAGCAGGAAAAATGGTTCATCTGTGAAAGAAAGCTAAAACTTCAAAATTTTCCATTGGAAAAAAGACATTTTCTCCTTTTTGACTGGAAAAACTGAAAGCTTTCTGCTGCAAAAATGGACACATTTCAATTGGGGAGAAAAAAAAGGAGAATGTTGAAATGGAAACCACTTGAGATGTTGACGCGTACTGTTGAGAGGGTCGGCTTTCATCGCAGAGGTGAGCGTGTCTGATGCTCGCTAATCCAAGTGTTTGATGCCAATCAGGTTTGATATGATAATTCCAGCATATGCCCGAGCGCTCCGCTAGGCGACAACGACGACAGCTGGCTCGTCTCACCCTTGATCAGCCTGATGGGGCAGGTGGAGGGTGAAAAAGGTGATGAGGGTGACGCTGTTGAGGGAAATGAAGGGGGCGAGGGCACCTATTGGATGCTGACCAACATTTCAACGGGTGAATCTTGTGTTTAGAACATATTAGCTAAGCTGCAGGGAGTGCTACCCACTTGTGCTCTATTACGTTATTGTGTGAATGCTGAAAGCATTCACATGTATGTTATTGCTTATATTTTGACGTGCATCTACTCCCGGATAATTCATTTGATTCATCCTTTCATCCATTTTCTAATCCGCTTATCGTCACTTCAAGCAGAAGGCGAGGGACACCCTGAACTGGTTGCCAGCCAATTGCAGGGCACACAAAGACTGACAACGATTCACTGTCACACCTTGGGAGAATTTAGAGTGTTCCATTAACCTGCCATGCATGTTTTTGGAATGTGGGAGGAAACCGGAGTACCCGGAGAAAACCCACGTGGCACTGGAGGGGAGCATGCAAAGTCCACACAGGAGGGCTGGAGCCGGACTCGAACCCTGCACCTCTGCACTGTGAGGCCAACGCGGTAACCAGTCGGCCACTGGGCCGCCCTAATTTGATTCACATCCTTCTTATTACTTTTTTGACTCAAAATCTTTTATTTTTTAATCACTGTTCTTAGAAATTTCAAAATGTTCACCTGCTCGTTCCAAATTAAACATACAACATAACAGATTCACATCATTCCAATGTGAAATTCATCACATAATTCCAATGTGAAATTCATAACATTCAGCACAATTAATTTGTCTTGGTAATGTTTTCGACTTGCCAACGCCTCACAAAAAAAAATTTCCCATTTCATTTGCATTTCACGTCATGTAATATCGTTCCATTTCCTTCATCATTTCAGCGTTCACAAGCAATTTCCCCAGAAATCGACTTCTGTACAATTACTACTGCAACGTTCTGGTGATCTCCGATATGGGAAAATGCAACAAAATGTTTTGAGGTCGAAGACTGTCAACATTTATCATCCTATCTGTGTCATATCACATCTGTATGAAATTATTTGGTGACATGTAAACAAACAAAAAAAAGTTGCCAGTAAAGATTAGCTTTTTTTTTTTTTTGTCAGGACTGTCAAAAACACACAAACACAGCTAATCACGTTTGTCAGACATTTTTTGTTGACGCTGGCTCGGGAGACAGTTTTGCCAGTTTTCCCAAACGCTTCATACTATGACAACTGGTTGTCGTGTTGTTGCTGCATAGTAGCCAGCGGATGTAGTGTACTTAACGCTCACCGGGAAGACGCTCTCTTGCGATATACACCAGCAAACATTTGCTTTGGTTCTTCTAATGGGGGTGGACAGTGCAACGCCCGAAGGCGCGCTAGCAAGACGAGCAGATGGTAATCGAACACACGTCTCTGTGTGGAGAGAAATTACGGGGTGGTACATAACGGATACACGGGGACAGTAATAGAAGAAACAGAACTGCCACTCCTGACATTTCCCACCTTCACATTTGGTGTTTTCGAGGATAAGGTCGTAAATGGATGTGAACAATTGTTCACAAAAAGAGGCTTCAAGTTGATTATCGCCAAGCCCCTAAAGTATGCTGTCAAAATAAACATCAAACAAAGGGAATGTATGTTGTGTGTTTAAAACAGCCACAACTTTGCTTTGATCAAGTCTGTTTAGCCTACTGCTAGCAAACAATGCAAAACGTAATAGACAGGCTAATGAATAGCGTTGGTAGCACAATGTTAACCCTTCAAGCAATGGCTATATTAACCCAGACAAACAGGCCATGTGCCTGTTTATCAGTTTTGATATATTCTTTATGTTTGTGTTAAAATGGCCAATTTCCAGCAATTTACTGAGTCAAACACCAGAAGGAGCAGCACAATGTCCATTGCAAAGAGGCAAAAAAATGTGGGGGAAAAAAATTGTTTATTTTTTGCCTTTGTATTTCATTGTCATGACTATGCTTTTATCCATCCATCCATCCATTTTCCGATCCGTTTATCCTCACATGGGTTGCGGGCGTGCCGTCTTCGGGCAGTAGGCGGGGTACACCCTGGACTGGTTGCCAGCCAGTCGCAAACAACAATTTGCGCTCACAATCACACCTAGGGACAATTTGGAGCGTTCCGTTAACCTGCCACACATAATTCTGAAATGTGGGAGGAAACTGGAGTGCCCGGAGAAACCCCACACAGGCATGGGGACATGCAAATTCCACACAGGAAAGCCGGAGCCGGAATCGAACCCTGCACCTCTGCACTGTGAGGGGAACGTGCTAACCAGTCGACCACCATGCCACCCCTATGCTTTTATAAACGTACAATATTGTAGAATGCTATTTTTCTTTTCTAAAAAGCATTTTACAAGCATTTTTGTTGATTTTCCCTCGGAGGGAGGGGTAACATATTCATGGGGTTTCCATTCATCCATGATTTGAGAGAAACTTTTTTTCAGAACCAAAGAAACTTGTATCTCCAGGCAGCACTGTATGACAGTAGCAGCCTCAAATTTGGCTTGATGACAACGGCAACACTGCAGAAGCGCCACCCCTGCCAACAGACCTGCTGTTTTCCTTCCGAGCATTTCCTTTCTGACTAATGCAATCGTCTTTACGCGATATTCCCCGCTTGTCCATTTTCCATCCTTTGGAGGCTTATTTGTTATGGGAAATCCTAAACAAAGAAGAGCAACAGTCATCGTCCTCGGAGAACGCAAATGAGCTGCCTGAGTATTTTCTTTCTCCGGCTTCTCTTCGAATAAACAGACACACACGTACATCTGGTGGCTCACACCGAGATCTTGAAGTGATCTAATTTCAGTCCCCCCTCCCCAGAGCAGGAAGCATTTTCTTTTTCCTGAGAATGTTCTCTGCCATTATGTACTTTCAGAGCTCCGATGGAGAGCTAAGAGATCATCGGGCAAACACTGAGGCTCGGCAAGACCAGAGTATTTTTAGACGTTTTCAACACAGTCGCACGTCACGGTGACTCACTCACAGTTGCGGTTTTGACGGTCAAGTGATTCCGCAAAAGTTCAGCGGAAATCCAAAGGATTGGGATGTCTGTGTTTTGCTTGTTCTTTGGCTTTGTATTGGAGCTCAGTAGGTCTCAGACGAGAGTCTCCCGATTTAATAGCTCTGACATGTTTGTGACGATCATCACAGAAATCTGACATCCGTCCATCCATCATGTGAACGGCTTCTCCTCCTGAGGGTGGCGGGCGTGCTGGAGCCCATCCCAACTTGGGGCGGTAGGCGGCGTACAACCAAAACTGGGTGCCAGCCAATCGCAGAAATCTGACATTCCTACATGAATAACATTGTGCTATGGTGTTCATTTTGTCTTCTTTTTAAAAAAAAAGACGGTTTGAAGTTTCTTTGTTTCAAACTAGTTGGCGGAAAAAGACATTTTAAAGCCATGAATGCTGATGTCTTTTTAAACCAAAAAGTGTATTAATATCAGCTTAAGGACCCGTTTTTGACAACAAAAGGCATATTTTTTCAGACTATCGTGTTTTTTTTGTTTTGTTTTATTTTGAGAACAAAGGCGTATTTTCCAAAATAAAGCCATACAGTTACCATAAGCAATTTTTTTAATTCACCGAAATTAAAAAAATGATTCTATTGATGTAAAATTATAACTTTTACTTCAACAAAATGTTTTTATACTTGTAAAGATTGTAGCCTTTTTTTCTTGATAAAACATGACTATTGTGATTAAACTTGCAACTAATTTTTTCGCAAAAAAATATGAATTCGTTATCATAACACTGATAACATGGTAGTTAGGTTTAATTGTGTCAGGATTATGAAGCGGTAGGGGAAGTTAGGATTTGGAGTTAGCTGTTTATGGGTCGGACTGGGGCTTGGGGTAAGGGGGCTTCAACCTAGTAGAGTCCTGAGGTGGGCACACTTGAGTCCATTCGTGGAGCCCAGAGTTCAAAGCAAACATGCTGAATCATTTAGCGGTTATGCTGCACGCAAATGAATAATATGTTAGCATAACTGAAGTTAGCCTCAAGGGTAATTGCTCTTGAAATCCATCTGAAAAATCATACATTCTTCCCATTACTCACGATTAAGAGCATTTCCCCAAAATCATGCACTTATGGCACCAGGCTTGGTAACACTGCAGAGTAGAACAGCACCGACATGATTCTTTTCATCGCAAGCGATCTGTCGGACTTAAAAGCCAAAACTCAAAAAAGGTCAGCGCCGTCACGAGCCACACCGAATTTTTATTTTTTTTTATTGTTGCAGAACAACCGAAACTTTGCAGCGCCTTTTTCAAACGGTCCGCTCGTTAATGTCTGTAGCAGCAAACAGCTCACTCGCAATGAATCCAATGTTCTCGCCGACTGATTAAAGCCATTTGTAAATGTATCGCGGCTGTCGCCTGCGGCGTGCACTTTGGAAGGAAAGCAGATCCATCTTCGTAAAAGCATGTTGTCCGTGGAGAACAAACACAAACAGGTCACCCTTTCATCTAACGTCAATGCAAACATGAACAAATGGAAGATGACGGAGCGTTCGTATGATGCTGGCAGAACCGTGTCGAGATGTATGTTGCAATCATGCTCAGTTTTGTTTTTGTTTTTTTTTCTGGAAGAGACAAGTGAAGTGCACTGGGGCTGAGGATTCTCCACAGTACTTGAAACTATTATATTTTTTGGGGTGTGTCTTTCAATGGCAACTAGACCAATTGCCTTCATTTTTATGTCGTTTTTGCTTTTCTATTAGCTCTTCGCAGGCTTTGGCAAAACTAGCTTAATCTGTCCGACAAGACAATAGCAAAGAGCTAACATAGCAATCTCAAGAGGGGAATCTTGCCATGCCAACAGCCAAAATGACCGCTTCAAAGGAAAATGGTTGACTTCCTGTTGTTTAAGGCATGGGTTTTTAAGACTTTTTTGTGGGTTTCCTTATTGGTGGACATGCCGCCTAATTTTATATTGGGAAATGAAACTTTGCTAGCTTTGAGGGGTACACTTTCCCAATTCAGAAATCAGTCTGTTGGAGCTTCAAACCAAAATGGCCAACCTCTGGTGTCTTTTCAAGAAGCAGTTCTTGAGACTTGAGACTCAGAATCTGTTCAGGGTAGAGATTTAAGCTTTGAGGACTGAGATACAACAGTGTCAGTTTTGATGATCTTCAAACCAAAATGGCCGCCCTTCTCTTTCTTTTCAGGCATGGATTCTTGAGACTTGGGATCTCCTGGGGAGAGTTGGAAGAAGCGGCTCGGGAGAAGGAAGTCTGGTCTTCCCTGCTTAAACTGTTGCCCCCGTGAAGCGACCCCGGATAGGTGGTCGATAATGAATGGATGGATGAATCGAACTGGCTACGGGCTAAATCTTTTTGAGCGACAACTGTGTTTTGTATGACACAAACCAAGGTTTCAAATGTTCCGTTTCTGTTCGGACATGGGTCCTTGAGACATTTTTGTGGAGCTACTCATTATGTACATGTCTACACATATTGATGTTGCTACGTTAAATAGGCTTAAGGTGCAAAACATCTTCAATTCATTCCAAGGGTCAGTTTTGGGGTGCTTCAAAACAAAATGGCAGACTTCCTGTGCATTTTCCTATCAAACTAACAGGAATGCACAAACAAACAAACAAACAAAAAAGAACATTTTAAACTCACTGAAATATAAACGGCTAACAGTTAACACCACCAAAGATGTCCGAGCAGCACAATGTATTGCAGGAATTATACAGGAGTTAATGTATCTGTCACGTATCACAAAGGTGAGTAATTTCATTTTCATTTGAGTATTTCCTGGAAAAAAAACGTGAAGCTAATCCTTGAGGTTCCACTGTCCACCGTGCTTACATCATGCCTATATCAAGCCCTATATGACTGCGTTTGACCATAAAGAAGGTGTGACCCTCCTCCTGGTTCCTCCCATGATGCTCAGAACTAGCTTGAGAAAAAAAAAAAAAAAAAAAAAGACCTGTCAGGAGACACATAGCGCTCACCTCGCCTCACGTTCACCGCGAGCGTTGTCATGCAATCCATCTTGTCGGCGATGCGCATGCACGGTGCTTACAGCTGTCTCTATTCATCCGCTCTCAGCCTGGCAACCTCTCTGCTCATCTACCTCCTCCATTGTCTCCATCCACCTCGCGCTGCTAATAGCAACAGAGGACTTGATTTACCGCCACATGAAACCGATGCACTTGTAGAGAGACAACCGATGAAGAGTTGCAACTGTGGAAATGATGCTAAAATGTCCATAAATGTTCCTAAATGTCCAGCTTGAAAACCAACAGGGGAGGCTTTCTTTGGCTGTGGGTTTTCGATTGTTTTATTTTTTTGGTGGGTCCAATAATGATAGATATGCCAACTAAATCTAACTGTATGTTGCCAAGTGAAACTGGCTTTGTGGGGTAAATTTTCAAAGAAGTCTGTGAAGTGCTGCTGAGTCAGTGTTTGTATACTTTGAACAAAAATTGGCAGCCTTTTGGTGTCTTATCAGTCATGGATGTGTGGTTTTGTTGTTGTTTTTTGTGGGTCTTATCATCATAGACAAGGCAACTAACTACATTTCATTTTTCTCAGTGAAACTGGCTGCAGTTGCTGAATTTTCTAATTGTTCCAAGTTGGGCCGACCAAATCAATTTTGGCGCACTTGGAAAAAACAATGGCAGACTTGTCGGGTATAGCCTCTTGAGACTTTTTCTCAGTCTACTCATGAATGAAGCACCTGCCAAATTTCAGGTTGCTCAGTAAAACTGACTTGGAGGGATACGTTTTCAAATTATCAGATAGGTGCAACTGCTAAAATATGGCTTTAGGAAAAAAAGTAACAAAACCAAACAAAAAAGTGCTGCTGTCAATTTTGGGAGGGGATTTCAAGATGAGATAAAACAGGTTTCGGGGGGCTAAATTTACAAAGTATTAGTCAATTGGGGGGGGGGGCATGTGTGAAAGGCCACAAAATCCTGTATTTATTGTTTAAATTACCACACTGTTCAGAAACCGAGTAACGAAATGCATTTGTGGCTGACCTAAGCAAAAGAACACCCAACAAATGCGACACCCACTGGCTAAAATGATTGGCCCCTTAATTAATTGCATTATCATCAGCAAACAGTCTCGCCACCACCAAAAAGCCTCCTGAGAGAAATCAGATATCACGTGATGTTGTGCCACTCTGCTCGGCTCACTGCAGCAAAACCAACAGGCCACACGGCCACAGTGCCTCCTACTGGCCGGTACAGTCACGACAGAGGAGGGAGGGCATCTGTGGCCTCCCTTCAGGACATGACAAGGATGTTTTGGCTGCACTTTTGCATGCTCAATTTCAGGGCTGCGTTTGACGAGGGGGAAAATGCTTTACACCAAACGAATGTGAATGAAATGGAAAATAGGTGAGGGTCGCATCAAAAAAGCTTGGCGCGATACAATAAACGGGCTGTTGTGTGTTTTAGAAGCCCACTTTTATGACCTGAAACAGACATTGTGTAGCTCTTTATTATTGAGTCACTTTTCATTATTGGAGGTGACACAGTGCTGGCTGTTTAGTCCGACCAGCTTCTCGAACATATTGCTGTATTTTATCTTTCATATTTCATGCTGACTGTCCAAGATTCTGGCATTGGTGAACCAAAAATGACCCGTTTGTGAAAAGCTAACTAAATACATTATTTTGAGTGTCAGTCACAGAATATAATCATACAATAATGACTTACAAAGAATCTTTTTCATCTTTTTGCTCCACCGACTGTCTTTCAAGACAGAACAAAAACTTTCTGGAATCATATGGTGGGGGAGACAGGTGCTTGGCATAATCGAGATCAGTGATGGGCACCTGCCGGCACTCGACCACAGTCTGAGTGGCTCCTTCTTTAATCAGAGATTTTTATTTTTTTTTTAAAGAAAGATTTGCTAATCCTCACAAGGGTTGCGGGCATGATGGAGCCCATCTCAATTAACTTTGGGCCGTAGGCAGGGTTAACCCTGAACTGGTTGCCAGCCAATCGCGGGGCACAAATAGACTTCAAAACCCTTTGTCGTGAGGTTAGTGTAGCGGATATTTTATACATGCATTAAAAAAATGTATTTTCAAAAATGAATGAAATCAGGGGCTCGTATGCACTTTCTTTGTCGATGTTTGAAATTGCATTATCATCATACATCTCGTTAGGAAAGGCATGGTGCTATGTGGCTCCCCACTAGCACTGTTGAAAAACTGTGGTGGGCTCCAGCATTTTAGTTGCCCATCCCTGGCCTATGTCAAAGCAGAGCGAGAGTTCTTTTGTCGCAATACAAAATTCAACCTAGGGGGCGACAAAATCTATGCCTCTTTCAGGTGTGAAATGAGAGCATTCCTCACCCAAGGGATGTCCCGTCGATCTAAGAATACAATCATTCCTAACAATATACGGGGCATGAAAATAGATGTTAAGCAGGGTAGAGCACACGCTGTGCTCTACCATTCACGGCTCACTCCATCATGACAGTGATTTGTAGCCATAGTTGCACAATCATGTCAACGCACAGAGCACTGTTTGCACCAGGCAAACCAAAAATAGTCCTCATTTTCCTGAAGAAACTACTCTTGAGGTATAGCTGTTCTCCTGAGGTAAATGCGTACCCACTGCCGTGTGTGTAGACAAGTGTGTTCACCTTTACGAAGTCAAACGCTCATTCATCTCTTCAGAGCTCACTGGAAGGCGTCCCATCACCGCAAGTCCATCTGTTCGGTACTCATCACAGTGCCACCCCCCACTTAGCACAAACGTCAGCATAGCATGCAGCTGCTAATCACAGCCAAAAGAAACATTTCATGCTCACTTCTTCACTGACACCCAGCTTTCATCTTTGAAGAGCGATGAAAATCATCAATTAGGTAGAAGTATCGGAAGGGACACACATCGGTCATCGCTGCCCGGTACAATATGGCGCAAATGGGTTTGGGGGGGGCTTCATTTTTTTAAAGTAGTCAGAGGTCAAATATCTGAGGGTTTCAAAATAGACCGGATGACTTCTTGTGCATTTTTAGGCATGGGTTGTTGGAATTTTTTTGTGGGTCTAGTCATAATAAACACACTTATCAAATTCCATGCTGCTAAGAAAAACTCGGTTCAGTCAGAGATGCTTCAGAGGCATTTTTTTTCTTGGAATTCCAGTGTGTTTTAAGGCATGGGTTCTCGACTTTTTTTGGGCGTCTACTCATGCTTCAAATGTAAAATGACAAGAAAATAATGAGCAGTATGTACCTTTGGAATTTTGACAAAATATAATGTCGCATTCAATAAAACTGGAAAATCTAAAATTTTAATCAATGGATCAATCAAAAATGTCTTCAATATTTTTTATTAGACATCATTTTACATTGTTTACCATCCCCAAAAGGGGAACCATAAAACATAAATAATGCATCCTTAAAAAATACTGTATTAATTCACAAAAGCAACTTTTTTTTACATTTGATTGTTTTATACATAAATCATATTTACATGTTTTTTTTTTTTTTTACTTCACATAGACTGAAACAAGTGAGCTAAAAAAATGAGCAATGCGGGGGGGGGGGGGCTTGGCGGTGACTTAACTGATTGTCCGTTATAGGAAGTAGAAGAGCTAGTTGTCCTTCCACAATAAAGCTGCTGCCCTTTGCTTATTCTAACTTCCGCATCAAGTTGGAATCCTTAGGTCACAGACCAACAACAACATGTCACAGTGCCCCTTGGTGGTTCCGGAGCGTTCCGTAAATGTCAGAGAAAATAGTGGCCATGATGCACTGCCAACTTCCTGTCTGTTTTTACCTGTCCTGCAGGTAGCCAATAAATCAACTCAAAATAAAATGACAATCTTGTTAGGGGCATCGTCCAATGTGTCACCAAATGCTGTTATTTTTATATATGTATTTTTTTCCAGAGAAGTCCAGGTCTTTTTTGGCAGAAATCAAAAGTATTTTTATTCTTTGGAAAAAAAAACTTTTTTTAAATATAAAAAATCCCAACATTTGGTGGTATGTGCTTTTCATCATACATTCAACACTAACAAAAAAAAGGATTTTTTGTCCGATAATAATGTTCAACGTGAATAAAATGTGTTTCTCCAAATTTTGTGATTCACGCAAAGTTCTTCATACGGTCAACAGCGCTGGATGCAAATAAAACTGGTATCTCATTTTCAGATTTTGCTCAGAAAAACTAAATTTGGCTTTGTATGTCTCACTGGACAACATATAAGAAGAATAAATCCAACAGTAACTCTGAGTTGTGTGATTCAGAAAAAAGAGCAATGCTTTTTTGTATTTTAACCAAAAATAATAAAATAATCACAAAATTTGGCCAAACAGACTCTTTGTTGGACAAGCAAATGAATATCTAAGAATTTGATCATTTTCAGATATTGATCAGGAAAAAAATAGTTTTTTGTATTGGAAAAATACATAGGCCTTATATCACAAAATCTC
Source organism: Hippocampus comes (assembly GCF_001891065.2). Classification (NCBI taxonomy): domain Eukaryota; kingdom Metazoa; phylum Chordata; class Actinopteri; order Syngnathiformes; family Syngnathidae; genus Hippocampus; species Hippocampus comes. The sequence continues at coordinate 730,387 of NW_017805135.1, read as the reverse complement.
ACAGGACTGTGGATGCTTTTTATTGGGACACCATTCAACATGAATAAAACAAGGTACTTTTGAATTTGGTGATTGAATTGGAAAACCGGCGGTGTAATTTTTGCTGAAAGCGCTTGTCTTGTCTTCTCATTCAGTCGTCACTTCAAAATCAACTGAGATGGTCTTGGTTTGACAGCCTCAAGTTTTAGCCCCCGCAATAAAATGGCAAAGAGGCGAGCAAAGTGCTTCGCGGCATAGACGATTATGTTGAAAATGATCCTCTTACTTTTTGGCTCACGAAAAAAGACAAGAAACGATCTGATGTGATGTGATGAATGCTAACGATGAAAACTTTGTGACGACTCGCGACTGGCTTCAAGTCAAGCGACGTGGAGTTATTTGCTGAACACAGTATGTTTTATTTTATTTGGACAAGTTTCCTTCCGCACTTCCAGTCGTGGTCTTTTAAAGTGAAATTGCTTTCTCTTCTCGGGCTGCGGCGCCATATGGAGCTTGTTGACATTCCCGTCTGTTTGCCGAGTGCCATTTGGATGCACGCTACGATTTTGTGTGTGCGTGCAGAGTTCGTGTATGTGTGTGTGGTGGTGTGTGTGTGTGTGTGTGTGTGTGTGTGTGTGTGTGTGTGTGTGTGTGTTGCGTATGCATGTGTGCCAATCAACCCACTAGCCAAAAGCATGTTTACGAGATAGGAGGGGCAAGGGGAAAAAAAAAAAAAAAAAAAAAAAACACGGATAGCCGGCGTCAAAATCATCGGTGGCCATTTTGTGGTTGTTTGCTTCCATGCTCAAAGTTTGTCGCTACTCTCACACCACAACGACAGGGAAGTGGGAGCACACCGGCACGTCCTGTGTGGCGAACAGGGTTGCAGGCGAGCTAGAAAGTGTTGTCGTTGAGCGAGGCTGAGGAGGGAGCATGATGAGAGTCAGCAGAAGAAGATCTCCCCATCCAGAGGAGCCTCGGAGAGGTGCTGGGAGTCTGGAATTGACCATGTTATAAAATGTTACTGACGTTTTGCCTTTGGGAAAACTAGAGCAATTTACGTGCTTAAAGATTGTTCAACTACACGAGCGAGTCTACTTGATTTTGTAGATAATTTTCAGCAGGTTCTTTTATTAAACAGGTGCAAAAATTATTTATTTAAGTTATTTTATTGATGTTTTTTAATATTTTCCCACTTTAATCTTATTTTTTTCCATATATATCAAGTTTTGTATATGTGCTATTTGTATATGTATATTATTTATTTATTATTATTTTACTTATTCTTTGTTTGACCAGTTAAGGCAATAGAAAACAGTTTTTCCATTTACGTGTTGTGGCCGAGGACACTTCAAAATTCCAACCGGCAACCCTTCGGGCACCGGCCGACGCACTCTCCTAACTGAGCCACAGCCACCCCATTTTATAACCGAGCACCATAGTTCACCAAGTGAACGGCTCCAAATTGTAGCCATTATAGGGCTTTTAGCATCTTACCATCTACAGGTAGATTACAATCTCAGGGAGCAGCTGACATAAAAAAAAGTAAATAAAAAACTAGAACTCTGTTGGTGTTGAAGATAAATAATGCTACTAAAAATAATTCATGTGAGCGTTGTATTCAGGATGCGCCCCGAGCGCAGGTAAAAACGAGCACGATGCGTACCTGCGGCCTGTCCTTTCACCTTCTTCTTGCGCTTGTCTTTGCCTTCCTTGCCACGATGCTTGGCCAGCTGCAACAGGCTCTTGGACAGCTGCGTGCTGGCCTCGCCGGCCTTCAATACGCCCGCCGCCGCCGACGAAGATGAAGACGACGTGAAAGGGTTGAGACTGCGTGTCTTGGCCTTGCAGCGCTGCGACGTTGAAGACGAGGAGGATGAAGAGGACATGTCGACGGGGTCCAGATCCAAAGATTGGCAGCTGCCCGCCAACTGGGACTCTTCCGAGGCGGTGGAGGGAGTCCGCTGCAAGTCAATTTGGCAAGTTTATTCCGACTGTGCAAGGTGGTGGACAACCAGTGCTTTCTTTTCAGCAATAACTGGCGAGATGTGCAGCCACATTAAGTCAGCATGAGTTTGGGTGTCTTAAGATTTTTATTTATTTATTTATTTTAACTCCATGGATTAATTTGAGGCCTTCTGTTGATTTCCATTGTGCACTCCACTAACAGGAAGAAGAACATCATGTTCCTGTGCATGGCAGAGTACATCGTGGCTATTTTTGGCTCAATGTTATTTTGGGTTTCAGGTTTTAGGGCTGAACGATTGTAGGAAATAATCTAATTGTGATTTTTTTTAACATTGCACCCCCCCCCACGGTATTTTTCTAATATAAATTGGAACAAACACAAGCAATTATTTAATATTTATTACAATAAAATTCTACCAAACAAGTGTTGCGTAAAAATATAAGTGTGTACTGTAAATGAGGAATAAACTAGAGAACTAGAGTGCACATTCCAACTTTTCATTATTTTCATGTGTCCTGATATTTAAACATGTGGACTGCACTGCTCAAATACTGGACCCATCTTCACCGTGTATGCATAAATCGTCATCACACATGCCTAAGTGGAGGAAGTTAAGATTACACCTGCCGACATGACGCAACATCTTCTGATTCCGAAAACAGGCAAGAACCAGAAGGCATTCCAACCGGAGGCTGCGGACGACAACGACACCTCATCCATTAAATGAGGAGTAACATCATTTCATCTGTCTTCAGTTTATTTCGTGAAACATCTGGCCACACACAGACAAATTCATCTTCTAAATGTGTGGCCGCTGACAACTTTCCAGCCGGGGGCTGCCATTTCCAGTCAGTTGACCGGAGGATGCGTTTTGATTCGCTCACTGCTCAAGAAGCGCACGCGGTGAAGCTTTTTTTTTTTTTTTTTTTAAATCTTATAAGGCAAAAAAAGAACATGTCAGATACTGACCTCAAGGTCTCGTGAGACAGAAATCTCAGAAATTACACTCACCCAGTGCAGCAGACTCTCGGCACAGCTTTGACGTTTGTGCCTGCTCTGCTCCCAATGACCGGTCAAATCTCAGCCGATGCAATTAGCAAATCGCGTTTTATCATATTGCATTATATTGTCAATGCGATTAAATTATTCAGCCCTAATTTCTATCATGGAAGGTTACGGCCGGCGTAGCACATGGCAGAGGTCAACCGTCGCCTGTTCAAAGTGACTTTGTGGTGTTGTTGTTCACCTCGGTGCGCCGTAGCTCGTCCATCTTGTCGAGCTGCCTCTGCAGGGCCTCCCTGTCCTTGTCCAGCTTCCTCTGGGCGTCTCTCAGCCTCTCCAGATCCCTCTGGTAGTCCTCCTTCCGACTCGCCAGCTCTCGCCTCTCGTCCTCCAGCGCCCGCTGCTGCTTGGACAGATCCTCCTCCTGTAGTGACGACCGCTTAATTATAACCAAGATACAGGCATGTTTTGGTGCGTGGAACTTTTCCGTAAGAATTTTACGTTTCAACATCCACATTTTTATCCAGGTCATGAGTAAGTTTAGCTTACAACAATAAATACCACAATTCTATCAGTGCTAGTAGTATAAATACACCCATCAGTTGGGGGGTTGCAGCTAGGAATGTCTATTTGTTTTAATAAATCTCACCAAGTCAAATGTTCCTGTTGCTTAAATGAAGTTATAAATTCATGATCTCATTGCTTTTTTTTTTTCCAATCCTGGTTTTTTATTTCAGGGCAGCAAATGGATCGATCGTACCTGCGCGTTCAGCAGTGTCTCCTTGTCGCCAAGCAGACGCTCCCTGAGCTCCCACTCCTTTTCGCGCCGGCGGCGCTCCTCGGCATGCGCTGCCTGCTGCCTCTGCAGCGACGCCAACTCCTGCCGCTGCTTTTCCAGGCTCCGCTGCTTCTCCTGTTCGACCAGGGAGCTGGGCCGTGAAGACGACCGTGACGACGAGCACGCCGACGGTGAGCGCTCGCTCAGGGCCTGACGTTGGTCCTCTATGAAGCTGTCCTGCTGCACCACCACTGCCTATAAAAAGAAACAACAACAAAAAAAAAAAACGAAGACATTATTTGCGGTCATCTGACGTCAATATGCATTCCCAAGCTGTCAGATGCATGCGATATACTGAGGATATCATACCTGCAGCGTGCTGAGCAGGAAGTACAAATTCGAGACGCTGTGGAGCACCTGCTGTTGGGGAAAACAATGCAATGAGCACCTTTGACATACACAAAGAATATTTTACGGGAGATGAGCAATACATATTGATTTATAGGACAGTAAATGGCAACGAGTTCGACGAGATCAAGTGACACAGAGGCTGAAAACACCAACTTGGCTGGTTTCCATGTCAACCGCGGCCTGGCTAATCAGGTTAGCGACGGGAAGTGACTTCTTTACCTCGCTGTTCCTCTTGAGCAGCTGCAGCAGGTTGGCGTTTCCTCCCTTGCCGGCATACACAAACACAAGGACAAAAATCAGTGTCAGTGTGCATGCACGTGTGGGTGCTTGTGAGCGTGCGTGTGGCCGTGCCGTTGTAACAAGCAAACGATGTTGTAATGCTTGTGCAACGAAAAGAAAATCACCAAATTTTGCGAGTTTTCATATCATTATGTCACGTGCGACCGTTCGTTGCCCATTATTCATGACAACCGTCAGTGTGCACTATAGAAATAAATAAAATACTGAGAAATAATCCACAGTTTAGTGCCGCCGATTTGCCCAAGAGAAGTAATGATAACAATTAGAAATAATCCACAGCAGCAGGTGTTGGCATGCTGTATCACGCGCCGGCACATCGTACGTGTCAAAAGGTAATTGATCCTCCTGCAGAGTAAAACTGAATGATTCAAATTAATCCTAGAGGTCCAAAAATGAAGCACACCCCATGCTCAGTTACGCACATCGTATTATATCGTTTAATTAATGATGTCTTGGGTAACAGAATGACTCGAAATAATTTCCAACGATTTGGATTTAAAAAAGGACAATAGGTAAAAATAGCAAGGCTTTTCGTACCTTCTTCAGGACACTGTCTGACTCGGTCCTCCGCAGATCTCTGGTGGCATCTTCGCTCTCGTCTTTGTCTCCATCTACCAGATGAGACAGACGCGGATCCGTCAGCATCCATTTCACGGTTACTTGATAGGAGCTAACGGTTATTCAAGTTATTTTAGCTCAGAATAATGTGGAATCTTACTGCCATTGTGCACAAAAGAACGAAACAAGAAATGGTCTTTTATTTCTATTATGCACTTTGGCTTTTATGAACAATATTACCAATCAAGGTGGCAGTGGTGGTCATGTTGGACCAATTGGGGTATTTGTCAAAGGGAGAAAAACGAGCCTTTCAAATTTAATTGTCATTGTGATGTGGATACACTACTCAGTAGACAAGTAGGTGCCCCCTTGGTGGTTGGCACACGCAAAATGAGCGACGACGCTATTGCATTTTGTGCAAAGGTAAACTGCATCAACTGCAAACCTCTGAGAAACTGAGGAATGAATGGCTTCAATTTATTTTGGGCATTTCACAGTCAGAAGCGTGCTGTGTTGAGAGGCACATTTCTGGGAGGAGGACTTCATAAACATCAGGCAAATACCCATTCTCTAAATGTAATATTTAATTACATCAGCAGCACATTTGGACAAGGCAAATAATGAACAGGCAATGTAGAAATTGCAGCTAAATAGCTATCAATATACGTCCTGGCGGCTTTTATGATTACTTTTGTCACAACACATTAATAGGTAAAGACTAAGCCTGTCAACAATGTTGGAAACCATTTCACGTGAATTCAGCTTCATAATGAGAGAAAGGCCTGACACCAAAGGATCAAAACGCAACATCGCTACGAACGCTCGGACGCCACAAGACGCTGAGGGAAAGCTTACATCCAATCGGAGAAAAGCTGTTTTCCATTGTTACTGTTCCAGATTCATCCAAGGATAAGAGCGATCCAATCAGAGAAATGTTTGTTCACATATCAAATATTACTGACAAATCCTGATGTCTAATTTCTTTGGTGTCTTTTGACCAACTTCAATAGCTTCAAAACGGACATCGTGTGCATTTCTAACCTAAATAATCTTGCAAACCTAATAGAAGGAAGTAAAAACAAAACACCCCCACCCCTAAAAAAAGTGATGGCATTGAACCATATATTAATACTTTAATCAAAAACTGAAGATGAACCACTTTATTGGTTCCCTGTTAGATTGTGCGGCTACATCTGACCAAGTGTCCATACGCACTTCCACACTTACTCTTACTGAGGTGCATCTGGTGACTGTCAAAGCCGCCAAAGGTCTCGGCCCGTCGGGGCAGGCACCCAGAGCCGGGCGCCCCTCCTCCGCCTACGCCATCTTGGACACCGGCCATCGCCCCGCCGAGGCTACTGTTCACCAGGGTCTGCAGTGTCTCCACTGTCTCACACACACACACACACACACACATGCACACGCACGCAGAGAAAAAAAATCAATGTGAGGTCAGTAAACGAATCATCCGGCTAACAGGGTTACAAAGGCAGTTGCCAAGCAACAACCTGTTCCGCGTACTTTACATTCAAATATGTTGACAAGACTTCACCTGTGTGTGTGTGTGTGTGTGGGTGTGTGTGTGTGTGTGTGTGTGTGTGTGTGTGTGTGTGTGTGTGTGTGTGCGTGTGCGTGCGTCATCAGCACAATCACATTGCCGCTACTGCAATGCAAAGGTGAAGTTGATTCCGACGGTTCTAAAAGATTTTTTTTTTGAACAATTATAAATGAATGTACAATGTCATACTACCGCCCTATTCCACACAGAATTAAATTCATTGTGCTACTCAAAATTTTACACACAACACACCAAAAGGACAATATGGGAAAGAAAATCAAATATTTTGAATGAAAAAAAAAGGTAAGTTTTCACAGCCTTAGCTCAATGCACCATGATTGGTGTGACATCACCTCTAGTCTCCAGGCACCATGTGCTTACGTTAGTGCAAGTAATCAATTATTGGTGCTGTGGGCATGTACGGGCAAAAATATGCATCGAATCTGACGCCTCAAAACACAAGTATTGTTTTTTTTTTTTGATAGGCAATGTGTCCATAAAGTATTCCAAGTTTTACTTTGTCGCAGCCGTATTGCAAAATTTCCATACACAAGACCCCATCATGACCATGAAATAAGATTTTCAAAATTTGAAATTGTTGTAAATTTAGAAATAAAAAATTAAAAACTCACATATACATTCACAGCTCTTGTTTAGTGCTTTCTTGATAATAGCAATTACAAACTCAAGTTTATTTTTAATCTGATGCGCCTTGGGACACTTATCGTTGGGCAATTTTGCCCATTCCTCTTTGCAGCGCCCCCCAAGCCCAATTGGGTTTGATGGGGACCGTCGGTGCGAAGCCATTTTCAGATCTCTCCAGAAATGTGGACATTCAAATACTAATCATGAAGCTACTCCTTCGGTGTCTTTTCTGTGTGCTTTGAGCCGTTACCCCTCTTATTGTAGGGAGTTGTGTGTAGAAATGATGAGGGAAGACATTACCATATCCAATTTTGCTGTAAGTTGGTAACAAAATGTGGAAAAAGATTTAGCCTGAATAATTTCAGGATGCCCTGAATGTATATGTATGCCCAAATTGTTGTTGAGCAGAGTTGGGGCGGGGGGGTGCAAATTGTGTATTGTATCTAATCAAGTGGAAAGAACAGTTAGCGTGCTCAGATGAAATGAGGCAGAAGGCGTGCAAAAAGAAAAGAAACACAGTACAAAACGAGACATCTTCAACAGGCCTTGAATTGATGTTCTTTTAACTAGTAATGTTCATTAGTGCTAATGGCTACGGCTACATGCTAACAAACAAAGACAACCAATGAAGGAGGACAAGTCTCTCCTCTATTTAGTACTCAGCCACAAAAGGAAATGATTTGTTTGTTTTTTTTTAATTGAGCAAAGTGGAGCCTGATGAGTTTAATGTTGCCCGTGTGGCTGTGCGTTTCATTATATTTTTTTCTCTATTGTCTCAAGTCATTCAGGTTACATTTATTGTGCAAGGTGTCGCTTGTCATAAAAACTTGGCGAGAAAAGCCATTGCATAATTTATATGATAGCGTATCACGCCACAGTGCCCAAGTGAGCAACTTTGCGTGAGCAAACGTACGGTGGAATTTTCCTTTTCTTTTCTTTTTTTTTTTTTTTTTTTTTTTTTACTATGGATGATTTCTACTTGTGTTTTATGCTACCATGCAAAATTGCAAGAGGAACATGACTACATCTGTATTGCATACAAAAAGGCACGAGGGTTGCCTGACCAATTGCATTTCCGAATTAAAAGGCAAAAAAATCCTCCCGTAATTGTGAATCACTGTCCATGCCACTAAAATTAATTTTGTGCATGATTCCTAGCCGATATGTTTATTCCTATTGTGGCTGTCATGAAAATCGGCGGAGCCGTCACATTAACCCTATGACGCACGTTGTGTGACCGAGCGTGTTATGCACTTTTGTGTTTCAATATGGCGTATTTCTCGTCGCGCCATTTCTAATGGTGTGAAGTGACGGGTATGCCACAAATTGTGGCGAGAGAATCCTGGCATGCAGTTAAGTTGTGCAGTGTAAAAGACATTAAAAGTCACTTTAACGCCGAAGTTGCCGAATTGTGTTGTCAGAAAAACAAACAGTCTTCACTGCAGCTGGATCCTTAAGGACAATGGAGTGTGAGAATAATTTGCATTTAGAAGAGAAGCAGCAGGCCCTAGAAGCAATAACAAACATCTCCAGCATCCTGATGAAGCACAAGACTCATCGGCAGCGTTTAAGCCTTGCCCCGCTTACCTTCCTGCAGGGCGTCCTTCATGACGCAGGCCCCCATGGGGGGCTCCGGCCCGACAGGCGACCTGAAGAAGTGCCTGGTCTGCCGGCAGGCCTCCTCAACTGGACTGGAGCCCTCACACATGCCGCGGAAGAGCCGCACCTTCTCCTCCAGCAGGGACATGATCTGAGAATCCTTCTGCTTCAGCAGGTCTAAAGGAGGGATGAAGGAAAGAGAGGGAGGAGAGTTAACTACTTCCGATACTAAAGAAGCATCCGGAGGACATTCTGGAGTCATTTGCTCGCCTCTCATTTCTTTGGCTTTGATCTCCAGTTGTCGCTTGTCATCTTCGGTCTCGCTGGGGATGCCCTCGTCCTCGTCCCTCTCCCTGTGCCGCACAACAGCAACATGTTTAATTGTGACTCCGTTAATTTTATTCAACCAGGAACATATCTTTTTTTTTCCTTTGAAGAGTAGTTTTGCTCTTCAATAACTTCACTTGAGTAGCAATTTTTTAATTTTGAGAAACAATTTTTCTCTGGTTAATCCCGGGTGACAAGGATTTTGTTAAACAATAAAAATATGACAATAAAACAGGGGCAATTAAATGTAGTGCTGGCAATTTAAGCATTCAAGTATCCTCCTAAAAATTCTATTGAATAATCGAGTATTTGGATCACGATTATCTTTGCTTAGTTAAAGAGCCATTATGAATACAAAAGAGAAAACAATAAAATTTCACTTAAAAAAGAATTTTCATATTTGAAAAATTGTATCAATAACATTAGCAATACAAAGAAACGAATTCTGCATACTGTTCAATTGCACTGCATAATTACTGTATAAATGATGGCTTTAATATTATTGTAATATTAAAAAAAAAGATCAAGTGGAGAGTGACACGAATTATATTTTTCATCATCAAAATGGGAATATATACCGTAAGTGTTTGAAAAGGTGAGATATGATATATTATATGTTGATTGATGTTCTTATCAATTCAGTAACAGTGGTGCTACAATTCACTTATCAGATAATAATGCTCAAGAAAGATTTTAAGCACTATACCAAGCTGAGGAAAGAGGATATTTTTTTCCCATTCACTTTTTAAATAATGAGCAATATTCAAAATATTTGTAAATATAAGTGGGCTAACTTAAGATGTCTTAAGATGATATTGGAAAATACATTTTATTATTTCATCAATCTAATGTTGCAACTCCCTAAGCTACTTTCTTGGCACCAGTTATTGGACTGTCTTTCCTCTGCAGACAGGACTTTGGCAGCATCCTGTGGTTTATTAGGTTGTTTCAAAAGTGAGAGTGCAAAAAAAAAAAAAAAAAAAAAAAAAAAGTTACGCTTTTGTGCATTGCTGGGAATATTTTCCACGGATGAAAAATACAAATTGGAAATGTTAATTATTTGTGACCTGCGAATATTCATGGCATCACTGTACATTGTTTGGCGTAATTAAAAAGGAACCTTCCGGCAGCATGCCCGATGACTCTTTCATTCCCTGACTTTGTACTCAGGCTAACTCCTGGGCTGCAGCACAGGCCTACCTGAGCCAAAGGGATGTGAATCCATGGTGGGCCATAATTGTTAGCTGGGGGTACTCACATGGACTGCATGGCGTCCTGTATTAGCTGCATCCAGGCGTTACGTTCCTCCTTGGAGCTGGCCAGCACCTCCATCATCTCTGGCTTCTCGATGCCTGCCGTGATGAGGAAAAGTCCGCGCTCCTCGTTGGCCACCTCACGCACAATCAGCTTCTGCAGCGAGATGACAGTCGAGCGCTGGTCCTACCGGGGTGAGGGGGTTAGTTTAGACAGTGGGTGGGAGGGCCAAGGAGAAGGAGGAGGAAGACACATGACAGGAGAAAGGGATGGTGATGATGATGATGAGGCAGTGGGCAGGAAATGGGTTGGTGAAGCGGCGAGGAGGGGAAAGGAAAAAAAATGACAGGAAGCATCAAATGTGAGCAGGGGAAAACAAGCAGAAGATTAGAGTTGCATTGGATGAAGTGAGGGAATAAAAACAGATGCAGAACAATAGAAAATAGTTAATGTCCACATCCATTGTGGAAGAAAAAAACTCAAGTAGAATATAACCAACAAACATTTTATGAGGGTAAATATATATATATATATATATATACACACACACACACACACACACACACACACACACACACACACACAATATTGTAAAACACTCTTAATCAATTAAGAGGTAGGATTAGACCTAAAATAATGATAACATTTGGTGGGTCAAAGGTATGTGCTGTTTATCCAAGAGAAAATGTGCCACAGAAAAGCATATGTTGGTGTTTGTTTTTCATGTTGGTTGGTTGGTTTGCAAGATTCCTTTAAAGAATACAAAATTGCGTGGAGGGTACATTAAGCATAAAATGAGGCGTTTCATGTTCTCTTGTTACAGTCAACTTGAATTGGGACCAAGTGGGTCAGTGACCCACCAGATCCAGCAGATGGAGCTCCAGTGAACCCCTACACCACCCCCCACTGTAAAACTTAGTTAACATGCATTACTGCCCCCTACAGGACAGAAGTGGTGCTGAATCGCCCAAGACTTCATGGATTTCGGATGGTTTGGACTTGGTGGATATCTGCGCGCCATTACTCTAGTGCTTTTGCTCAAGGCTGCCCTCCAATCTACAAACATGTGATTTGTCTTTTTAAAGGCCTCCGCTCTGAAATGGCCGGGCAATTTCGTGATGATGAGTGTGGTTTCTTTGCCGCAGGCCGCGAACATTCTCTCCCCCTCTCGCTTGCTCAGTGTGCACGGGTGTGTGTGCTAAGGTGGAAAAAGAAGCTCATAGCTACATGGCATTCTTTTTGTAATTCTTTTTCCAAATATAAAAATACACACACACACACATACATACATACATTATATATATATATATAAAACACACATACATATACATACACATAGATATATACATATATCTGTGAAATTTTGATATTTAACTTTCCTTCATTGCATTTTATTCTTATTACTTATAATTAACATTTCTGTGTTTTCTTTGTCTATTTGTGAAATAAGACGGTTTCACGAAGTGTGCTTCGATCAGGCCTACCAGCATGGCGAAGACATATTTCTGGTCCTTCTCCTGAAGGAAGACCAGCACGTCCGACAGGAGCAGCGCGTGGACGTCTGAGATGACGGAGAGCTCGTAGTTAGGCGGTTTCTATATTTTTTCCCATTATTAGGGAAATGTCGTCACCTTTGAGACGTCCCTGGCTGCTCTTGAGCTGCAGCGCACCGTCGTGGACCAGGCGCCGCCGCAGCAGGTCCTCGCGGGCGAAGATCTGGCCACTCTTCATCATCATGATGGACTTGGTGTCGGTGCGGCTGTGAAAATCCTTGAGGCGCCGCCGCTTGTCGTGCTCGTTCACGCGGCCGTCCACGCCAGCGATCGTTTCTTTTACCAGGCGCAGCGCCCCAGACAGCTCGTCGTAGTCGCTGTCACCCTCTGCTCCCAGAAAAAAGCAGGTGAGTCAGTGAGAATCCAAGGAATGTCTTCCTTTCTCTTTGACTTTATTTGTCTGTGTACTTGCCATCACCACGAGAGGGTATTAGAGGACCAATGGTAAAAATACATAGTACAAGAAATTAGCACAGTGCATACCGATAGCAAAATGTGGAAAAACTGTGAGCTTCACTTAACCCCCACCCCCAATTTTTGTTATACCAGTCCTCCCTCATAAAATATACTACTTCCCATTTTTTCCCGCCCACACGGGGCATTCATCAAAATGCTTTTAAAGTTGTGCTTTAAAACGGTTGTGTTGTCATAAGTGTAAAGGTGCTTCGCGCATGGAGGAGGAGTAAATCAATCCAAAATATTTCCTCTATATTGCTGTTGAATGAATGGCAACGAGAGAACACACAATTTCATTGCGTCTTCGGCCATCGACAATTTAATTACTCTGCCTGTCATGATGTCAGTGGCATGGAAAGCTGAATAACGGGACATTATTTGTGTTAATTCTCAAACCAACTAAGGGGAAGCGCATTATTTCCTGCTGCACAGTTGATGATTTTCCACTAATGTGTCATGGCACAGGGGTTGGGAATCACTGCTTCAGGTATGTCGGCAGTCAGAGCATTTGTCTGACCTTTAGTGTGCTGCAGGATCCTCTGAATCAGCACAGGGTACTTGGTTATTCTCTGGGTCACCAGCAGAATGCATTCTGGGATGCTGAGACGCCGAACAATGCTGCTGCTCATCTTTTTCTGATTGAAGGAAAAAAAAAAACCAACAACCTTAAACCGCACTGTCAAAATTGGCTTGAATTAGCAATCCCTCTTTGGGTGGATTATTTTGCTCTTAGTTTGACCAACTCCTACTCGGGAAGAAGAAGAGCAAGATGGACGTACTTTGATGAAGGCCTTGAAGCGTTTCTCTTTGGTCAAAAGGTCCTTGTACAGGTTGACGGCCTCATTGTGGCGGCTGCAGAATCTCCCGTAAATCCTCTTCATGCTTTCGCTGTTGCATCCCGAGAACTTGAAAGATTGGGTATAGAACTTATTTAAAATCACTTTGGAAAGACATGGGTAACAAACAAACAAACGAAAACAACAATATAAACCGATGAAAAAAAATATTTTTTTTCCACATTACACTGACATTTCACAAAAAGTTTTCAAAACTTAGACCTTTATTTCTACACCTCTTACACCTTTGCTTTATTTTTCATCTTGTTTCAAATATATTTTTACACCTTTTTCCTGTAACTTTAAAGACTTTTTTATTGAACATTGCCACTTTTTGTCAAAGCTTTTACTAAATCTTTTTTACTTAAAGGTGGTAGCTTATTTATCTTGTAAATCTGCCTCACCATTTTATCATTTCTGGATGTATCGTTGCAACACAATGTTTGTGAGTCAATGTGAACTGCTGCATGTATTGACATAACAATACAGACTTGCCTTTGGTTTTTCTCGTAACTTTACTATTTTGGCATTCCTACTGAACTGAACTGCTGCCATGTGAACATCATCTCTCTCACCTGGCTGAGGAGGATGTCCCCTATCCGGTGGACGATGACGCCTCGCTCCGAGCGCCCGCCCTCTGCCTGGCTTTCACGCTTCCTCTCCAGCAGGCGTAGGAGAAGCTGCGTGTGGAGCTCCAGCAGCTCGTCCAGCGCGGGGAAAAGTCGCTCTAGGGTCTGCGGCTCCAGTTGCACCTCCATTTGTAGGCCCTTGCTGTACACCTCCGACATGATGCGCAGCGTGCGGATGTGGTGCATCTCCGTCTGCATCAGCTCTGCCGTACAGTAAATAATGTCATAAATTAGTCAAGAAGTAACGAAACTCACAATGTTGAGAGCTCAGAAAGGGTTAGAAACAAGTAAAATGCTAAATTATAGTCAATTACACATCATTTGGGAAAAATCTAATTTAAAACGACATCCCTGGATTCGGACTCACAATTCGGGATTTTGTTTTTTATTCGGAAAGGATGAGCTCATTGAGGATAAGTTCGATAATTTTGTTGATCCATCTTTGCCTTTTTTTCATTTTTATGTAGTCGTTGAACGGGTAAACATTTGGAGACACACGTAGCGGCTTCATCCTTCATATTGTTTGTACATGAGTGAGGTGGTGGCATGTGAGTACCGTAGATGACGTCCTGCCTCTTGACCAGATTGCGGTCCAGCTGCTGGAGGTACTGCTGCTCCACGCCTAAACTCCACGAGTCGGCCTCCATCTCCTTGGCCTCGCCCTCAAACTCGCCCATCAGCTGGCTGTCCATCATCTCTGTCCCTGCAACCGGCACCAGCAAAATTTCCATGTTACCATCTATTTTTTGTTTGGGACATGTTATAAATGTATCTCACATAAAGGCATCATAACGGGTCTCCATTTATTTACATGGTTGCGATGGAATGTAATGACCTTCATCAGTGAGTGATTCCATGGACTCTGTGACCTGATTTGTCCTGTTGAGCGAGTCAGTAGACTGGGAAAGATAGCGCAGACCCCTGATGGGAATCTCGTCAAACACTGGACTACAACCAGACAAGACACAGACACAGACACAGACACACGCACGCACGCACGCTCGCACACACACACACACACACACACACACACACACACACACACGCAATAAAGTCAATGAACAGATATTATCAACTGACGCAGTCATTGCGGAAATCGTCCTGCCTACTCACCCAGCAATGTTGCTAATGGAAAGACTTTTGGACAGGTTGTTGCCGTGGAACGGCATGAGGCTGGTATGTCGGCGCGACTGCGGCAAAGTCAGAGACGAGTGGTCCTCTGGGGACAAGATGACTGACCAGGGGCGTTCCCTTGTCCCGCATGCTGGACAGGAAGGGAAGCAAACCGGTCAATTCGTGCCTAAAACATCACAAGGGCTCAAGAAGGAATCCCAGAGGAACTCCTTTTAGGTTTCTGGTTTAGAGGTGATAGTGTAATAAGATTCCCCAGATGAATATGACTACATCAGAGATTATAACCAACCCATAGCTATTATACCGCTTGAAAAACGTTCTCCAAACTCACTACTACTCACTGTTATTGATGCCAAAAGAATACATTCAAAACCAATGCACGATAAATCCAAATGAAGTAAAATAAAAAGGTAAAATAAACGTGAAAAGTCAAAATGTTAAAGCTCTAACACTATCTCAAAACATTTATATTTTAAAAAATAAAATAAAAAAATAAGACAAATATTCAAGGCCAATGAATATATATAAATCCATTTGTATGACAGAAAATTATTACAAATTGAAGTTTAAAAAAGGGGAGGAAAAAGTGAAAACTATTTTAAAACATTTAACCAAAATTACATTTTTAAAAAATTGTAAAAATATTTAAATCTAAATGTATTTAAATCATTCATATAATAGAAAGGATTTTTAAAAAAATGTTCATTCCAGAAAATATATTGAAAATCTTTGATACAAAAACAAAAATTGACATAAAAATTAAGAACAAAAAACAGTTTTGTAGCTAATGCTACTGCTGGTGTTGGGGTGTCCAACTGCACTCCACACCATACTGGAAGCCATTTCTACCACTTCTGCTGACTTGACATTTCTTTCGCATGTTGACATTTGACACCAATATGTCAAATGTTGATACATGATACATGACAGCGTGTTTGAAGATGCGTTTGATGCTCGCAACTCACATTTGTTCCTCATGGTGACACCGGGGAAGGAGCTGGAATCTGGCACTGTGTTAAGATGCTGCCTGGGCAACTGGCCAGCATTAAAAGAACCAGAGGGTGAGAGAGAGAGAGAGACAGAGAGAGAGAAGAGAGTGAGAGAGAGAAAGAAAGAAAGAGAGAGAGAGAGAGAGAGAGAGAGAGAGAGAGAGAGAGAGAGGTAGCTTCAGTATTGGTCCACAGGACAACATGCAAAAGCATCAGAGTTTTTTTTACCTTCATCTTCACCTTGGCGCAAACGGCCAGACCGTCCCTGCAGCTCTTGTGCACGCAGGCATTGCAGTCTGCAAAGAAAAGTGGGAGAAGGCAGATGAAAAAAAAGGTGTGGTGGATGGAAAACCGGCCCTGTAATGAAAAGCAGATTGTGGTGCGTGATGCAACACGGGGTAATACTGGGGGATTGGGGGTGGGGGGGGGGGATTCTAAAATGGCTGACACATACAGTCGTTGCTTTGCATGGGAAAGTTTCTCAGTCATCGGGAGATTGCCAAAGTGTGATTTGGTCTAGAGTTTGGAGGACAAACATACTCTTGTTTCCAATGGAGACTCATACATCATCTCTCCCTCTAACGCTACTATTGAAAAGTGCTAAAAAGGTGCACTTAGAGAGGATTGACTGTACTAAGGATGACCAACAATAATGTAAGTTCCTCTTCCGAGTTCACGAGCTAGAAACACCCTTCATACTGCCTGTGAAGTCTTGTATACAGAAAACAGTACTGACAGAGGCGGGGGAACAAAGTCAGCCTGACATTGCTGTCATATAAAACAAGGATGAGGACAAATTTTTTGTTTCCCTTTTCATAACTTATAGTTAAGTTTTTTTGTTGTTTTTTTAGAATTGTGAAAGTAATGAAACAAGTCTGTTGTTTTCAAATATTTTGCTTCAACAATTCAAAAGAATAATAATCATATTCTTTTGTCGAAACATGGTCTTTGTTGCATAGTACTAATATCATATTGCAATATACAGTAATAGCTAAAGTATATTTATTTTGTGAAAATGCTTCATATACAGTATGCAGATATATAACTTTCTAAAACACAAAAATGATTCTTTGGGGCCACAGTGTCTATTAAAACTCCTGTTTGAGAAAATATGACCGCTGACCTATGACTTTGTGCTTGGTAAAATATAACCATAAATACCCCCACCACGAACAAAAGTTAAACTTTGTTTTTTAAGCGCCATCTTCCGCGTGAAAGTGCACACTTCCCACTTTTACAATGATGTCAATGCAAGCACTCGTCTGAGTCAAAGTGAAAGAAAGCATTACGTCTTTCTTTCACATGGCAGGGAAATATTCAGTTCTGGTGTATATTTCCTTCTGTATTTAATGGCATTTTTCATGCCCCGGCTTTCCTGTGTGGAGTTTGCATGTTCTTCCTGAACGTGTGTGGGGTTTTTCCGGGTACTCTGGTGCCCTCTCACAATCCAAAAACATGCACGGTAGGTAAAGTGTTCACTCTACATTGTCATTTGGTATGATTGTGAGTGTTATTGTTATTATTTTTATCTTTAGTTATTTCTTTTCTTAAATCTACGTTTTTGTCTTTTCCTATTTTTCTTCGTAGTATTGTTATGTATTTCTATTTTTAATGTTTTTGTTCTTTCTTTTCTTGTATTTAATATGTATTCTTTGTTTTACGGTTCCTTTTAGTGTACTTTATCACAATTGTTAATAAATTTAAAGTGCATTTTAAAAACTTTGGATTTAATGTATTGAACTTTTATTCTATATTTTAGTATTTAGTTTTACTTTTATTTTGTATTAACATTTTTTAAATTTAATATCATTTTATATTCATATATTTATATGTTTGTATTTTTATACATTTTTTGTATATTAATTTTTTTATTGTGGTTAATACATTATTTTATGTTTTGTGTCATTACTGTATTCTCTCATTACTCTTTTGCCTTACTTTTTGTGTTTCATCTTCAATTGTTTTAAATGGCATGTTTAGCTTTTTTGGGGTGCTTTATTTATTTATTTTTAACTGTTCACCTTGCAGATTATGCAACATAGCCTATGATTGCTCGGAGTCCCACGGCCATTTTCTCCTCTTAAACGGTTTTACGAGGGCTTTTTTTATGACATCTTTCGTAGGCAGGGCCTGCACATTGCCTCAAGCTCACACAAAAGAGCGAGTGTGCGATTGCCTGAATGTCTTCCAGGCCGGCATCTGCCTGGAAACACCCTCAGAAGCGACAAGAAGCACAATGATGGGACATATGAGTAGAAAGCTGCTTTCTGCTTTTTCAGACTGTTGCGCCAAAATCTTGCGCAAGCGGTGACATCCTCTTTCTTGCTTTTCCTTGCCGCCTTAGTCACATAAACCACACTGGTGATTAATTTTGCAGCTGTTTGTGGACACCATCAGCCAATATACTGCTAATGATTCTTGCGGACCAATGTTAATTTTGGCTTAACGTTGAACGTAGAAAAAAGTACATAGAATATAAAATAGAAAATGACTAATAAAAATAAACTACGAAACAACAAAAAATTGATTAATGCAACAAAAATATTGAAATAAAGTGAAATAAAAATACTTAGCCGAAAGACATTAAACAAAGAGAAAATAAATCAAATACAAAACCCCCCCAAATAAATATAACAAATAAATGACTGAAAATATATATTTTAAAAAAACATGCCAAAAAAATTTAAAAATTAAAATGAACAATGAAACGATTAAAATGAAATTTTAGGGATATTTTGGCTTTTAGGTGAGATTTCAGGACGAGCCTAAAATGCATTTATATATCAAAGACACCAGCAACAATGGCAACAATAATAATCCATCCATTATCCGAACCGCGTTAGCCTTTGGAGGGCCACGGGCGTGCTGGAGCCTATCCCAGCAACCTTCGGGCAGTATGTACAGTAAGTATGGTACACCCTGAACTGGTTGCCAGTCAATCGCAGGGCACACACAGACAAACAACAATGATTCGCGCTCACTATTACACCTAAGGGCAATTCATAGTGTTCGATCAACCTACCATGGATGTTTTTGTCATGTGGGAGGAAACCCGAGTACCCGGAGAAAACCCGTGAAGGCAGAGGGAAAAACAGATGCGAACTACACACAGGAGACGGGATTCAAAACGTAGACGTCTGTACTGTGAGGCGGACATGCTAAGCTTTCGTCCACCATGCCGCCACCGCAACAATAATCATTCTGTTAAATAAACACCTCCACCTCAGAAGTGATCGCCATTTTAACCATGAAGGCAACTCTTAGGCGGGATCTCGTTACACTGTGCAGGGGCGACACACAAACAAAACACACAATGAGGACATGTGACGGTACTTACACGTGCACTGAAAGAGCTCCTTGCTGCTGAGGGCCTTATTACACTGGAAGCAGTGGGAGCATGGTAGCGCCTGGCTGGAGCCCATTGCAGCAAAGTGGTGCCCGTTGAACGCCTTTTTCTCCTTCTCCTTGGCCTCCTTCTCCTTTTTGTCCTTCTCTTTTTCCTGAACAGGTGGAGCACACCAGCAAACAAACAAAAATGGTGATTTTGGAGCATGAAAGCAGGAAAAAAAAAATAGTATGCATCGATGAATGGAAATTCCTCGTCGGAATCTAACTGAGAGGATTTATTACTGCCCCGATGGGGAGTCCTGGAATATTAAGCGGCCCATTATTTACTCGAAGAACGAATTGCATCATGAAATCGTGCATCTTGTAGTTAAACTCACTTTGAGTTCTTTTCGCACTCATAACGCAACACGGGCCTGACCCTGTGTGCTGTCTGCAAAAAGAACAAGACTGCAGAATGTTGGAGGAAGGAACTACCTGATAAATATTTCCTCTTTCGCTGTACTACACTTGCCGCTATACTTTACGGGCATATAGCACTTTTGAATTACAAAACATGACAGCTGCGAGCGGCGATGAGCGGGTGAATCCTTAAAATGATTCTCCAACTTGGACACCATGCTCCGCCCACATTAGATGGCAATGGTGAAAAAGCATCACTTATAGAAGAAACCTGCAGCTCAGCCTCAGCCTTAGACTCAGGTCTTGCTGATCATATAATCATATCATCGACTGAGAAACCCATTGTGGCTGTGGTCATGATGTTAATTAGCCCCACTGTTACATAACAGTGGGGGGGCATACATGTAAGTGAAAAAGGTCTTGCACAGATTGACACTATTTTAGAAAAAGGGAGTTAGATTTACACTTGATGCGTGGGCAGACATCCAGAGACCAAAGTATTTGCACACAAACAATAAAAAGTGCATACTAAAAACTAAAAAGTGAAAACTACTGTCGTCAATGGTTAAGAATGACACAGTGTAACATGACTCTGTCTCCTCCCGGGAAGTGTGACAGCTGACAAAGACGTTCCGTCTGGGAATTAGTTTTTCCCGACCTTTCCGTCATTGAGCAGTGCTATATACACAGTTAGATAGAGAGATGACGTCATCCCTCTGCCGTTTCGGCCATCACAATTCCGATGAAGTGATGGGGAGAAGAACAGGAGCTCCTATTCTCACGGCTTGACGTCACATAGTATCCACCCAAACCCAAAGGAAACCAGTACAGCAGAGTTTCCAAAGCTCAGGTTTACAAGGCAACAGCTTCGGGCACAAATCTCAGAAGAATGAGAAACTTACAGTGGGAAATCAAAATCTGGTAATCCAATTTTAGGAAAAGTACAACCGTTATAAATGGCACAAAATTTTAATTTGACTTCACATTAGACTTCTGCAGTGAGCATCAAAAGAATTAAATCATTAGATTGAACAATGTGAAGAGACTTGCCTCTAATCTTGCCACTCGAGCTGTTCATTTAAAAAAAATCATGTGAATAAGTGAATACTTTTCAAAAATTTAATGCATGAAGTCATTCAAGGACACTTACTTTGCATTATCTTGAAAAGTTTCTCACCCTATTTTCTCCAAAGAGTCTCGTCTGCCTGCTAGAATCTTACGTCACGCAGCTGTTGGCTGTCAACCAAGGCTAACTAATTATCTGCTAGCATGGTACTGCTAACAATCACTATTTTATTTACCCGACGTGAGTTATTGTTCAATGTCCTCTGGACCACTAAAAGGTGAATAAATATCAGCTATTATTACTATTATTCAGCGAAGCTTCCTCTGCACTTCCTTAACCACAATGCCGCCTCCAAACTTCAAAGAATGAGTAGTTTTACTTTATTTTAGTGTTACGATCTAACAATGAACTCCATTTTAGACTTTTATGACAGTCAAAAATACTAAAAAGATATCCTCAAGACTGACTGCCTTCAGCGAGCTTGAATCTGCGCCTCCTGAAAAATGCTCACAGAACAATATAAAGTTGAGTAGTTTTACACTGTCTTACGATATAGTGGTTGATTTCTGCTGAAACCTGTATGACGGATAGGAATAATGCCAATTGCTACACACAAAATTGAGTGCCTTCAGCCAGCCTCTCTGCACGTTTCTAATTGCTGTGCGGATGACTTCATGGTTTTACTTTATCCTAGCATTACATTACAGTCGTTAACTTCTTTTAACACTTGCATGACGGTGAAGACACATTTAATTTATTTTGCTTTGAGATCAACTTCTTGACTTCTTAAGATACTTAAATGTGACTCAAAACAATGCCTGTAGGCTTTGATTTTGGCGACATGATTTGAGTTTACATTATTTTCAACTCCTGACAGTCGACCGTTTCGAAACTTGCACTTCCTGCCACAACCACTGTTTGACCAAGAATGAAAGACGACAACAAGTCTCTCCCAAGTGTGATAGTAGACTACAGGTTTTCCATTTCAGAGACTGTCAAGGAGCAGAAAAAAAGACACAAGGGAGCACATTTAACGACACTTTTAACAGCCTGAAAACTCCAGTGGAGAGGTAGCTGCAAAGACCATGAAGGTCAGACGCCCAGCCCCCAATATCGTGGACACAGTCCACCTACCTGGTGCCAGCCCGTCCACCTCCTCAGCGAGAAGCCATGGCTCCGCGTTAGCCTCCTGCATGACATCGCTAAGTGGCGACAGTGGCTACAAGAAGCAGCAGCAAGACGCCATTGCGCCGAGTGACAAAAAGGAAGTGAGGCTGACACTTCTGCAATGAGCCTTTTGCTGTTGGCGCGGTGGCAACACCACAGCTCAAAAAAGCCAGTTTGCACATGGCGGCTCAAAGGCCTCATGAGGTGGCCTGTCCCTTTAAAAAAGATATTATGGAGGTAAGGTGTGAGGAGATGTCTTCCTGGTTTACTTTCTCTTCAGCCCCCGTGTCGTCAGCTATGCATCCATCCATTTCTATAGTTTGGCCCCATTAGAATGGTGGATGAGTTGGTGTCTATCCCAGGTGACATTTGCTAACAGAAGCTGGATGTCAGTCAATTGCAGGGCACATATAGACAAAACAGGCATTGACAAGTACATTCACGCCTATGTACAATTTAGAGCAGGGCTCTCAAATGCACAGCCTGGGGCCCTTGCAGCCCAAAGCATATTTTGCAGTTAATATCAGTTTAATGTTAATGCGGCCCCTATTTTTTTGTTGTTTGGGGTTTTTGTCTTTTTTTTTAATTTGTCTGCCGTAGTTCAGGCTCATGATAGCTTGGTGAAACGATTTTGAAGTGACACCTGGTGGAAAGAAAAGCTATCCTGTCACCCAACCCCAGTCATGTCCTTTTCAAAACCTGCCTTGAACAGAAAGGTTGCTGACGAGAAAAAACACTTTAAGAAAAACAGACGAGTTTGTTTTTTTTTTTTGTTTTTTTTTTTAAAAGCACATCCTCACATGTCTTGAAGGCACAGAGAAAGTTGTGGCACTCAAGAAATGACATGTCACTACTCTTCTAAGTAAAGATGAGAGAGGACTGGGTCAATAATCTTGTTCAAGTTCTAAAAAGCCGCATTCACAAGTATTCACACCTGTAGACCATTTCCAGGCTTCAATGACCGAAAGACTTTTGGTGAGAGAAGCAGGTTAAACATGAACGAGTCATCACACAGTCGCAGACAAGGTATGTGAACAACAACCATTCACACTTCACCTATGGACAAATCAGAGTCTCCCAATTAACCTAAAATGGAAGCTGGAGAATGCCTATTAACTCCAGAAAGAAAGGCAGGAACCAAGATTCAAAACCATTACCTTGGACAAGTGAGGCAGATGTGTTAAACTATAACACCATCCTGCCCGTGGCTAACTATACATTCAAAAAAAGCAAATGCAATGGATTTGGTTCATGAAGAGAATTTAGAGAGGAATCACACAAAAATTTCACCTTCGTCTTCTTGTACATCTTGTTCTTGAGGTAGCTGAAGGTGCGGCTAACTTTTGTGCCACCCTTGCCCGTCGTCTCAGCATCGCTCCGCAGCGGCCCAGGCTCCTCCTCTGATATGCTATGCAACAAAAAAAAACAAAAACAAAACAAACACAACAACAAAAAAAAAAAAATATGAGAACACACATGACAAACAGTATATCAGCGCTGTAGCGGTTTGGGCTGCACTGACCTGTATGCGAGTGATCCAGACGTGCTGGAGAAGGACCTCATACCTGTGAAGAATAAGAGCTGGTCAAAAATGCGCAAAAGATTTGAATCACAGGCTCTACTGAAACAAAATCATTCCGACAAGTGGTGATCAAACCGACAGGAAAGGGCATGGGGGAGAAAACCAACCAGTTTTCACTCACACAGGACCAGTCAATGAAAGAATGCTCGCGCCCAGGTAACAGATGAGGTCAACTACATTTGTCTGCCCTTCCCCTGCATTGACATACTTAGTCATACACTTGACTATCACAACGTGATAACCGCTACCTTGGGCAATAGAAATAATCCACTCAGTGGGAAAAAAGAAAAGTCAATCTATAGTGCCTTGTATCAATCCAAATGCAAACTGGCAAACTTTGGGGAAATCAAGATGACAATCTGGCTGAGCTCCACAAAAAAAGTAGATTGCTTAACTTCCAGGAGACTTATCAAAACAGTCAGCAGAAAGCATGAGGGGTATTTTTTTCCGGGGGGGTGGGGGGGGGGGTCAAATGCATAATTCATTTTTCCATGTATATTTTAGCTCTCCCTCTGCCTCAGCCAATCTCGCCTGGACGATGGCACAATTTGGTGCACTAGAACATCTTTAAATTCGTCCCATATACAAAAGGATAATTTTCACAATGCAAAGCCAAGGGTGGGCAAACTTTTGTGCTTTAAGGGTCACATTTGGTTTTTGGTCAGACAAGATAAAAAGAATTTTTAAAAATGCGGCCAAAAAAATTACATAGGTGCATAAAACATGTAAATTATTTTTTAACAAAAAATATTTAGAATAAATCTAAAACAGTTTAAATGTGCATGTAAAATGGATTACAATAAATTCACAAATTATTGGATGAGATAAAGGCATCAGATGAATTATTGCAACAAAAACTACATTACTCTTGATAATGTAAATGCAAGGTGGCCTTAATTAAAGCAGGCTATACGTGGCACACGGGCCACAGATTGCCCACCCCCGCTGGACGCACAAGGAGCTGGAGGGTGTCTAAGGGTGACATCAAGCATCCGGATGGCCTTGACTACAGCGCCTAGTGCGTTTGAAATACTTACTGAAGTTATCATCATCGTCGCTAGTGGACGAGTCGCCATAAAGGGTGTGAGACTTAGATTTAGTGAGGATGGGGGAAAGGCTGAAGGAGAAGGAAATCCGCCGCCTCCGGCGCAGACGTCCGACAACTGATGCGTGGGGCAGGTGGGAAAAGAACCAAAGCAAGCAATGACAAAACAACCACAACCACCTGCTTCTTTGTCGCGTGGGTGTTCATGACATATTTAGAAAGCATTTCTTAAGTGGCCCCTGCCCGAATGAACCCTTTCACGCACCAATAATGATAACCTGCAACCTGATAACATGATAGGCTGTCCGCTGTAGTGACCGCTGTCATCTCAAATGTTTGAATTTTGACAGTCTTCACCTTTTTTTTTTGGATTGCATGATTTGAATTCAGCCACTCACCGTCAATGTCTCTGTGGCTGATGGCGAGCATGGAAACAGACTTGGTGAGGGGCAGGGTCATCGGGGGGCAGCTGTTCCTCAACGGACGATAGCGCCTCGACCTCTGTGGCGACAGGAGAGCCGAGGGTGTGACGGGTAAAAAGTAAAATGACAAATGTGACAAACGCGGGTGCGTTTATGAACGCCGACCTGCTTTTCCAGGCCGCATGGCGGCCCCGTTTCCTCCTGCTCCTCCGTGAGCGACACGAGGGAGCCGCGCTCATCCATGTCATGCTGCAGCATTCTGGAAGGTTCTAGAATGCGGGGGCCTTGACCGGCCGGGCGCCGTGCCTCCTCTTGGCTGCCACTCAGGCCCTCCAGGCTGTAGCTGTGCGGACACAAAGCAAGAATATTACGGCCTGCTCTCATTTCACTTAAGAGAAACGAGAACCATTACGGAGCAAAAGGAAATGTCATGGAATTCCCGCTATTACTGTACTGCAATTGCATTTCTTTTGGAACACACTCGAGCTTCTGATATCAGTGGTCACTCAAGCTGATCCTGATTATTTTAACAGGATTTCCAATGCAAACAAGGGCCTCTGAATAAGAAAATCCAACAGCAGCAATCACGGGGAGGAAAAACCCGTGGCTACATTTCAGGATGAGCTACCCCGGCCGGCTGCAGCGCTGATAAATATCCCTTATCTTCCTTCCAGTCCTGAGGTTTTGCATGGCACCCCATTATCCAGCAAATCATCGGCCCGTCACATCGGAACATAATTAACCTCAAGTGGACCAAAAGTGGCCATGACTTCGCAGATTGTCAGAGACCAGATAAGCGCTCACCTATCCTCGGGGAGTCGGCTGCAAACGTATCCGTCACGCTGAGGCCTGCTTCCTGACATTATTATCACACAGCGCTTTGCCGAGCCCCGAGGTCGTCTGCCAACATGAATCAGAGCAGCAGCTGCTAACACAAGCCGCTGACTGACTGATGGACGGGGATGAATGACGAGACGCGAATGCAGACACGGGGCGCCCGCAACAACGACAAATGGAAAGAAAATCATGCTGTATGTTGCCTACGTTGGTTGGCTTGGGGAAAAAAAAGCTATGTAATTTAGCCTTGCCTAGAACACCTGCTTTCAAGTGGGCTCATTTGGGGGAATTTATCCAAATATGAGTCTGGAAGTTGTCCAAAATGGCCTAATTGCTGTTCAATGTTGGCACAGATCCTTAAGACCTTCATGTGCATTCTGTTATGTTATTTATATATGTCCACGCCAGTTTTGGATCGCTCTCTGAAAATGTATTTTTTTTTTTTTTTTAGCTTGCTTTGGGGGCGGGGACTGAAACAGTTTTCAGGGTGCAGGCTTATTTTTTTTTTGCCATACAAGAATAAAGTGAAATTGCACATCCACTACAGTAGGTGGCAGTGGCGCTGTCATTTTATTTAATTTTGGGCAAAGTGATGCGCCCTCGAATCTGCGGTTACTCACAAAACACTAACAAACAAAAGTTATAAAGTTATTATTTGTTCAAAGTTGATCTATACTTTTTGTTTTCTTCAATATTAATGTTTTTTTTTTTTTTTTAAAAACAAACTTCTTTAAACTTTTTTGTTTTAGTTTAATACTTTCTGACAGTGTTCACCTATTTTGGGGGATATTTTCACAGATTATTCAAACAGCTTTCACTAGTGTACCTTTTTTTGTTTCCCATTTTTGATCATTTTCATTCTTTTGTGAGCTTTTTTTCAGATCTAGATTCCTGATATCACCGCAGCATGTTTCGATCCTAACACCTTGCATTAACAATCACCAGGACATCTATTCTGTTTCATGCGTGACCATTTAAGAGTTTAATTTGCTGCAAAACGCTACACTCAGACCACAAACGCTTCACATTCTCATCTGTGTTTTTTAGCAGCGTTCTGAGCAGCAAAGAGCACATTTTCGCAGCAGGAGAGTCGCCTGCGGGGAAACAGCAAAATGCAGAGGTTGTTTGGAAAAAGCATATGTGCCAGACTACTACTACTACTACTACTACTACTACTACTAGTAGCTCTTTAGGGAGGCTTTATGCAGCTACCTGAACAACTCGTCACACAAAAGGAACCAATACAATGAGATGTACCTTCTCCTGTGAAGTGTCAGTCTCCCTTTGCAGCTGAGAGGTGAATGATGAGACAGATAGGAAGTGAAAGATGAACTTCGCCCCATTTCTCCCCCATTTACACTGTTCACTTTTTTTCTTCACTATTTTCACACATTTTTTACCTTATTTGACATAATTTTCTGAGTATTTTTACACATTTCTTTTACAATTATCACTCAATTGACTTTTTCTTTCTTTTACAATTTTAGTGCAAATTATTTTATGGCCAATACTTACTCATTCTTGAAACTTTATTTCAAAATTTTTTGACAACTCATACTTTTTCAGACTTTTTGAAAGATTTTTTGGTAATCACTATTTCTTGACATAATTTTAATTCACCCATTGATCACAACTGACAATTTCCAGATGTTTCTTTACTTTTTTTTTTTTTTTTACAATTTCCCTCTTTTTCAAAATTTTTTTC
>NW_017805135.1:695472-702631 GCF_001891065.2 Hippocampus comes | reverse complement strand
TGTGTGTGTGTGTGTGTGTGTGTGTGTGTGTGTGTGTGTGTGTGTGTGTGTGTGTGTGTGTGTGTGTGGTATATTACTTTACTGTATTACTGTAACAATTCTCAGGATACAGTTCAGAAAACTGCAGAAAGATAAATTGTCTTAAGAAATTGAGACCTCTTTATATTCATGCGCATTTTGTGGTGTAGGCCACGATATTGTTTCTGCTATTAAAACGTTTTTTTTTTGCCGCATTCGTGTTCCATCGGCGATAAAGCAGACGGAAATCTCGCGGCAAATTGAGCAAAAGCAGAATTAAAGCGAGGCTGAATAAGCTAATGATGATGACGACGGAGCCTCCTTGTTTGTGAATGAACATGGCCCACCGTTGCGTTGCATCTCTGATTTATGTATAGCGTTTGCATTCGCTGAGGGCACACGCGCGCACTCTTGCACACGCACGCTTACGCATAAACGCGCACGCACACACACGCACACACACGTACGTGGAAGAATTCATCGCGATGGCCTTTACACAGAATAATTAATAATACACGCGAAAAAAGTGTCATGATTTTATCCGTTTAAACATTCATCCAGCCAATGAGACGATCCATATTAAAAGAAGAATTATTAAATGTAATGTTATGACAATCATCATCATCATCATCAGCCTCATCATCATCATCATCGTTCGATGGGTGACAGAGGTGCGCGTTTACTGTTTTTGTTTGCATTTTTCTTTTTTTCGTTGCACACTTGAATGCGTCATGCTTCCAGTCAGATTTAATTGAAAACGAAAGTAACGAACAACAGGCACGCAAAGGAGAATTACAACAATTGTAAAAAAAAAAAAAAAAAAAAAAAAAAAAAAAAAAAACCAACAAAAAACAAAAAAAAACAAAAAAACATTTAAATACTTTTTATTTAACACTTATGTTTTTTCACTTGAAAAAAAAAAAAAACAAAAAAAAAACATTTAAATACTTTTTATTTACACTTATGTTTTTTCACTTGTTTTTTTTAACCGCTCACTTATTTTTACAATGTTTGACAAATGATCACATTTTTTATCATTTTCGATAGAACATTTTTTGCTTTTTTTGCTCTTTTTTTTCCACAAATTTTCATATTTTTAATGTGTCATAATCTGCGGCTTTTTTTTTTTTTTTTTACAACTTTCACTCATTTAACAATTTGGCAGAAAGCAGAGTGGAAAGTGCTTTAATTTCCCCTGTAGGGATGATGAGTATAACAAAATCAATTAAAATTACTATTACATTTTCACTAATTTCTCATCAATTTTAGTTTTCTATACCATTTTTCCCTCATTTTTGATGATTGATTTTACTATTTTCTACCAACGCTAGAGCCACCAGGAAATATTCTTATTTCTTAACTTTCGCAGATATTCTTAACACTTTTCCCCATTTTCACATATTATTTTTCCTACAGAGGTGTCCATTTGCTTACTACTACTAGTTTTCGGCTTTGTGGTGGCACTAGTGGGCCAAGGTCATACCACATCACTCCGTGAACATGACCGTTTTGAGCACTTCTGAATAATATTTGGTGTGATGGGAAATGATGCCTGCAGAGACACACACGCGCTCACGCACATATACAAGCAGTCCATTAAGAGTTCATTTGAAGGTGTGAGCTTTCTCACTGTGGCCTATTGTCCCACCAGCTGCGGCACAAGAAGCCTGTCACAGAGACACTTCTGTCAGGAGAGCTAGTAGTGAAAGGTAGGCTTTGTGCCAGCCCGCCCTACTTCCTCTGGGAAGTCAAGTGATCACGTGACCGCGGGGGTTCATTCAGGCGGGCCACGTGACCCGCCAACGGCGCTTTAAGAAGGAATCAACTCCGAGTTTAGGACTTAATGTTGTTATCGTCGGGACAGCACGACTGGCAAAAGATCTAAGCGCACTGTGACTTGCCGGGGTGTCCGCAGGCTGGTCGTACGTCGGTAACTCGCATTTCGATCGGGTGCCATGGCAACACGTCGTGCCCATTTCCTACTTAGTTTGTTTTCAGACCAAGGTTAATGTCATGAACAAAAATTAGCAATTTAAAATTAATTTGAAAACACACTTTCATTATTGAAATAAAAATGTGCCCTGAGCAACTTTCAATGTCATTTTCAGTTGACAGAAATTGGCAAAATGGCCGCACTCTGAGCTGGCTAACAACGGGTGGATTTCGCTGCTTAACTCATATTCCATAAAGGTGATAATCCAACTGCCGTGTTCAGACTAATGGAGATACATAGAACATACGGTATTACTATAAAGAACATTTCTGGGTTGACTTTCATAATTTTGGACCATTTTTTCTTGTATTTAGACCATATTGCACCAAACATTTAGTCTTTTTTTTTTTTTATATCTTTTTGCACATGCAGGTGTTACGTTTTCAACTGTAGTGGGTCAAACCTTGATGAAGACGCTGTCATACCCCACCTCGGCGCTCAGCAAGCTCTCGATGTCGCTGCCCGAGTCTTTGTGTATGGTCGAGGAGCAACTGTTGCTGCTGTGCGTCCTGCTGGACAAAGCGGGCAGCGTTGATGACCGCGAGGACCCTGAAAAGACACAACAACTCACAATGTGAATGGTCAAAATGGAAGAGCTGGGAGATAAGGAAGTTACTGAGAACAATTCATTTAACTTCCTAATGTGAACACAATAAGCAAGTCTGTTACGCAGGAGGGCGAAATGAGTTCTTGAAATGTGAGATGGTGTGAAAAGAGCAATTGGCTAAATGGCTGAATGTCTTTGATCGAAAAAAACAAAAAAAAGCTTGCTGTTGCGTGAGGGAAAACAACTACCGTTTGTGCCGTCTCAGCCCATTGTCAAACAGGCCACCTTTTTTCCATGACTGCTGTATGTGTGAAAGTTATCGACAGGTCACATTTCCCACTTGCTAGGTCGTATCAGCGCGGTTAAACCCGTGAGGATGGATAAAGTTGTCTTAATTCCAAAACTGAACCTAACTGAGGAAGAATGTCAACTGGGTGAAAGGCACAGGATGCTAAATGCCGGTTAAAATGTTACATCTCTGCTGCGCCAAATTTTGCTATAAAAACTGTGTGAGAGGGGATTTAAACAAGGAAAGGCTGGGAAAGAAGAAGTCAAAATTAAGACTGTTTTAAAGACCCCGTTGACACGATCAAAGTCATCTTTTTCGCAGAAAATGGTGGCATGCTGGATTTGAAGTCACCATGGGGAATCTGGCTCAAAATGCAGGGACAAAAAGCAATGCGCTCTCTTTGCTGGGTTTTTGAGTGAAAGGCACATGAACCTAAACACTCCTGTGCACCGGTTTTTGTGGAAACTATGGAAAATGGGCTTCAAAAAGCTCTTGTTAAGGACAACTTTTCAGCCTCTTTGACACGGTCAGAGTCATCTGGATGTCTATGAAAGGGGCTTACAAAAATTTCTGATCTGATGTGTGAAGGTTTTTAGGCCCCTTTTGCACCGTCAGTCCGCTTTGTCACTGCACTTAAGGGGGCTTAATCGAAGTCAGCCAATTCAGCAGAAACTCTGTTTTTCAAGGCCCCTTCTAATCTCCAAATCTGCTTTGTACTGTGACTCTGTAGTTGAAGTCAACCTGCAAATTTGTCAGACTGCAAACTTGTGAGAAACCGGCTTAAGGTTTTCTCATCTTAAGTGTGAAGGTAAAAAAAAAATAAAAAATTACTGTGTGAATTGAAGCCCCTTTCACATTGTCGGTGTTTTCCTTTTGCCGCCATCTGACAAGTCGTTTGTCATAACCAGTGTTGACGGTTGTTGAAAAAGTAACTACTGATCACTTGACTTCAAATGTAACTTCGTTACTTTAATGGTTACTTCATTTAAGAAGGAATTACATGTAAATTAGATTACAAGTAACTTTTTTAGTTACATTCAGAAACCGGCGACATTTCCTCAACATAAAAATCAAAACCCTTTTTGAACAGTAATATTTGATGATAAAAGTTTTTATGAAAAAACAAGTTTATCTTGTCTTAAAACACTTGTTTTTAATCATAAAAATTGTCTTTCTAGACTAAAAAAAACAAGCTATTTTCTATTCATTAATTAACAAATAAAAGCAGTCTTGTTTGACCTGGCATATTTAACTTAATACTGAATGGCAAAAATTATATTAATATAATTGTATATGGTTATATTTCCATTCATTATTTTAGAACACGTATTCTATCCATCACCATACAAGTATTAAGAGCAACAGCTTTTGTACATTTAAGGGAAAAAAGGAAGAGGAAGAATCCACAAGAGCCCCAACAGCGAGCTTTCTTTAGCCAGTGTCCAGGCACAAAATGGATGACATCATGTTTTCATTTTGCATCATTTCTGCGAGAGAGGAAGTTATTCTTTGTCCTCCCACAGAACATTTTTCAGCCCTGAGAGGAACTGTTTGGTTGCGTGTGTGTGTGTGTGTGTGTGTGTGTGTGTGTGTGTGTGTGTGTGTGTGTGTGTGTGTGTGTGTGTGTGTGTGGGTGGGTGTGGGTGTGTGTGTTACAAGCTGTGAGGACCTCGCTACCTGTGGAAACAAATGGGGACGTCTCATTGACACACAGTGGAGAGGCTAAATTCATGCAGTTCCTCCAAAGTCAACGTTGAAGGAATATTTTCAGGGAAAATATGCCTTGAAAGACTCGAGATTCTTGAGCAAGTTTTTGTTATTGTTTTGAGAGGTTTTTATTTTTAAACCACTGAACGCATCACTGCCCTGGCTGCTCAGTATAATCTGGCTCAACTGACAATTACTCAACAATAAAGACAAATGCACACTGGAAAATTGACTCAGTCACTCACCATCAAAGGTTGCACATAAAATATACAAGCGGTTATATTCAAATGTAAAAACTGTTCTGACACAGAACAAAAAAAACATATGACATGATGACGACCACAAAACCGAGTAATGAATTTTTTGTAATGCGTAAATTGTACATGCATCCTACTGCTCTGGCTGCTTGGACAACATGATGAAGACGTGCTGCAATTTTTTTTAAATGCTTTTTGTATTGTTGTTTTTGTGAGGACACAATAAAACCTTTGATGGCAAAAAGGAAAAATGTGATGGAAAATATATACATTTTCCAGTTCCAAGTGTTACATGTCCTGTTCTGACTGCTCAGAAGAATAAATTGACTACGGCAATAATACAACATCTTTCTTCTGTGATAAACAACACAAGTGAAACAAGTTGTTTCAATATTAACAATGGTTGAAGTATACCTCCGGCAGCCCTTTTTGAGGTCTTGATGGGGAAACAGCAATACTGTAAAGTTTGATAATTATCTGGTGTTCTCCTTTTTGTGTCTGCTCTTGTATTTGCCAAAATAATCACCCTGCTTAATTTTTATGCACGGCGCCTTCTTGTGATGTCAAGTCATTGGTTCGGCCTTCCCTTGCACCCACCGGTTGCTAATGAGTTGCCAGGTCGCTTGGCTAGAGATGAAAAGAAACAGTTTTTTATTTTTAATTCTCGGTAGGTGACCCAAATAAGCAGACATAGCAACAGTTTTCTCAAACATAATTTTTTTTTAAGTCCATTGCCAGGCAGACCGCGAGTCACAGCGCCGTCCGCTTCCTCATTTGACATCGAGATGTCCAGGATACACCCAGCCGGTTAGATGGCCATGAACGTGGCATCCAGACAAATATAAATAAATAAAGCGGATGTATCCTGACCCGCATCACAAACAGGCTTCTCGCCTTTGCGAGCAGTGACTGATTATTATGCATGCGCTTGCAGCACCGGGCTCATGTGAAACAGAGTCAGCAAAACAGGCATCTTCAGTGACAAATTTACGGACCTTCCGTCAGTATCGACCCTGATCCGCTTCTTGTAGGCAAGTATGGCTTCGCACATGAGATGTCATGGCGTCTTGACAAATAGGTTCCGCAAACTAAAGTAAGAGCTTGCTTTATTTAATTCAACCGGTATAGCCAAAACCAATCTTAGCTGTAGTTTTTCTAAATAAACCACATATATTTTGGTCAGACCACCAGAGGTACACTTCAATCTACTTTTGACATGTGTTTGACAGGAAGCAATGACTCTAAGGACCGAGGAGCACCCAGAGGAATTTGGCTCACCGGTCTCGGTTAAGGCATGTGCTCAAGCATGCGCGGCTGTACGTTCCACAGAAGATAAGAGTGTTAAGAACAACATTTGTCGGACTGATAGACTGCAGTTGACCCCAAGTCAGCTGCTCTAAGGAAGGAGGAAAATCCCACCATGGGGGGCTAGAATCACTGGTCAATCCTCTGAGTAACCGTCAGACACGTACGAATCCTGCAGCCAAGAACATCAACTGCGCTACTACTGTTGAGGGACTTTATTAGGAAGAAAACGTCGTTGTAGTTGAATAATTAGCAATCATTTTCCTTTGAAAGGGAAAATCAAGCATGTAGTCAAGCTCACGGTTTCACAAAACGGCTCTTGCGGGACAGCGGCCATTTTGTGGCTAATCCCACCACCTCTGAACATATCTCAGCAAAGAACATTTTCATTGTACTTGTATTTCAATTGGAAATGCAGGTATATATAAATAATCCCTGACATTGAGGAGGCATATCAAATAATCTGACAATGGTTTGACCCGTATTAAATGGGACATAGAGGTATATTATATTTTTTGGTCACTCATAAAGTGAAACCCACATTGTATACAGATCCATCACTTTTATTTCTTGCAAGATGATGATTATGACTAACATATCATGAAAAAACCCAAATTCTGTGGTGCAGTAAATTATGTTTCATAAAGTCAATCCAAAAAATGTTTTACGCAAAAAGGTGGAAACGCAAAAAGGTGGAAAAAGGAGAAGTGCTGAGAACAATTACTTCATACACAACCGTATTCAATTGCCTAACAAGAATTGTTCATCATTAGCTACTGTGCTATTCGGAATATTAATTCTCATGAAAGTGATTCAGAGGTATGTGGCCGCAGATAACCCCGAGGCCTTGTCTGACTCGTCGCCTCATTTTACGATATCCATACGCAACCACGGAACACTAAAGCGACTCAAGACTCTGACAGTTGACTTAACCTTTTGTTATTCATGTGAAGGCAGCATTGCAATTGCTCGTGTGTGTGTGTGTGTGTGTGTGTGTGTGTGTGTGTGTGTGTGTGTGTGTGTGTGTGTGTGTGTGAGTGTGT
>NW_017805135.1:680510-695289 GCF_001891065.2 Hippocampus comes | reverse complement strand
CCCACACACCCACACACACACACACACACACACACACACACACACGTCATCCCAAGCACGCACACGACAGGTGACAAATCAGGGATTAGCTCAATAGTTTAATGTTATATGATCATGCGGGCTGGATTTGCACGGTTCAATCCAATAAATATTCATGGTAAAATAAAATAATAAAGTTTAGAATAACAAACTATGCGTTAATGGATCGTGTTGATAGTTTGCAGTGGTCCTGTAGTTATTGAATGTTCGTTCAGATCAAAATGTTGCTGTGTGTTTCCAAATTCTGGAAGGTGAGGTCTATAAGCAGTGATGTGTGAGAAAGAGAGAGAGAGAGAGAGAGAGAGAGAGAGAGAGAGAGAGAGAGAGAGAGAGAGAGAGAGAGACTATTGAGTGGTGGAGAAACTGTCGGTGAGTTGTTTAAGATATTTTTAAGGACACCTGGAAAGGGCCAAAACGACTCGAAAATTGCCGCGTCCAGCCAAAATGTGTCTTTTCAAACCAAGGAATCCGAGACTTTTGGTCAGATTTGGCCAGACTAGCACTAACCCGTTTCTGAGCGAAACTTGTTTCAGGGAGCTGAATTTTTCATCCAGGGCGAGTTGTCAAACCTCACCGTATTGCTTCGTGCACACGATGAAAACCATAATGTTTAAAATTCCACCCAGCACCTATCTTCCTCATATTCATGGTTGACATTTAATAGCAGACTTTCGGTGTCTTTTAAGGCATTTTGGTTCTTGTGACTATTTTTGTGGGTTTACTCATGATAGACATGCCTATTAAATTTCACGCTGCAATTAATGATATGGCACAAGTGGTCTAAATTTCAATTGAGCATGAATACGTGCTGAGTTAATGCAGCCTTTGAGTAAAAGCGTCAATGTCAAGTGGAGCTTTTTACAGTATGGTTGGTTTATCTCCGTTTGACTAAAACACGCAACGCAGGGTGGCACATATTTGCATTTCTTAAAGCAAGACATCCCCCTTTAAGCGGGGGATTGTTTTTTTTCCCCCGCTTACACCCACTGCGACTGAGGTCAAACGAACAATTGGAACGACACAGAAATGTTTATGTTTCAAGGCACATCTGCGAGAGACATCAGCAAATCCTAGTTGAGTCTCGTGGGGGATGCAACCCGACGAGGCGGGTTTGTATTCAAGACGCATTTCAAGTGTGACAGCTCATGACCAGCGTGAATCGCTCTTTCACAACAACTTCAGAGGTGTTGGACATCGCCAGTTTAAAAAAAAAAAAAAAAAAAAAGGGCCACCGAGAAGTCGGCAAGAAAATGTATGTTGCCAGAGAAGAGAAAAAAATACAGAGGAGATATGATTCCAACAAATCATTCGCTTCCACGGAAATGAACGTGGTGAGAAATAACGGAGGAGATAAAGCAGCCATCGGGCCTTCCTATCACATAGCGCCCTCATTCCATTTCACCTGCACATTTTCATACCCTGAGTCGCTACCTTAAGTGTTTTCTCCCGACAGACACAGATTGCAGATAAAGTCTTCATTTATTTCCCTCTCTTGGGTACCCCAGCCGGTTATTCTTGGAGGACGA
This sequence comes from Hippocampus comes, assembly GCF_001891065.2. Classification (NCBI taxonomy): domain Eukaryota; kingdom Metazoa; phylum Chordata; class Actinopteri; order Syngnathiformes; family Syngnathidae; genus Hippocampus; species Hippocampus comes. The sequence goes on along the minus strand of NW_017805135.1, from coordinate 693,724 downwards.
CAAAAGTTAAATCTGAGCAAAACATTCCATGATAACAAGGTTGGTTACTTTATGCAGAGTCAGTGGGGAAGCTAATGGCTATGGACACACTTTTGAGTACTTAAGGAGTCCACATCGACCCCAAAAAGAAGGCCCACACTTTTTATGTTTTTTTTGTACAACAACAACAACAACAACAACAAGAACAAAAACAACAACAACAACAACAACAACAACAACAACAACAACGCTACTTTTTGCAGAGTCAGCATAAAAGCTAATGGTTGTGTGCGTACTGCAAGGAATGGAGTCAATGGTACTCAGGACCCCTCCTCCTAAAATAATGGCCAATATTACAAACGGAAGATGAAATAACTCCAGTCCCATGCCAAGGTCAAAGTTGTATTGACAAACTTTTTAGAGTAGGCCAAATACTACAGAAAAAAACAACAGTTCCACTGTGAGAAACTGTTGCTTGCAACAATTTTTTTTTTCTCCAGAGTATTCTGGGAGACTGGCGACCAGTCAGGATGCAGCCAGTCTATCAGGCATAGCCAGCTGGGATATACTACAGTCAGAGCAGCACGGAAGAGCAAGCAGCCAGCATCCTACCCTTCAAGGAAAACAGTTTGAATCTTGGCTCGGATTGCTTGCATCTTCTCCCAAAATTCGGTGTGCTTTTTAGAATTTGGACGAGTACCCTAAATCCAGATTTGCTATTTGTATTGACGACAATGAATGTCTTTCAGATAGACTTCAATGGTTAATCATTGCCCTTTTCACAAAAAACAAGTCACAGTCCAACAAATAAAAAATCCAAATTGATCCAAACGGTTAATGTGGTGCACTTACAAAGTGCTAAATCTACACCATACTGCACCCAAAGCACTTTACCTCTCAAATTCACGTATTTGAAAACTATGTAATGAACTGGAGCACGAGTGCATTGAGGCGGCTCTCTCTACGGCCAAACTTTCTCTTGAGTTTAAACTGGCCTACTTTAACCAGGATCCCTCGCCATACAGTGGCCAAAGGTGGTATCCAGATTGGGTTTTGCGACTGCTGCTCTTGGAAATCCATCCTGTCTGGGACCAGTTCATAGCTAGCTGGGAGATATCTCTCAGGGGCCCGAGTTGGCAAACACCATCCGTGTATTGCTATGACGGCATTAGGTGCCAACAGCAAAGTACAAATAGAGGCGCTGATATGCTGCCGAGCTGGACTTTATTGACTGACTGCTGAGCAGTTTAATATCATGCTCATTAGCTGGCAAACTATTCACCTACATGCACACACTTTTGAGTATCTGGCTGAAAGGAGCCCACGTAGCTCCATTTGACGCATGCACAATCCCTTAGCTTCAAAAGTAAAAGTGTAATGGATGGACAGGTGAATAAGTAAAAGGCATGCATCTTTTGGATCAAGAGCTCAACCCTGAACTTCACCTTGTTCAACACGAGCAAAAAATATCCAGCATCATTGGGCTGCGACTTTCCAGGAGCTTTGAGGGTGTTCAGGGACGCTAACAAGCAAACACCACGGATAAGTCAATTGGAGGGCAGCTAATTAGGACTGCCTGGAGCGGGTATATCAGCAGCTCTCCTTGACACCACCGTATAAGGTGTAAAAAGTTCATGCTGGACATTCTGAGATCTGTGCTGAGATTTTATGAAAACTGTGTGTGTGTGTGTGTGTGTGTGTGTGTGTGTGTGTGTGTGTGTGTGTGTGTGTGTTTTAGCCTGAGCTTGATATGCTGTGGCACACTCGACTACAGAGAGCATGGAGGATCTTGATGACTCAGCATCACTTCTACTTGCAATTGACACACTGATCTTTATTTCTTGCTACATCTATATCAGCATAATTCCAGACGCACGTAAAAAGCACTTTGCTCTCAGTCTGATGTGGCTCAGTCATCTGTTATTTCAAGTTGTTGTCTCTCTTGAGTGAAGGTCTTGCCATGCCTGCAAGCTTCCCGACAAAATACGCTTTGAGCATAGCGTGAATAACTGGAGTAACAGCGTTGACCCTGTCGGATGACTTTGGAAGCTCCAGGTTAAGTTGCAAACATGAACCTTATTTTTATTTTTATTTCTACTGCATACAATATTTTTGTTTTTCCATGTAAATATTTGCTTCTCAATGGAAAAAGATTGGATACCCCTGGTACACAGCATTATGTATGGTGATGTAGGCATCAGCTTCAGCCTACTCCTTTTTGGGCTCGTATTTCTACATACTGAAATACATATCTTCAATGTTAATGCCCAAATAAACTAAACAAAGCCAAACTAAACTAAAATATATATTTTAATACAATCCATACTTAGATTTACAAACATCACAAGCTTATTGCTAACACTCATTGCTAGGCTAACAGAACCAGAGCCAGTTCCCATAAATAAACATTCATTCACAAACAATGAAGCAACATACACAGACAGACAACACTACTCACAGGCAAACTGTATTTTCTTCCTCTACTCGGTGAAAAAAGGTGTTTTATTAATGACGTTCCATCACTGCTTTCTTTGTGTGCACACAAGGGTCTCACAGTTGGAACAGCTCTAATATAGGCAAATTTTTGCTATTCACAATAGGTTTCATGAATGGCTTGATTTCACGGGATTCAAGGTGCAAATACCAACACAAATGGATTTTATGCTTAAAAAAAAAAAAACTGTTGTATTGGCATTACTTGTGCTCTCGCTCAACAGAAATGACATGCAAGTGCGTGAGAAAATAAATGTCATGGAGACAGGCATGGGGGGGAGGGGGGAGAGACACGTGACTCATTCTTAGCAAGACAAAGCAGCCCGAGGCCTCACAGTCAGTGTGTCTGTCACTTGTGGTCGGTGTCATTTGAACATGTGGAAAGTCACAGGGCCAATTAGCTATCAGCACAAGCAAAGATCGACAAGACAAAGGGAGTATCAAACAAGGAAATTAAACAAGCAACTATTGCTGTATATAATCAGTTTAAAGTCACAAAAATAAAAAACAAACATCAAGGAAGTTGGTCTTACCTGAGTGTTGAGCGTCGAGTGGCTGCTGTAAGGACGCCTCACCGTCGCGGTGGATCTATGAAGTGGGAGGAAACAGGAAGACACTGAATCAGCCTCAGCAACATGTGACACGCGTCAGCCGGCGAGACAGAATGATGCGGCAGTCTGGAAGTGTCGGAAAGGAGGCGACAGCGAGGCGACTTCTTGGATAGGTTGGCCGTGAACACACGAGGCTTTTGCTTCCTTCATATGTGCTCAGTATGGCTATACAGCAGCTGTGCGTGCGCGTGAGCGAGCTCACCCCTGTGTATGCGTGTGCCCAGAGTCTGCCAATGCTGGTTTTTGTGACAAACTAATCACACATACCACTCCCAAAACTGCCACCTCAACGTCTGCGCAGGTGGCAGTCAACGCTTCGGTGGTTTTCAGAATTGACTAGACGCTCAACTTAACAGACTCTTTGTGTTAATGATGATGGAAACAGCGGACAGCGTTTAGAAGGCTACCTTTGACTTTGCATCACAGTCATCCTTAAAATTGTATGATGGACACGTCACATGAAACACTACATCACTTGGTCTTTATTTGAAAGCTGTGAGGTGTCAAGGACTTTCAATCAGAATCAGGGGACACTGACAATCACAACTGGGAAGGATTCTTACGAAAAACCGGACATACAAATCCAATTTGAAAATGGTATGACCCAAAAGATAAATAAATAAACCGTCGTCATCATCATCAAAAAAAGCAGATTAGGTTAAAAACAACTGATCTTTTAATTCTGGGATGGACTTTCCATGAAACACTCTAAAGGTTTTGATCAGTTTGATAACTTTAGCACACTAAATCCTAAGAAGGACCTTCTACAAAACAGCTTCGTTGGTTGAGAACTGATCTTTTTTTTTTTCGTCATGGTGAATTGACTCCGCTGTGATGGATGTTTACACGTTTTTTTTAAATACCGCAATAGCTTTTACATGAAATACTTCCTCCTTTTTTAAATGTTTCTTCTTCCCTAAACAAATTCTTCTTGGCTCATGACACCAAAATGTTTATGAGGTGACAGTGAATCACAGTGGTCATGGCTCATAGAAGTCAGTGTGACCAAATGTAAACAAATTAGTCTCTTTGCTAAAATTTCGCCTGCTGTAACATCTCAAATTCACCCAAAATGGCTATTTCAAACCATCATGGGTGAATTCCTGTTCAAATTCTTGAGCGTGGGTTTTTAAGGCTTTTATGAACGTCGTGTTATGGTAAACATGGAATTGAGTGCACATGTGTATCAATAGATGCTGTAAGCCAGGCCGCGGACTGAGGTTCACCATACAATTTTGGGCTAGTTCTCAAAGGAGCACCAAAGGTTGTTGCTTGGTGCTCATTTTTTCCGCTCAACCAAGTAAGTTCACTGACAGAGGCGATTTATACTTTTTATTTATCAATTTGTACGTCATGAGTTTATTAGTCTCGCAATGGAGAAATTCCCAATTCACAGTTATACTTTTACAATCAATTTGTACGTCATGAGGAGATGTTTCCACAGCAGTATTTTGAGATGTGTTCTTCAGATGGTTTCACAGTGTACAACTTAATACATCCATGACCTAATTAAATAGAGCTAATAAAGTACTTGGAACTTACTTGTATAGAATGGCACATGCAACGATCAGTGTTACTGAATTGAATATGGCTTTTTAAAACAAACAAACAAAAAAAAAGTTATGCACTGCAGCTATAATATGGCACACAACACATGTGCAATGTGCTTATTTGGATACAAGTGCTCAATTCCCATGAGAAAACTCACAGTGCGGTGATGTCATGTTAAAGTTAAAAATATCATAAGACAGCGCAGTCATTGATTAAGCAGACACCAAAGAGGAAAAAAAAAATAAGACCACGAGCGTGACCCTTGCAGAATGACTTCCATGTGAGATGGCAAAGACTTGTCTGTTGAGAAACCTGCTCCTGCAGCAAAGGACCATGTGTACTGGCATGCGTCCATCAAACCCAAACAAACACAAACAGATAGATGCCTGTGCCAACATCACATACAGTCGTGCTCATCTATCAAACAGGGCCCGAGACGGAACAAACATGCCAGTTTAGCTGTTCACACACCCTGCATGGACACGCGCAAAATGAAATGGCAATGGTAGAAGTTACCACTAATTCCAATTTCCATCTTGAAGTATTTCAGGGACAGCTGCTTCTGGTGGATTTAGGGGGAAACAACTGAGCGTCCGCACTGACGCATGCATACTAGGACGTGAAGTGGAGTCACATAGCACACATACATCTGGAGGGACTCTTCTCTGTAATGTAAGTCTCAAACCTCCTTTTATACACAAACAGCCCAAAGCTAGACTTTGCAACGATCTGATCAGCTGTATCTCATCGGCTGATATGCTTCTATGCATATTTTGTTAACTTTTTACAAGCTTTTTTTAAGCCCCAATTTAACATAGATTCAGCCAAGGTAGGATACTGCCTGCAACTTTGCATAGCAGCCCAAAAGCATCGTGCCATAAGATCATTGGATGATGTCAGCGCTAATGTCTTGGTGTGATGTAATTGTGAATCGAGGGCTGGGTGTTAACCGTCACACCCCTGCACCCAGTAACTGCGTAATACCCTTTCACACACGGGTGTCTACTAAACCTTTCATATGGTGATTATATATTACAAACAAACTAAGAATTTCAAATAAAACTAAAATGGACCTGTTCTGATACTTCGGTGGCGGACAAAAGATCACGTCCCACAACTAAAGATGAAACGAATGGGAAATGATTAAACCAACACACCTTGCTTGCTTCAGTCACACTAGATGGCGTAAGCTAACAATACAATTCACAATTTCGTGTCGAGCCCATTAAGCTCCCATTATAGGGATAGAAAAACTATTCAACCGTGAGAACATTGATCCAGCCAGAAGTATACGTTACCCATTATTATTATTATTATTATTATTTAATTACTGCTTGTGTTTTCTGTTTTCATAAGCCCACACCATACAATGACAATTCCTAATTACTGCTTGTGTTTTCTGTTTTCATAAGCCCATACAATGACAATTCTATTTAACTTCAATCTTTATGTGGGGCACTTTGTTAGAGATTAAAAGAGATTAAGCCATGAAAGTACACATGGAACCTGTGAATGGCTCATTAAATCTTACGATCGCTTCGCCGTTATTTAGAAAACTGTAATGTGGAGCAAGTAAAGCACTGATTCCGCGGCCCTTCCACCCACTCCTCTTCAAAGCTAGCCGCTCAGGTTCATATTTGTAGCACCGAGTGACCCAAAACTGCACCCAGTAAAAACACATCTCCTTTAAAAATGAATCGATGTAAAAGCGCCATGTTTTGCTACGGTGACGAAAAATAGGAAAGCAGTCAAACGTTTCCTCCAGAAGTTCAAAGATACAGTAAAACAACAATGTCCTGGCATGGTGGGTGGATGATAACACTTGCCTATTAAATGCTAGGTCAGAACGCGTGGTTATTTTTAAATGTTTCAGACAGCATGAGTTTTGCAAAGATTCTCATGCTGTTTTTTGTAGTGTTGCTTTAAATGTGCAATTAGAAGAATCGTATCAAACCTTTCCAGTTGTGTGCCGCCACGGCAGAAGAGCGTAAAGTCTTTTTGGACTTTAACAAAATAAATAAATAAGTGTCACACAGCCGATATCCCTGCGACTCATAACTATATTGTTAGCACCTTCACATATGCTGTTGTTGTGATCAGCTGAATTCTATTTTATCAGAGATCTTAGATACAGGACTGTGTAACCAGATATTTGTTTTTTTTTTCCTCTCTCTCTCGCTGACTACTATTCGATACTTGATTGGGAAACCCCTAATTTCAGACAATGATAAAAGTTTCAAATTGTGTTTTCAAAAAAGGTGAGGATTTGAAATTGGTGTTTCAAGTAAGATGGAGGATATCAAGCCAGGTTTGGCCTTTCAAATGATTCTAAGCCAGGGTGAGGGTTTGAGCAGCCAGCACACAGAATTGCTCCAAGCATGTACAACACCTCCCTCCTCACTTTAGTCAGTTTTTAACTTGAAACCAGTTGCTGATGTCAGCTCCTGTTTGAGGTGAAAGGATGTGAGAGCAAGAGAGAGCGAGAGCAAGAGCGAGAAACAGAGAGAAAATAGCGTGGGAATAAAAACATGGAGCAGGGCGGTGGGCTAAAATCTTCCTCCTGCCTCGGAATAGCAGCGGCTTCTGGCTCTGGGCCAAATGACTTTACTCCAGCCGGCATTTCACATCCCGGCTTCTTGGTGCCCATAAAACACATCATCATCATCACCATGTAGTTTAGCGGTGCGGCTAACTGTCAATGCATTTTAATGCTAACTGGCATGCAGACATGTCGACTGCTGTGCTGTGCCCGGTTCAGCACGTCGCTCTAGTGTCTTTGTTCCTCGTGACGGCTGTCGGTGACAACAGCAACGACATGACTTCGACAACATGTCTTGCATTGTCTCAGGCTTGAAAGCTTTGTTTGGAAAACATTGGATTAAGACCCTAAATTGACATCTTCAAATCCTGTTTGAAATCCTTGTCCTGACCCGAAACGGGGCCCCAACACTTGGTTTGAAAGCCCGATTTGAAACCCAGCACCAGGCTTCAAACCCCAGCCATGACCGTGAGTCCTCAGGCACCAGCAAATAGTTTGCCGATGTCTCACTCCTGTCATGTTTCCATTCGACTCGAGTCTCAAAGAAGAGTGAGAAGATGGAGGTGAACATAGGATGAAGGGCAAACACGTAATCGCTGTAACAATCATCTGAAATCACGCCACATTATGACAATGAGCCTGTTGAACGCAAAGGACGAGCGGCATCATTATTGAACGGGAAGTCACGGACAAGCTCCACCGACAATAATCATTGGCTGGGCGCGCACGCCAACACGCACGCGCGCGCGCACACACACACACACACACACACACACACACACACACACAGTGCTTAAGCCAGGAGGAAAAAGTGAGGCGCAATGGAATAAGAAAAGATTCTATGCATCCTGCTGCAGCTTTATATAGCACAACTTCAGGGTGCAATAAGAATGACATCAAAAAGGGATTTCAAAGCCTAGCTTGAAAACCTTACACTGGTTTGAATGCTCAATTCAAAAACCCCAAGTCTGACTTGAAACCTGAAATTGAAACAGTAACGACACTTGCTTGAATTACTACTTGAAAACTTAACCCCAGTTTGAAACCGCTTGTCTTGTTTAAAACAAACAACAACAAAACTCAACAACCGAGCCGTAAGTTCCAATTTGAAAGCATATCCCTGTTTAGGAACCCTCATTTTAAACCCTAACATGAAACCTTCATTTTGTCTTGAAAATCTAATTTATAACCATAATACTTTGAAAACGTTGCTTGGAATACTAACACTGATTCGAAACCCAAACCCAGGCTGGAGACGCAAATTTGAAACCCTAGCATAAAAACGCTAATCCTGGTTTGACATCAAAATCTGAAAATTCAACTTGAAACCCAAACCTGTCTCAACACTAATTTGACGCCATAACCTTGTCTTAAAACCAAATTTACAATCCTATCCACGGTTAGAAGTCCTCATTTGAAATCCAAATTTCAAACCGCAAACACTGTTTGGAACCCTCAGTTGAATCCATAACACTTGTTTGAATTCCTAACTTGAAACCCTAACACTTGATTGGACCCTAAACCCTAGCTGCCAATTTGAAATTTTAATACTTATTTGACACCCTGATTTAAAATCCTGGATTAAAAGTGTCATTTAAAACCGTAACATTTATTTGAAATCCTAACTTGAAAACCTAACCATGATTTGAAACCCAAATACTTGTTTTAAACCCTAACACTGGCTTGAAACCTTGGTTTGAAATCGTAACCCTTGTTTTTGCAATAAGAATTGCTCTTCGAGGGATTATTACACTGAGTGCTGCACAGAGCCTTCATGTAACAGCACCTCAGAGGGCTTAGCGCCACGCTAACAGCATGCTAGCCTGACCAAACAACCCCACCGAGGCCCGAAAACGATCAAATGCAGTATCCACAAACCGCCTCTAGTCTGTGTGCGTGTGTTTTTTTTTTTTTAAACTCATCAAGTCCCTGGCAGCATCCCCAGTAGACACCAGTGACACTGCTGTATTTTCCACAGTTCGAAGCAGGGTTTAAACGTTTGAGAAGCTAGACATGCATCATAAAAAGCCATGGGTGTAACTTTGTGTGAAAGCGCAGTTCAAACCTCTCGGGTTTTGTAGCAGCCTCTCTCAACGCTCGCCAAAAAAAAAAAAAAAAAAACTTTTCGGGTGGTCTTACCTTGATCAAAACCACGTTGACGGCCCTCTCGCCCTTGGCACAGAAGCTGTACCGCCGCTTGTGGCGTTCATACATGGTTTCCCCCTCCCCAAAAATGTAAAAATATATCCAGAGCGAGCGGAGAGGAAAGGCAAGCCGATGAGCTGCGCTTAACATCTGGACAAGGAGGCAGCCTCAGCGCCCTCCTCCTCCTCCTCCTCTTCTTTCCCTCCCAAAAACCCGAGTCCGGCCTCTGGCTGACTGGGGCCCACCCCCCGCCTCTTCCTGGGCTCAGTGAATGTCCCCCTCTGTCTCCTTCAGTCCACCACAACACTAGGTCGTATACAGTAGGACAGATGACACTTTGGCCATTGTGCGCTCAGTTGACACAATTAGGCCAGCGGGAGAGGTTCGACGCACCCTAGTGGGTGGGGAAGGAACCCGAAAGGGTGGCTCCTGGGGGAGTGGCACGTGGTGGGAAAGGCAACGTGAGCACATATGACTGAGTGCGCCACTGAGGGGTCCCGGGTTTTCCCAATCAAGAAAACTTTTAAATGGAAGCCCCGAATACTCCTGCTGCCGTGTGATTACTCATATCCAAGTTAAAAAAAAAAAGATTCAATTTAGTTTTTCTGTCTAAAACTTCTGCTGAGCTGAGTGAGTGTAATCAACATGCACTTTATAAGGAATTAGTCAATTTATTGACAAGTTTTAATAATTAGGGACAAGAAATATGCAGTGTCAAATTCACTGCGGAGCATTATTGTTGTTCCTGAGGGGGTAAAAAAAACAAAGAGGGTTGAAGTAAAGGTCGTTCAGTATGGACTTAGATATGCTAAGCCTACTGTGAAAGGCTAATGCTTGTTTGACACCAAAACCCAGATGTGAAACCCTAACATTTGGTTGCTTAAGTTGAAACCCGAACCCTTGTTTGAAATGTTAACCCAGATTTGATCCGAAACTGAAACCCTAATCGAGGATTGAAAACCCGATTTTACATCATATCCCTTGTTGGAAAGCCTAATTGAAACGCTATTACTTGGTTGAAACCATAATTTGAACCCCAAACTCAGGCTTGAGAAAAAAAATAAATTCGATCACTTGGACCTGACCCAAAACAGTTGCTTGAAACGAACAGACCTGAAATTGCAAACCTGAACCTGACTTGACTTGCACAATTTGGAATTGGACTACTAACAATTAGATCCTAAATTATTTCCACATCTGAATAAATCTGTGGTCGACCAGTTCCCATCCTGACCTTAGAGGACCCGCTGTAATCATAGCGTTAGGGATGAGAAACAGCATTTTTCAGTGGTTATTATCCCTGGGGAGGGGGGGTGGGTGACACGACTGAGTGGCTGCCAAGCATTCGGAAGATTACCGGCGGCCCGACTCGGCGTTCCCTCAAGAGCTATCCACATATCCTTGAGGGAAGAAACTCCTGGCTGCTCCCGATGATGTGTCATCAAACAGTGGGACGGCAGCGGATTAACTTTACAGCATTTCTTTTATTCTGAATCAATACGCTTTTTGGTCTGACAGAATTGTAATCCCACAAGATCCTGCAAGAATTGCAATCAGCGGAACGAGGACAACAATGGCAGAGGATGGAAGCCAAATGCCTTTTTCTCCGCTTAGTGAGAAGGGAGGCTGACAAGATGGGAGGCACGTCAGGTGACAGGGACAATGTGGCAGCCTCATATTCTTCCCCCAACATGACCGCCCCCGACCTCTGGTCCTGGCATCACTTGCCTGCCAAACAAACGAAGCATTTGGCGCGTGCTAACTGCCAACGCCGTCGCGGAGTGCCAACTCTTTGATCAGCATCAATGACACATTTCCATAGCCCCTGTGCGTAGTCGTGGATGAATCGTTAAGGCGACGGACGGTCATTCAGGTTTCGGCTCTCCGGAGAAAGAAACTGAATGAAATATATTTCACTGATCAGAGTCTTGAATATTTGCCTCCCTCTACCCCTAAATCATGTGCACCCCACTGCGCTTCTGTACATATCAATCTGCTTATTTCGATCACTTGACGTGGCGGTAAAAAAACAACAACAAAAAAAAAAGCCCACTAGCTCACAAAAATGGGTGAAGAAACCACCTCTTCAGAGGGCTTCCTTGAGAAAGTAGAAATGCCAAATGATTACATAGAAGAAGGAGAAGAGCCGACAATTTCAAAGAAAAAGCTGCATTTGAGAGATAATAACAGTAGTCCTACTTAAAATGTGTTTTTATCCCTACAGGTCATTTTCACACACACACAAAGCCTACTCTGCGAAATACGTGACGGCATGCTCACAGATGAAGTAATGAAGCTTCCAAAACCACCCAAAAAGAACTCATCACTGTATGTCGTTTCCATTTTCAACATCCTATCTTTGTGAAACGTACGACCTAAACAAAATTACAGAATAGACTGGACCTAAGTAACACAGTCCGGGTGTCACTGTCTCCCACCACCCCGAGAAGGAACCGACTCAAGAGAACAAGAACAGAAAGAGAAGCAAATAATGACTCCAACTAATCACATTTAGTATGTTGGTGAGATGCATTTGTGTTGTTTTGATTTATTTTACTTTGACAGACTAGTAAAAATACCGCTGTACACATTTCCCGTTCTGTGGCGCAAAAATGGTTGGGGACTGCAGCTCCAAAGCCCAGTCCCGTTTGAGGTACCCCTTTGAGGAAGTCTCCCAACTCCCCTGCTTGTCAGAAAGCCGCCCAATAAATAGAATCCCAAATCTTTTTTGTCACACCTCCCGGTGCCCCGTCACCTGCGGTGAAGGATCGACCAACATCCGCTTGGCTGATTCGCTTTACTTACTTTGACTCCTTTCATATCTTACACAAGCCTGCGGGACCGGCGAGACTTTCATCGCTAATTTCCCAAAACGCTGCGTAACGCAGACTGGTCACACCTCCACACAAATTCCATTTATTCATTGGCTCCGTACTTGACGAGCCTTAAGCCCAGAAGAACGTAGATGATGGATGGTGATTCTGGATGACAAGAATCTATGGCTTCTGGAAGAGTTTTTTTTTTTTTTTTGTGTGTGTGTGTGTGAGGGGCACACACTTCTGTCTTCATTTTCTGGTTAAAAAAAATGGGAGTATTTTACAGATGAATATCGGGTGCCCAAGGCCTCGGGAAAAAAAGGGCACTTTGCCAGTTGTCGGAGCTTTGATTATCAAAAAAAAATTGCGTGTTGACACAAAGAGAAATTTCAAAGAATGCACTGAAAAATTTGCATTCATCATCCCTCAAACCTGCACACAATTTCCAATTTGCAATGGCACTCGGAGACAAAGCCGAGGAATTTTGATGAGACATTTGGTCCAAATTCAGTGGTAAGAGCAACTATTCTTCCATAATGTACTGAAATCGTGATGTTAAGCCGCAAACACGATTAGGCTTCCACACGATTTGTCAAAACAATAAGCAAGAGAATGGTCACAAATGGGCAATGATTTTGGGTAGGCAGAAAAAAACATTCTTAGAAACTGTCATGACAAATGAAGGAATGCATGGAGTGATGAACACAATGTTTGAAGGAAAAATACACAAAGGGGACAATCCCCTTTTTATTTGCCAATACTGGAGACCACGTGACAAGGGTTCCGATATATGTTGAAGCATTTGTGCAAAGCAATCAGAGGCGTTCGCCATTGAGAGCTCAGCACCCATTCTCCACATTGATCATCCTGCCAAAAGACAAGAATTTGATATCTATTCGGTTGTACCCTGGGAAATGTGAGTAAACCGAGGAAATGTGAAGGTGTTGATCTGACAGAATAGTGTGTCAACAGTCAATACAGGCTGGAGGTACTCAGGGGAAGGGGACACACACGCACGCACGCACGCACGCACGCACGCACGCACGCACGCACGCACGCACGCACGCACACACACACACA
>NW_017805135.1:621041-677698 GCF_001891065.2 Hippocampus comes | reverse complement strand
CGCACGCACTGTGGGTGAAACAGAGAAAACAGCATGGCTGCTGCGAGCATCATGGGAGCTCTGTTGAAAGCATTAACATGACACGCATGCTCGCTCACCTACATGTGTGTGTATCTCACACACACACACACACACACACACACACACACACACACACACACACACACACACGCGCGCGCACAAAACCAAAACAGCTGCCACTGCCCTTCTGCGTTTTAACTGTCGCAATGATTTTCACGCTTGTTTATTTTATGTAGCGGTTCGATATGCTCACGCTCGTTTAAGTTTCATGAGATGCTATTGCGCGATGCGATTTCCATATTTCAACACAGCACACCAGACTGCAATTCAATGTGTTGCTCCAGCAACATGTTACTGTGTAAATAAATCACAACAGAGATGATCTGGTCTTGCACGCAAGTGCCATTAGCTGATCTGCCGACTCATAAGTGTTCACCTTGATCTCTGCTTCGATCAATTGATCACGCTGTGACGTAATGTGTCGGGGGGGAAGGAAAAAAAACAGCTCGCTTGTTCCACTGCGCCTCCTCTGTGAGATCATACAGCCCCGACTGCAGAGCGTACAGCCTCATTGAAAATGCAGCACATTTAAAGAGGATCATATGGCAAGAAGGAAGGCACTGTTCTGGGAGAGAAGATTATACGCAGCAAGGCTGCTCTCTGCTGGCGAATGTGGCTTACTAGCGTGGCTCGGAAACATCTGGCTTTCGGAGGCAGAAAAAACACCAATGTCAAACCGCAAGCCTGGAATATGCGGAAAGCCGCTCGGGCTTTCGGCTGCCGAGGAATCTGTCAGTCAGCAACATTTCGAGGAGATGATGGCCTCCATGTGCTTGTGCATAAATAAACTAAAGCAGGGGGGATCCTGTTGCACGGTTTAAACTCTGCGTACGAGTCTGCTGCAAAAACGCACAGAATCAAAAACGAATGCATGAGTCAAAAGGAAAGTATGTCCTGGGGGCTGCAAATCTGTCGCTGGCACCTAAAAGTGCATGTGAGCAAATTTCACCTCATTACTCCCTCTTCGCCTTTCACAAGATTTCCCCTCCGACATGCGAAGTGACACTTATCCTTGCCTGCACAGCCCCACTTGCCAAAGACTTGGGGTAATAAACTGTTGTTATTGTGCTAAATGACCAAGTTCACATCGATGCGGCAGAAAGACATGGTGCTGCACGGCAGCCATTTTCTATAGCCTCAGTGGGGAACACACATGTCAGGACTTGAGCAAAGTTTGAGCATTTTCCAGAGATCAAAGTCAGCAAAGGCTCGAGAGTTAAGTGTCTAAACAATTTTCTTGAGTGTTGATCCTGTGGTAGGAGATGTGCCTGATTTATTTTTGGTTGAGGGCCAACAATCGAAAATGTTAAACCTTTTCAACATTGATGGTGGAAACAGAGCCCTAAGCAGTGAATGCCCCCGCACATATCAGGGTTCTCTATTCAACGATTCATTTGCAATTTTACCTGTGGAACCCATCCTCAGCTATTCACTTAAGATATCACCTATTTGCATTTTTTGAATGTTTTCTATAACATCCTAATGCCAAAAGATGGTGCCAAAAATAAATGTAAAAAAATAGGAGGGTGGTAATTGGTGTCAAGGAAGTATGTAGATGAAGAGCTATATTTCATCTGAGAGACAAGCTCTGTATATCACTGCGGAGCTAAATTTAGTCTGGGTTGTTAGTGGAAGTTATGGAGTCTTCGCAGCATGTACATGCATATATAATTGTTGTAATGTGAGTTTGAATTCATATCCTGAGTGATTATCCTGTGGTGTTGAGTCCATTAAGAGGGATTTTTTTTCCCCTGATCAACAAGGGCAGACAATCGTGAATGTTAAAGTTGTTAAATATTTATGGTGGTGGAAGCAGAAGCCTGACTAATGTGAGGAGGAAATTCTCAGGCAGTGACAACATTATAAAAAAAAGTGTCATGTTTATTTTCTTGGTGATATTTGAAGATAACAGATGAGGTGTTGGGTAGGAATCACACATAAAGTCTTCCATTACCTTATTGATTTCCTGTTCACTTCCTCATACGTTTCTATTCATTGTTGATAAAGGGGGTGGGCGTCGCACATACTTGTTCAACTGTTCAACAAATCACATATGCTTATCTTGCATGGCCGACAATTTCTTCATATAGTATCAAGAGGGTGTTTATTTACCCAAGTGCGTTTATTGACTCAAGTGCGAAGAGACTGCTGCAATGATCCTCTTCAATGCTGTGCATGGTGCTGGCGTTCTCACATGCGCTAAGTTTCTTCGGAACGGCTGTTTACGCGCTGCTATTTTGGTTAGTGTTCAAACGGACTAAGCCGAAGCTGTGTGAACGACAGCATCTATGAAGTGACGTCGTGACAAATAAATTTTTGGACAAAGGTACGTTTGCAGGCAGAGAATAAGTGGCGAGCGTGTCTGCCCCCGGGTTCAAATCGTGATGTAGACACTCTTTTGTGCCCACCCGCTCTGCGTAACTTAAGATTCGCATGTTGTTGTTTACAACACATGTTAAGACAACTCTGAGCACAATTTTGGACATTGAAAAGCTTCCGGGTATAGTTGCATAAAGGCATGCATGGATGAGGTTTGTGTGGAAGAACCAGAACGTCCAGTCATTCATAAATTTTGCCCTTTGACCACATTTGCCATGAACATCTTTCAAACCAATAGTGTTTATGCTTGCTATGTTATCGTGTGTGACTGTTTATGGCATCTTTTTTAATGTTAAGAAGCACAATAATAATAATAATAATAATAACAATAAATATAAAAATAATAATGATACAACTTGGCACACGTGCACTGTGGGGACTTACCATGGAAGAGTCATTCTCATCTGCTTTGTCAGCTCCACAAATGGTCCTGGCGTGTTTCGACATGATTACCTGCACCTCTGGAGAACACACACACACACACACACACACACACACACACACACACACACACACACACACACACACACACACACACACACATCAGATGGTGGGCACAATGACAAAACAGCGGAGTGGAGGAATCAATAACAAGTGAAGTAAAACATTTTTATCCCGGTTGCCTGCGCGCGCACACACACACACACACACACACACGCACGCACACACGCACACACACACGCACATACACGTGCACACAGGAGTTGGAGAAGCCTGGGGCTAAAATAACATTGTCGCTGTGATCTCGGTCTTCATTTTCTACACAGGATTTTTTTTTCCTCCCCCTTGCTCTATTGATGAATTATCATGTGATCCTAAAAGCTTCAGCGGGAGCGGGGATGTTCAAGACTCTAAAAGTTGTTATTTTATCACTCACTTGAATGTTGTTTTATTCCTTAAGGCTGAAATTTGGCTACGGAGCAATTGCTATCAGTGTATAGCACGGCTCCATATGCTTCATTATCCCACAGAAGAGCAGTATCAGTCTAATTTAGTATCATCAAAGACAAAAAAAAAAACCCCAAATGTGGTAATTGTAAATTCTTTTTTTTTTAACTTAAATATTTGATACAGTATTTTGAAATCAGCACATTTCCGTTCACTTAGTTACTGTTCTCTCTTCGACATGGGTTTCTGTTTAAGCTGTTTTGTTTTTTTGTTTTTTTTAGTAGTTGGCTGGCTTTTCAGTCGCGGGTTTACACTTTTTTTCTCATTCTGTCTGAAGATCTCTGGTCAACTGTTTGAAGTGTGACATGATCTATGACATGACCGGTCTTGCCTATACATGTGGCACAACGTTTAATCGGAACAGGAACATTTTCGCTGTGTTTGGGCATTCGGTTTCAGTCTATTTAGAAGACAAGGTTCCATGTAAATCCCCGGCTAAAGGGACTGTTGATGCATGCTGCGATGAAACAGATGCCAATCATGAGACCAGGGTGTTAGATGTAAAAATGCCACAGTAACTTCATTACAAATAATATACAGTGGTCCCCAGTGTTTAGAACCAAGTTCCATTCCTACATTGTAACATGAATTTGTATGCAATTCAAAACACTTCGTAGTCTATCGTACCAGGAACACTCAAATGGAAATAATAATAATAATAGAGAGTGCAGCTAAACATTAATGTATGCTAATGAAAAAGTCATAATTACAGTAGATTATTGCTTGATAAAACAAATCCAAGCCATAAATATTTGAACAAAAAAACAGAAATGCTAACTGAGCCTTCTTGTGCTGTGTAGCACAAGAAATCAAACACCTCAAGTAAAAGGAATAAAAGTCAAAGTATTAAACATGCTGTAATAATACATGACATTTTTTTCCACATTTTGTAAATGTTTCACAACTAGCGACAGATCTTCCATCATCATGACCTTAGTGGTGACTTGGACCTCATACATACCTTCATTCAGGTCAGCGCTGCTGGGATTTTCCTCTTCCACCATCCCTGCTGGAGTATCTCTGTTTAGCGACAGATCAGTCTCAGCAGGTTCTGGAGCACCTGTCTCCTCGGATTCCTCGGAACGCTCCTCTGTGTGGAGGCTGGACTCCAAAGTGGTGTCAGTTTCCTCCAAACTCACTGTGGGTTCCGCTGATGTCTGCAAATGCATGTTTTGGTCCACTTTCTCTCCGGCGAATCCCTCAGTTGGCTGCTGCTGCTCCTCCAAGTGGGTACTTTCCTCAGTGGGGTGGAGGATGTCTGTCGCACAGCTTCCAACCGACTGAAAGCTGACGTCGTCGTCACTGGACAGTCCATGGGTTAAACCCAAATTGGGATCGATGTCGGATTTGACTATCTTCTCAGGTGAGCACTCAGTCTCCTCTGGATATTCCTCAACAGGTGATACAGAGACGTCGGCATCCTGTGTCACATTAAACTCCTGACAAGAAGTCTGCTGATCAGGGTCTTGCTGCCACTCTTCCACATGATCCTGACCAGCTGTTTCCTGGTTTTGTTCCGAGCTGTTTACATCTGGCGGAGGTTCTCCGTCTCCGGGAGGCGGAACATCTGATTCGAGGGTTACATCATCACAGCCTGCCGGAGGTGGGAGGTCCTTTTGCACAAAAGTCGTGCTCTCAACTTCCTCCTCGGCTAAGGAGTTTCCTTGGCAAAGGTCCAAGCCGAAGCCATCCCGCTGACACTCCTGGACTGGTGCGTCAGATGACGGCAACTGGCCCATGATGACTAAACCTCCACTGCTCTTCTCCCCTGTGCTCTCAGATACTCCGTTTACTTCCTTCCCAGATAAGTCCTCTCCCACTGTGGCCTCCCGTCCTTCTCCTCCTTTATCAGTTTCCTGCTCACCCCACCCTGCCAGTTGAAGGTTTTCCACAGGCAGCGAGCTCCTCGGTTCTTGACTTTCGTACAAACTCAAGTTCTGTGTGGTGTCGGGCTGTTTCCTTCCATCTGCCCTCTCAGACTGAAGACACACCCAATCCTCAGGGGGGCTGAGGCCATGCTCCCCAGGGTGTACTACAGACACGCTTCCGTCTTCCTCGCTGACATATCCGTAAGTGACACTAGCGCCGTTTCCAACTCGGTCTTCTGGCGTGTTTGTTTGTGGGCAGCTCGCAGTCTCCGGCTCGACACACTCGCGGCACTCGGCGGCCGTATGCAGACAGTCCGAGCGCAGCTCCAGCACAGACACTCTCTGCGGGAAAAGACGAGGTTAACAGCGCAGTTGACTGTGTGATTGCATAAGGTGTTCCGCCACTTACACAAAATGAGCCGGCGGGGTGAGAAGTCAAAAGCAGGAAAAAGACAAACATTCAAACGTGGAGTTCTGTGACTCACCTTGGCGTGGAGATGACTCGTCAAATGCAGCAGCTGCTCCACAGTCCGGCCAAGGCTCGGCGGGTCGTGGCCCGGGTACACGCTTTGCGTCAGGGCGTGCAAGCCGGAGTGGTGGCAAACCACACGGGCGTCCGTCAGCACCGGATGAACTAGCTGGGGCCCTCGGTCCGACTCGGCGTCTGCCTCAGCCCTGCCACGGAATAAACACTTAGATCATCCCCTGAAGGAAAGAGCTCAGCCCCGATTGGCCCATCAAGCACAGAGAGTTTAAACAGTGATGTCAGCTGATCTGCATTAACACCCACCCCCAAACACACACACACACACACACGCACATGCACACGCACACGCACACGCACACGCACACACACACACACACACACACACACACACACAGGCATTGTGGTTGCTAACAAGTCTTATTTTAGCTGTTTAGAAGATAGTGGGTCATGCAACACTGTAATTAAAGCTGCAAGCAGCGATGCATGAGCCCTCACAGGCCTGTTTTTGTGTCAAATACTCAAAGAGATCATCAAATTTTAACGCCATGCTCCAACAATGTAGGGTGTCAAATATGGTTTCCCTTGAGGGCCATTACGTCGGTGAACCCATATAAATGTATAATTATGTCTGTGAACCCATATAAATATATAAATGTATCTTCTCTGGTTCCCCCTGTTTTTGTGACTTGTTATTGTGCCTGTGAAAGAGCGGGGAACACCGTCCGGCCAGGCGGCACCGTTTGCGCAACGCTGGGTGGACCATGTTTAGCTCCTGAAGTCACCAGTGACCTCACCCCTCATGTGTCATGTGGAAAACTTCATTACCCGTGATTAGGAAGAGGTAGCGTTTGCTCGAGCGGCGGGTAAAAGCAGCAAAACTGTGAGATTTATGTCGAGAGAGGAGAAGGTCCATCTCCACTTGAAGCCATCCCTCAGTCCATTTAGCAAATGGCTGCTTCATATCACTAAATAAAGACAATCTGACCTCATTAGTGCACCGGCGTGAGGAAGGGGGAACACATGCCAGCCCTTCGCCAGTTAAATCTGTGAAGATGACTCTGCATGTTTGCGTGTGCGAGTGTGTGTCTGTAAATGTGGTAAACACATCATTAGACAGAAAAGTCATAACCAGGGCTTTTGTGCACCAGAATAGTTTCCCACTGCTATGGTTTCGGCGTGGAAAAATACTGGGAGAACCTTTCCAGTGTGCCCTCAAAGAGGGTTGAAGGTTCGCCGCCACCGTGATCGACCAACTTGTCCCCTTTGTGGCGCTGCAGCGAGAGAGAGTTTAAGTAACGCGTAATGCAACTCAAGACTGCCTAAACTTCATGTTACTTCAACTGTATGGCTAAAATGTTAGGCGAAAGCAAAGACAAATGGCATTGTTTTGTTTTGTTTAGTTTTCTTTTACAGCATATTATCTCACACGCGCCAAGCTGTTGCATTTGTCACTGCGTCACTCATTTCCGAAAAATAAGACAAACTTACAAAGACCAGTGCATTCTCAAATGTGGTTAACCGTTCATATTTAAACAAGAAAAATATGAATAGCGATTAAACGTATTACAAGATAATATATTTACGTATGTATTCCCTATTTTTTTGTAGTAGTAGTAGTAGTATTGTTGTGTTTTTTTTATTTTGGTAAAATTTTATATTTAAAAATTTAGTCTTTAAAGTAGGTTAGCATGATGGCAAGAAATATTTGCCAAAATCTGTTTTCCCCATTTTACATCACTCCTTTGACTCATTCTGAATATTCTGAAATGATCTATAATCAGAAATTACAGTAAATTATTAAATAAAAGTAACGCAATGTATACACAACAAAACATGACGGTGAATAAGATGGTTGTGTTTATTAACCGATCTTTCCTTGTTTCTCACCTGACCCACTTCTGTACAAATCCACAAATGAAGCTGTCAGAATTATGACTGAGGAGTGATAATTATGTTATTTTTAGGGTTGGAACTAACAATTATTTTAACAATCTATTAATCTGTTGATTGTTTTGTGGATTAATTGGTAATCTTAAAACCTTTAAAAATGAGTTTGTGACGATGATGTCGGACAAGCGTTGGCTTTTGTGATGTGTCAAAAGGCGTTTCGCACGGTGGTGACTCGACATGACTGTCCACTTTGAAGTGCAACGATCTGTGCGTAAAATAAGAAAACCTTTATTTGTCTCACAATGGAGAAATTCGCAATAGGCTGCATATAGAAATCGAGGGGAGAGGAGCGCGCTCTGTCATCTGAACACATGCACTCTTTTGAGTTTTTTTAGGCTGCCAAAGTGAATTTCCGAACGCAACCCGTGTTGACGGGAGCAAATGTGTGAGGGTTGGACAAAATTCTGCTTCTTACCTTGGAAAAGTTTGTCTTTTTGGTTTAAAATGGCTTACGTTAACAAGAATCCCGCACCGCACTGTGGCCAAAGGTAGAGTCCTGGTCAGTTATTGTGCTGTAAATAGTCCTTGCTGTGGTGGACGACACATGCTTGCGGCAGCAAGAGAGTTACGCTACAACAGTAGTTGCCATGACTACAGTTCTTTGACTTGTCGTTCTTCTTCTTCTGCCTTTATTTCTTCTTCTACTTTTTTTTAGGCGGTTGGCATATACTTTTGGTGCATTACCGCAACCTTTTTAGGGAAACGATAAAGAAGGCCACCAACGGCGGTCGCACCTGGGTAAGTTGTCGGACCAGCCAAACTATAAAAAATAGTGTGACGAATAGTCGGAAAAATACGATTTTCGTTTTTGTATTGCATTTGTTCATTTATCTATTGCAATCATTTTGTAATCGCCTATTTTGGTGTTTTCATATGTCATAGATTTCATTATTTATTCAATTATTAATTTGATCTTATTTACTTTTGTATTGATTCACTTTTTGTGTATCATTTATCTAGTTTTTACATAATTTACTTTTATCATGTTATTTATTAAAATGAGTCGAATAAATTTCACTTAATTATGTACAGTTTTACTCAGCAGTTCGTTGCCTTCTTTTTTCTGAAAGCATCACTAGGTTTCTGGCCTTGACAAAAAGAAACGGTCCTGTCAATTCTATCTTAGTAGTAGAATCACTACCACGGTACATCGAGACTGAGCAAAGCCTGTAGCATTCGTGAGGAGCCCACCAGCTCAGCGGAGACTCACTGTGCAAGGAGCTGCTGGAGGCTGGCGTGACCCCGGAGCGCTGCAATGGCAGCGGGCGTGTGGCCCTGCTTATTCAGCAGCCGCGCCGCGTCCCTCGCCCCGGGCTGCCACAGCAGGAAGCGCGTGACGCGGACTAAGCCTCGCCTGGCTGAAAAATGCAGCAGGGTCTCGCGTGGATGCTGATCTACAGGAGAAAGGGAAGGGAGACACCAGAATGGAAATGAATGCGATGGGCAGTCTTTGACTATGCATATTGTATATTTATATTTTTTGGTATAGAATATCCAGCACAATACCGAGGCATACCCAAAAGTAATATATGACATAAAAGACAGAAAGTGCCTCGCAATAGGCCACGACCCCACAAACAACTATAGTGGAACACAGCCTCTTTTACTCAAATTCTTTTGCTATTATTGTGTGTTATTAATAATTAATTTAATGATATTTATTATAGCGTGGACAAAAATCAAAAATGCTTTCTCACAATAATGAGGAACCTTATCAAAATCAATATGCAATGCCTTTTTTTTTCCTCTGCCAGTGTTCACTTTTTCAAATGATCACTTCTATAACATTACTGGAAAATCACAATGTCTCCATCACAAGTGAGCTATTTTTTACAACAGGCCTGCAAGCTACTCTAATGGTGGGTGTTTATCAGCCTTCTAATGCTAAATGGCTAAGAACCAGTGGCTTATAGATCAGCGGTCTTGCTGAGCACACGCTGACAGAGGCGCAAGCGGAGAAGATGTGAACGGAGGCGGAAGCACAGTGAGTCGCACACAAATCAGCTTGAAACACTTCGAGCTATTTTGACCAAATATTTTCACCCACAGTGCCAAAAATAGCAAAAATAATATCCACGGCATATTAGCATATGATCGCCACCACTTACAATTGATTTACAACTCCATATTTAATACTGACTACTTGGGAGCATTGACTAGCCTCTGAGTGCTAAGCCGGAGAGAACCAGCAGGCCGAGAGACCTCGGATTCATTTTGCAGTATAAACTGACAACAAAGCAAGTGGAGGTGGTGTGAGCAGAGGCGGTGTTAGAGGAGGCAGAAACGCGTCTGTCAAGAAAGACTATGGACCTAAAGATTGCTTTTACTCCTTTACTATTCGTGGCAAAAATTGTAAATCGTCAATAAACTCTTGGAAATATAGATACGTATATAAGCCTAACTACTGTGTCCCCCTACGCCTGACAGTTAACAATTATTGTGCGCCGTGACTGGGGCAACGTCCGTCGCCGGCACCTTACACCATCAGTCACCTGACAGAGCCAATAAACGTGTCCCATTCGTCTTTCAATGACACGTTGACACACGGCGAGACAGTGACGGTGGCATCGAAGAAGTTGTCACCAGTGGTAACTTACGGAGTTCATCTGTGAGGCGGTGAGGCCTGCGCTGATAATGTCACTCCATGAGGCGTCTTTGGAAAAGTTATTTCAGATTGTTTTGCCTGAGCCTCTGTCAACTGCCAGGACGTCTGTGATCCAAATGTGTATGGCTTTTATCAGACAGCGTGGCGGACGGGGACAGACATCTTCATTTGATTAGTGATCATAAGTGACTTTTGTTTTGCTGACAGTTCTCATTTGTGAGCCTCCTCCAGTAACTGCAGTCTGGGTGTCAGCCTTGTTCACGAAAGCATCTGTTTAGCACGCATGCTCATGTTTATGAACCAATCAGATTTTCAAAATTGTTTGCTTTTTTGCTCTTCTCATTGCTCTTGTAATTTGTCGTCGTATAACACCAACAAGAACCTGACCACTTTTTTTCTTTTGTTGTGACATTTTTGCTCTGAAGAAATTATGTAATCATCTATTAAAGGTTTTCTTATCTTATTTTGGTAATAATCTGACTTTTTTGTCATTAATATATAACCACTTGTTTTCAAAAGTATTGCAGCTTTTTTTCTGAGGGGAAAAATGCATTTTTCAGTCAATTACTTTTCCTTTGAACATTTTTTTTCTTTCAATGTACATTTTTTCATAAGGATTTCTCATAAAACAAAACATTGGGGAAAAAACTGAATTCAGACATCATAGATTCAAACACTGGCTCCAACCTTGAGAATGGATGGATGGACTACTATTATTACCTTTTTTCTTGGAAAAAAAAAAGCAATTTCGCCAAATATTAACAAGTTAAAAAAAGGCACTTTTTCCAGTAATAAAATGTGTGTAAATTTTCTCAGAACATTATAATAGTCCCCCCTTCTCCAAAAAAAAAAAAAAACCTTTTTATTCTTGAAAATATATATTTTCATAATGGGAAAAAAATATTTCTGGTGGGGTGCGGGGGGCTTTCGGGTAGTTAACTGGATTACAAGTCTTACCAACGCTGCCAGAGCTTTGGTTGCCTAGCAAATTCCATCCCGGCGGCAGTGGGATATGGTGGAGGGCCAAGGCAAGACTCTCGTCCAGACGCTCGCACTCTAGCAGGGGAATATGACACTCATCCAGGAGCAGCGCCCCGTCGAGGCCATCTGTGCGGCCCACCGTGCTAACCTGGGTGGTAAAGCGTACAAAGCTGAAAACATTTTTTCTGTCCTCAATTTGGAAAGAGGGCGGGGAGGTTCAAGGCTCACTAGAAATTGGGCCATGTCAAAAGCCAAGTCCTGAACGAAGGTGAAGCGATGCTCCGCTAAAGTGGCAACGTGAGACGGTAGCGTCGCCAGCTCATCGGAAGCCTCGGGCTCGCCGTGAGTGACGGCACACAGGGTGACGGAAACCTCCTCGCAACAGCCGTGAGCTGCATGGAGAAAGGAGACAAGCAAAATAAAAAAGTGCCCAACAAAAGTTAGGTTATCAAACACATTACCAAGTTTTGTCAAGTACTGATATGGCTCATCAGCTGAAAAGAAACACTTTCTTTCTCTAAAAAAACATTTTAATAGCAATACAATTTTTGTTCTCCACATATCATTTTGTCAAAATAAGACTAATTGATATTATCTTTTTCTCATTCATTTATTGACTTTTTCCCCATCATCATATTGTTTTTTTTCTCATTTTTTTGTCTCAAAATCCTCCAACAAGAATATGACTCTCGCAATAATACGACTTTCTCAATTAATGTGACTTCTTGGGGAAAAAAAAGTAACTTCTTGGGTTATGAAATATGTATTTTGCCTCACATTTCTTTCTGATAAGATTCACAAAAATTCTGGAAGAAAATTCTCGCAACACTGATACCCCCTTCAAATTAAAAAAATAAAAAAAATCTTGTAATTATGGAAGTTTTTCTTTGGGCAGTAATATAAATTCTCTGAAAATGTATTTTCGTACAATGTTCATTTGTTGGAATATGCAAAGCCACTTTACCTATATGCTAATCAAAGTTCTTCTTCCAAATTTGCTGTCTGTTTTATATTCTATTTTATTTTCTTTATATCTTAGTACCTTTTTCTATGCACCAAAATGAGCAGTGCTGCCAATCTCATATACCTGATGTACAATACAATACATCTTTATTTAGCTGCAACAAAGCGCTTTACAGAACGGTTAACATAAAACAACAAAATAACATACCACAACACATATCATAAAACATGGACAGTCATGCAGTCGTAACAACTATTCCTCCATATCCGTTGTTTGAAGCAGATATCGATGAAAGAGGAGAGACTCAAAGTCTCCACTTATTCTATACTCTATTCAATTTGAAAAAGTCAAACTTCTGAAATAATATGTACAAAAAAGTCGATTTGCTACAAACTGCAGCATATTCTCTAATTCACATTTTGGTTCCAGCAAACTTGCCTTCTTGTGATTCGTTAGCAGTGTCAATTATCCTCTTAACCTTTTGCCAATGAAAAGGTCAAGAGAACATAAGCTAGTATACAGGCAGGTTGAAAATTTGTTGAAAATACAGAACAGGGTGAGGGAAGAAGATTCATGATTGATTCCATCCTCTCTCTACTTCTGCAATAATAAGGCCCGACTTCCTCCTGCTGGCCTGCCAATATAAAGTCAGTATGATTATTGTATTTGAAAGCAGGAGAGTGCAGAGGGACATATCTGTGATAATGATTCGATACACTTTTACATTACGCGATATCGCTCCCATTCAGGCTAGATAGAGAGCTTTATTGGGAGCGATATCGCAGTGTTGCTCCATTTTAGTTGTTTATTTAACAAAGACAATTCGTTGGGCAATATGATGACCTCATCTCTTGATTATTACGTGACCAGAAGAGCATTTATTGTCTTGCACTTCAAAATGAATGGCAAGGGTGTGGAGGCAAAAAGGAAGGGGAAATAAAAACATATTTTTCTATAATTAAACACATTTGCACCATATTTTAGCCCAATCCTGTGAACAGATGGCCGTACAAATTAGCAGATGCTCATATATAATGTGGTAAAAGACAAAGTTTTCCACCAGAGGGAATAATGAAAACTGAGCACAAGTCTTTTTTTTTTTTTTTTGGTCTTGAAATACAAGTTTTTTCTTTGTGATATTAATTAATTTCGATTAATTTAAATCGGAACATATTTTTCTATAATTAAACACATTTGCACCATATTTTAGCCCAATCCTGTGAACAGATGGCCGTACAAATTAGCAGATGCTCATATATAATGTGGTAAAAGACAAAGTTTTCCACCAGAGGGAATAATGAAAACTGAGCACAAGTCTTTTTTTTTTTTTTTTTTGGTCTTGAAATACAAGTTTTTTCTTTGTGATATTAATTAATTTCGATTAATTTAAATCGGAAAAATTACCTTGGTCCTTAAACATTTAGGTTGGTGATTTCCAGAAAATTTGAATTTGGTCACAGGTTTCTATAATTTTTTTTTTCCCTCTTTTCGGTGTGGTGTTAATTGTTTTTAACAAAATATGGGCGTGGCGAAAATCTGTCCAAGTGTCTTACCGGGACACAGTGCCTGCAGGGTGTCATGGCCACTCCTCAAGGTGCTGCTCAGGTGCCTCTGCGTGCTGCCAGCAAACAACAGGAAGTAATCTGCGGTGGCGGCGTTGGCGGCGCCCTCCTCATCCACGGCCAGCTCTTCATCGGTGAGCTGCACTGTGATCACGCAGCGGCCCTGCACGCATGGGGCAACACAGAAGCGCCCTATAACAGTGTTTCCCAACTTTTAATGAACCAAGACACGGGTTTGAGTTCATGAAAATCTCAAGGCGAATGTCCAAACAAAAACAGTCAAAATAACGATGGCCAAATCTCAACGTACACACAAATCAATTGATTCTGAAATACGGGCATGTTTCATGAAAGACAAAGTGTATGTTCTCACTGAAAGCCGTGACTTATTGTTGTATGAATGGCAACAGGTGGATAAGCAGGTTTGCTGTACCTTTTTGGAAACGAACGGAAGAGCATTTAATTGCCACTATACATTACTGACAAAGAGAGATGAGCAAAGGACAAATGGCATGAAATTGAATAATCTGCCTGCCTGTGACATCCCTGATAACGTCTCATGGCATTGGAAAAGCAAATTATTATTCAAAACAAGTCTTCATTTTTGGTTTTTACACACCTGGGACTTGCGAAGGTTATTCTGTTTTTTTTCAAACATTTTTTTGTCCAACAAGGTTTTGTTTTTTTTTTCCCCCCCACAAGCCATAACTTGCATTAATTTACACAGAAAGTAGGCGTTCCTTCCAGGAAAAAAAATCTAATCTGTCAAAACATAATAAGCAACAGAGAAAATATCTTGAGTCAAAAGCTCTGCCTTTGCAACTTAAACCGGGTACCGTGCTTTTGTCAATGTTCAGCACGACATGACTGTAATTGCCTTCTATCTGGCTCTCTCTCGTCATCCAGAAAATGTGTCATGTCTTTTTCTCGGCAGCAATTAAATCTGCTCGGCGCACCTTTGAAGAGTAGTTGCTCAAGCGGTTGGGAAAAGTGGCTAAATATAGCAAACCAATCAATAAGCTTGCTAGACTGACTGCTTTTTTTTTTCAAACTGTTACCAACACTTCTCAGAGTATCAACGTGACTCAAAGGGAAAAACTTGACACGCAATACATCACAGACACACAACAACTTCCTGGTCTTCACCTTGGGAACGTCACCATGGTCCTGTATCTTCCAACCTTTGTCAGACACGACAACTCCTACGCCACCCCTTTGACTAACCACACGCTTTCCTGCACTGCCTTTTCTTCTTCGATTAAATGAGAAAGTAAACAAGATTTCATTGCGCCGACTGCAATGTCTGCCAAAGTGTGTTGACAACCATAAATGGAAGTTGGGTAAGTGCTCTCTGCTCGAAAAATGAATTAATTCTCAATCACAGACAACTGTTACACGACACTATTTTAATCTCACCATGCAGATGCTAACTATATCAACTTTTTTGCGTGACTGTTAATCAAATTCCGTAAAATCTCAAAGTGCACAACTTCAAAGGCATTCAGCACTGAGGTTCCACTGCATTCTACAAGCTGAAGGCGCTGACGCTTTTCAAGCGCAGGTGAGTACTAATAATAAAATGTATTATTTGTTTCATTTGATGTGCTTCTTTAATATTTATCATAGTACAAAAAAGTATTACAGCAGCCACAACGAAAAGAAACAAATTCACTATATCGCATGCCCCAAAGAAAATTTTAATGTTACGTCTTTTTAACGGCCGTAATCGTGTTGCGAATGTCTATTCCTTAAAATAAGGTCACCACTTGTTCTTGGAAAACTATCTAATAGAATGTACTTTTTTTCTGGATACATTCAGAAGTTTCATAACGTTTTTCAAAATTGAATCTTTTTTCCTCTCTATAATTAATAATAAATTAATATTTAGTCATGATATATCCCTTTTCACGACAAGATGATGATCATTTGTTCTCCCATTATCTTTAAAATTCCAATGAAAGAGCAGTTTTACATTACTTTTACATTTTTAGTATCATTCCTTTGTGTTTTATTCTGTTCTATTTGACAGCGGCTAGTGTCTCACCCGTGACGGGATTGCTCCGATCACACTGTAAAGTGAAGAACGACTTTATGATGACTACAGTTTAACACCGATGTCCATTTTGTCCTATCGGAGAAAAACAATAGACAGCTTGCCTGCAAAATCCACAGTAGCTAGACTGTCTGTTAGCATGACAGGATTGTTAGTGAGCCAAGAATACAACATAAAAAACACCCATGCGCGCGCACGCTTGTTGTTTTTGTCAAGTCACAATTGACTGAATTGTGTGCTTGACTACCGCTCAGAATGAAGCGATGTCACCCGAGGGCATGGCGTGCAGGAGGCGAGGAGGCACCAGAAAGGGGCCGATTGTTTCGCCATGAGCTTCTTTCCAACGGGGGAACTGCAACTTTATTGACACGGAGGAGGGATAATGGGGAGATTTTATCCCGTTGGGTGTCCCGTCGCCTACAAAGCCCGACATACACAGAACCGCCGCTTAGCGCTCAGGCGTCAGATGTGCTTCCTTCTCTTGTGTAGAGTGCCAGCCTCATGCTTGACCGCAACGTTAAATCACCGGAACAATCTTTCTGCTTCGCATTTGGCTAGGACATTATAGTGTTTCCGGCGATTTCAGTTGCTTGAAAAGGGGAGATCTGCACCTAGCTAAGACAACAAGTCATGGGTGTAGAAAGTCTGTGTGGGGGTGCTATTATGTATTTTAGCTAAATTGTTATATCACAATCTTGGCAAAACTCTGAAGGGGACACTCACAGACACATTTTGGCAAATGAGTGGCTCATAAAAGAATTACTGGGTTGTTCAATTTCACACTTGAAGAGTGGGCAGGCATTCCAGACAAAATTATTTGTATGCAAACAAGTCAAATTAATTATCCCTGACTCCCCCTGTCTGTATGATTTCATCAAACTTGATCGCCAGCTCAATTTGCTGTAGGTAACATCATATATTGTCCTTTATGTAAAGGTCATAGCCAAGGTCGACAGTCAATGCCATGGCCAATTACGGACTGTCACAGGTGTTCTTGGCACATGGCATTTTGAAATGGGTCACAATGAACTATTTTGTGGAGTAGTGGCACAAGAGGCTACGCTCAGTTAGCGCCGGCCGGACTTATTCTTTTTCATTTGTTTGGTTTATATTTCTGGCCTATAATGCTTTATACAAACAAACTGTAAATATGACAGCCGCTGAAACGCCAACTAAGCATTTCTTTTTGTGCCGGGTGACTACGTATTCTGACTCCGTAATCAAACACTTTTGTGCTCTGACAAAGTTGTCGCGTCATTATGTGGGTATAAAAAATGATGACAAATATGAGACAAGCGAATGCAAAACAGTACGGCGGTAACTGCAGTGACTACTTGCGATGCTTGACCATATGTTCTTGCACAATGCGACGCTAATGAAGGGGTAAAGTCTGAATTAGAGTCACGTGACCACTTGGTCATACGGCACATTGTTTATCACCTTGAAATGATGCACGGCAGGACAGTTGGAGATCGATGACCCGCGTGCGACGTACAGGAAGTGCTCGCTTAGATTCTGCACGATCAGTCGTGCAGACAGAGCACCCTGTGTCAAATGCACAATCTGGCAGTCAGATAAAAGTTTGCGTGGCGTGCCAATCAGCGAGCAGCAGACTTTTGGTATGCGAGGGGAGTCTTGCGGTCTCAACACGGAGGACCGGGGAGTGAGTGCAGTAAATGAGATGTAGAGAGGTGGAGGCCAGCAGGCATGACATTGTCTCCATTAAAAACTCATCTCTTATCTCCGGCGCAGATTGGAAATTAGGAGGTTCAGGCACTACTGAACAGATTGCTAACTCGGCGGATTTGTGACTCTGCGCTCCATGCCAGAATGAAAACATATTAGTGGGGAAATAAGATCTGCACAATCACAAAGAATCAGTGATAGCGGAGTCCATTTAGCAAAGTAGTCGCTCAAATTATTCCTGACAGCAGAGAAACAATATTTTTCCTCCATTTGTTTCGGCCTCAAATTAATATACGCTCACCACAAATGTTATTACCAGCCGACGACTTGTGAAAGAAGACGCTTGAGTGGAGTGGCTATCGATCCGTCTGTGATGACTGCATTTGTGCAAATGCATCAGGTGGAGTTGCTCAGAAAAATAAGCGGCTCTCATCTTCCATCAGTGGCAAAAAAGGGAGTTAGGGACAACTACACCACAACGATTCAACAAAAAAAGAAATGTGTAGACCAGGCATTTCCAAGGCCCTCTCGAAATTGTTATTTATCACTTTGGGGGTGGCTTAACAAGCCCAAAAACTCAATCAATCGACAATAAATAGGCTGGATGCGTCTCAAACGAGAACCCTGGTTGAAAATTAACAGGAAGTCGGACTTTGGGGTTTAAAAGTAGGCATTTAGGGACCAATTTCAGGGACATTTACAGAACATGAAACATAAAATAACAATAATACACGGGAACACATCGCAAAAAACATCGACAATAATACAATTGCGACAACTATTCCTACGTACGCCTTGTAGTTTGAAGAGGACATATAAGCTAAGGAATCTTAGCTTTTGGCAGTGCATCTAATTTGTAAATATTGTGCAGCACAAAAAAAAAAAGCACAGCACTAACGTTAACATTTGAATATGTAAACGGTGTTTTGGGAAAATAAAAATTCACACTTTTCCCAACTGCAACTTTCATTTCATAAAAATAAGATGCACTGCGCATGATTCACTTCCCTAAAACGAAAAAATTCAAGCTGCGATACACTGTTTTATTTTATTGGACAATATTCCTATTTGCAAGTCACAGATTGAGCTGGTGGTAGATTTTCGTTCGTTTAACCCATCTTTCGGAAAAAAAACTGAGAATCAGCTGCCAGCAGTTTGCTGTTTTTCATGGTGAATTTGAAACATCGTTGATAGCGTATCTGTTTATACAAAGCACTTTCATGTTTGTCATTTTGCTCCCTTACTGCACCAAATGTAAACAAAATGTGACTTGCATGTGCCTAACCAGAATTTTGCTACATCTGAGTGGCAAAACGTTGATGTTCCAACAAAGAGCATGCAATGCAGGGATTCTCCAAAGTTGCTTGTCATCAAAGCAGCCAAAGAGGCACATGGTACATTACGCTGATTTCAGGAGTCGAAATTCCTACAGCGTCATGTCGCAAGGACGTTTGGGGGGTTCTTCTTAAGCATGGGCTTTGGGTTCTTCGAGGCAAGCCTTTCTTTTGATGTAGCTAAAAAGCAACCCGGTGCACCCACCTACCTCCCGTACCAACTCCATTTTGCAGCGTCGTGATTAGCAGGTCAAAGCCCCAGCAGGCCACTTTGTTAAGCGCTTATTAACAGCCGTGAGCTCGTGCCGGAACACCCGACCCCCCGGCCCCCACCTCCACACTTTGGTTATTGCAACTGTGTGATGCGCTGAGGGGCTGCTTCTACCACACTTTGTTTTCTTACCACATTTTGGAACTTGAAACCAAGTTTTTAAACAGAGGCTCAGCTCAATAACCACATCAGTATCGGAACAGAACTGCAGATAAATGCAATATTGCCAAAACTGTAATCACGCCATCCAAGAAGTAAATGTCAGTATCCCCTTTCGCATGGCCTGTCAAAGCTGGCTTTTTCTGTGCCACTGTTCTGTGTGAAAGGTAGCGATAAGGACGGTGGGGGTGATGAAATCAACCAGCAAATTTCTGGCTTCCGAAACGGGAAGTGACATGAAACACACAGGGCTTACTTTTCCTGCCCTGATGTGCAACCAATCATGGCTGTCCCATGAACGTTTTCTCGTCAACATCTCGCGCGATGATGCATTTTGATGAGAAAGGTGGATTTTGATATTTTGCGTTCTTAGTGCAGTATGTCCAGTGACATAATCGGAATGGCATGTGTGCCAAAACATCCCGTCAATAGCACCTATCTATACGACGCGTTCAGGTGCCATTCACATTATTTGTGAACTTTGTTTTACTTCTCCTCAGGGCTCCGAGGAATATGATAAACTATAATAAGAACTTCTCTTAAAATGCCTAATGAGGCAATGAACCTGAGTGGTTCAGTGTGAAATCAGAGCACTGCTGTAAACTGGAGATAACGATGTCGAGTGCAGAACTCTTGTGCCGGACTTATCTAACTTCCTCTGTGTGCCTTCCTCCGGCCTGCAGAGTGCGACTGCCCGGAACGCTCCAGCAACCGCGAGGCACTTGAAGAGAATGCTCAAAATGGCTGTATTGATGCCATTAACTACAGTAATTGGACAACTAACTCGAGGAGAATTGGTTTGCTTCAGTTCTTGAGCAATTCCTTGACCTGAAAAGAGCCTCGCGTGGCACAGCCGCTGGGTCGCAAACCACCCAAGGTTCCTCCATGCGATAAAAGATTTGATTCCTGTGAGGTAATCATTTCATAGCCTCAGCCAGACACTTAAGGGAAAAGCTAATGACAATGACATTTTTCAAATCGAGTATTCTTTTTCCCTTATGGGATTTGCATTTTTTTTTCTTTAAAAGCTCTACCTTGCATCAACTTCTACAGATATGATAGAAATATTAAAAATATATTTTCAGATAATTAGATCGATTGACAGGGGCACTATTTCTCGCTGCCTTTGGGTGGCCACCATAGTATAGACCGCATAGTTGTGTTTTTATTTTGTTTCAGACTCAAAATGTTTCATATTGCTCCAAAAAAGCCTTTCCCCAACCCCCCCCCCAGGCCACTTACTGCTGTTGGTGTTTCGTGGTCACCGTATGCAACCAGACATGAAGACTTCATTTGGCAGGGCAGTATCAGAATGGCGTTCTTCCAAATGCGAGTCACCCCCTCAACCGTGTCCACAGAAAGCCATCTGCTATGCTATATGACGCTACGCTAGGATAAAAACTGCGTCATTTGGAAAACCGCAGAACATTTCTTTACTAGGCCTTTTGTTGAGTAAATATACTCGATGAGACCATGCAATTACAACTCAATATACTGCTCTGGTTACAATATACTGTATCTAACTAGATTTTTAAAAAAATTACATATACTTAGTCGATACAGCAGTTAGTGCTCAACCATCCTGCTCGTAGGAATTACAGAACACAAGGCTTGTGACAGTAAAGTGCGTAAGGATAAAAGGGACTTCTTGTTCACAGCCCGCACACCTGAGACCAGAAGCAGGGCACAAAGCAGATGGTTGTTTACACAGGCAAAAAGGTTTCTGTGAGGCGAATTCTGATACTTACATACAGCGGAGCTTGCTGGGGAGTGAGTTTCATGTCCCTGGGAACTGAAAAGAAAAGAGACAGAAGCGGATGAACATTTGGTTTGGTAGAAAACATTGAAAGCCCCTTTCAAATGTCATAATGTATTCATTCTGTTCCAAAGGGAGTGAACAAAATGAGAGGCACCATAAACCATTTAGAAGCATAAGAAATCTCACTTATGCCGTAAATATGGACGTTAGCCTTAGTTAGGCTAACGTCCATATTTACACAGGATACTAGCTAACTCAGGCATCTCCAAAAAGCAGGGCAGAGAATTCGGAGACACTTTTTGCATCCCACTCAAATATTTTGATCAATAAGCGAGTGAAAAGTGAAGCCCTCCTATTCCTAGTTCATTATTGATGCATTTTGTTGTTTGGTGGAAGCTATCCTCAATTTTGTGCCACTCTGTGAAGCTCGTAGCGGCGGCTATGTCTAAATGCATATGTGGATTTTCATAAGGACACTCATTTTTACGAATGGTGACTTTCTGGTTAAATGAACCAGAAAGGTGAATACAACTAAAACAAAACAATTCCAAGAGTGATATGTGGGCTCATTGGATTGTGACTGCTACACGTATTATCCCGTCTTGGCCTCACGCGGCTAAGCACTTGTAAATCAATTGATGGTATACGGAGGATGCACAGTGGTTATGGAAGCATCAGAACGTTGCTGTTGACAAGGTGACAGTTAAGCTGGACCTTGGCACCCATCTCAACCCTGTGGGAGGGTTTACAGTGCAACACCCACGCACCCACGCACGCACGCATGCATGCATGCATGGCGGACCAGACACTCTTCCCTGCTAGCCAAAACCACCAGTCTGTGTTGGCCTTGGTTACAGGGACAGGGACAGCTGACGGAGCAAAAGTGGGCGGTGAGTGAGGGGGCATGGCTTCAAAATGAGGCCAAACATTTATTGAGCCGTCACAGCCTTGTGCCACCTTCTATCATCTGCGAGTAAAAATAACGAGAGGAGATCCCCTGTCCCACCGCCATGAAAACACACTTCTACGTGGCTCTGCGCCAGGAAGATGAGTTAGCCGGATTCACAAGGTATCATTTGATCTCGGAGAGACCCCCTCTAGTTTCTAAAAGGGATCACGTTCACAAGCCACAGAGTTGGCGTTCTCCTCAGTTTTCCTTTGTTGACTGTTCCTTTGCACTCAAACGAGACCTCGCTGAACAGAATGGTTCCAAATCAGGGGTGCAGGGGGAAGACTACCAAAAAGGGGTCTCCAAACCATTTATACACCAAATATTTTCACGCTTTTGTATCGAATAAATAGTAACGCCAACACCCCACCTCCAATGAGAATTACATGGATCAGGTAAGGGGATAATCAGTGGTTCTAATAATACTCTGGAGTCTAATCCGCTTGCCTTAAGTGCACTGGGATGGAGAGCTGCTTCTTTGCTGCGTGCATAAGTTTGATAAGACTGTCAGACAATGCAGCCCATGAGGCTTTTTGTTTGTTCCTTGGGAAAAAAAATTTAAATTAGACATAACTTATAAATTGGGTGTGATGTATGCCAAAAATCACAGCTGCATATGGACCTTTGTTTCAGGTACCGTTAAAAGAGCGGGGGGGGCTCTTCTTTTTTGGGTGACAGGAACTAAATGATGACTAATGACACTAAATTTAAGCACAAAAAAAAAAAATTAAATGTGAATATGTATACAAATAAATCAATCCATCCATTTTCCGATCCGCTTTATCCTCACAGGGGACGCGGTGGGTGCTGGCGCCTACCCCAGCCGTCTTCGGGCAGTAGGCGGGGGACACCCTGAACTGGTTCCCAGCCAATCGCAGGGCACACAGAGACAAACAACCATCCGCGCTCACACTCACACCTCGGGACAATTTAAGATAAGATAAGATAAGATAAGAAAACCTTTATTAGTCTCGCAATGGAGAAATTCCCAATTCACAGCAGCAAAGTTATGAAAGGAAGAAGTAGAACAACAAATTTAAAGTGTTCAATCAGCTTGCCATGCATGTTTTTGGAATGTGGGAGGAAACCGGAGTACCCGGAGAAAACCCATACAGGCCCGGGGAGAACCTACAAACTCCACACAGGAAGGCCGGAGTTGGGATCGAACCCACGACCTCTGCGCTGTGAGGTCAACGCGCTAACCACTGGAACAACACATCAATAAATTAAAAAAAATCAATAAATATTCAGCCAGGTGAATGGTTGCTAAGCACGTCCGTTCTGAGGGTTGGTATTTGAATCTTGGCTACGGCCTTCCTGTATGGAGTTTGCATGTTCTTCCAGTGATTGTGTGCTTTTGTCCAGGTACTCCAACTCCCCCCGGCCCCCACATTCCAAAAACATGCACACTAGTTTTGGTGAAGACCGAAAATCGTCCACAGGCGTGAATGTGAATGATTGCTCGCATATTGTTATCTGCAAATTACTGCCGACAGCTCCGGGCCAACCTCTTATTTTCTGAAGCAGATAATGATTTGCCAATGTATCAAACTCCCGCGGTACTGCACCAACTCCTGCTGAGGAGGACCCAATGTCAGATTTTCTTTGCCTTAAGTATCGTGGCAAGTATCGGCGGCCAACATGAGTGCTGATACCTTAAAAAAGGTTGGTATCAGCACCGATACCAATATCTGTCACTCACCCATCCCGACAGAAAACGTTTCAAGTAACTTCTAAGCAGAGTAAATCATGAGAATGTAATTTTTAAAAAAACTATTAATAATAATTTAACATGAAACACTACTGTATACTGCAAAACACTGCTTTCACTTTCCACTCACTTTTCTTTAGTAGCATAAAATACTGTATAAACATGCAGATATCCAAGTAAAAAAAACAAAAAAAAAAACAGGTGTCTGACGCAAAAATAACTCCATAAATACAATAACTAAACTCAAAAAGATTTAAAATGAAATGCAAGCTCCATCCATTATCTAAACCAGTTATTCCTCACGAGGGTCGTGTGTGTGCTCAAGCCGATCCCAGCTGGCTCCAGGCATGGATAACCCCATCCAATCACATGACGGAAGACAGATCCGTCTTCACTGTTAAATGTATTTGTATATGCAAATAACTACAGCCGAACGGTTAGTTGCTGTAGACTGCTGTGCTACATTATTATGCCGCTCCCCACGTCAAAGCAGTAACTCTTTTCAGGACATTTGGTAGAGAAAAGGAGACGAGGAGGCACAAAAATATATTTACACTTCCAAACAGAACCCAAGGTGGAATAGGGTGTGTCTACTTGTTCATTCACTTTAACTCACGCCACAGGTGAACAGAATGCAAAGGGGGACAGGGGGTGCAATCGCCATATGATGCCGGTGCATATCAACTGGTGCATGGCGACACGCATGAAAAAGTACATTTCCCATACATTTGTAAAAGCACACTCCCAGTGCGGCACGGGAGAGTCAACCTCCACCCCGCCACCCCACCCTCCCAAAAAAGTGACAATACATTACACAGCCGCGGATTATCGAGAAAACGTGTGTCCGTAGAGAGAAAGATTCCGGCCAACATTTAGGATAAGTGGGCAATGTGAAGTGCATGAATATATTGATTTAGTGAGCCATTCACGGCTTCACTGTGCAGGTCCGTATGTACTTAGATTGGCATGGCTTAATCGTTGAAACAATATGCCACTACTGGCAGCATCAACAAGGTAGCCTCTGGGGGCCACGGGCAGGCAAGCAGGCAGGGCGGCGCCGGCAGTGAACGTGCCACAACGCGTCGCCTTCCACAGGCCTGGTTGTAGCTTCTTGAAGGGAGCGCAGCTGACTCAGCGCAGCATGGGCAGGAGACGGGAGCTCGAAAAACAGAAGGCCCACCGCCGCAACTTGCCGGGCAGCCGCCTCCGTAGCTGGACAATCATCCATTTAGCAGAGCATAATTTGCAGTGCCGTGACCCCAGTTTACTTTGCAGAACACCCGCACAGCTAACATGGCTTATTTCCAACCTATCCAGAGGGTATGTGGTAGGCTGGTAAAGTGGTATCTGTGTCAAAGTATTTTCACATTCTTACAAGCAGTGAGTACAGATGTACAATATCGGCAACGATGGTCATGCTGGTATCCAGAGGTCGACTCAAGTCATAAACTTCAAGTCTAACATCCTAAGTTACAGTGGAGAGAAAAAAAAATGAAACAAGTCGAGTCGTGTCAAATTTCAAGCAAGTCAGGTCATTACTTGGTTCAGGCAAGTTTTAAGTCAAGTCAATCTTGCTCATCACAACCTATATTGGAATGATGATCAGATATTATTTCACTGACCATAAGATGAAAATTGTATTTTCATCTCTAAAAATTAAATCGGCAAACAGAAAAATGCATTTACATCTCTAAAAATTAAACATATGTGTTAAATAAATGCAAATTTACTTTTTTTTTACTTTTTTAGAAGAATGTTGTCTCATCTTGCAAGAAGAGCTGGGCGATGCGATGATAAATAGCGCAAAAACGACATTGTGGCACTTTAACTGTACAGGGAAATGAATCATAAAATATCGTCAACGTACATAACAAACTGACAGTGCAAAATTAGATCCAAGAATTCGAAAGAATATTAATAAATAACTAAATGGGTAAATGCAAATAAATATGACGGTGTTGTGAAAGAATAACAACAACAACAATAACAACAAACCGATAATTATTAATAGCTATTTACAAAAAAATAAAATAAATACCCTCAACACATGAAGGGGTATACAAGCAATTTAGTTTTTATTTGAGCCTCATCAAAACAAAAAGAATAGCAAAACTGAGAATCACAGATTTTTCTTCTTAAGTTTTTCCGATAATTGAATGTTGGTGACGTTCCAGACAGCTTCAACGGGCTGCTCATGTCACTTGCAGCCGGCGAGAAACCATAAGCCTGCGCACAAGTCAGGTAAATGTACCAGTACAGCATCGGTGGCTGGTCCCAAAATGCCCAACCTATTTTCTGTAACCTTTTGTTGTTGTTGTTGGCGGAGGGTGGATCTTGAACTAGAACGCAGTGGGTTGATTGGGCAACAAGACGTAACTTCTTTTGTGCTTCTACATATGATTTGAATGAGAAGAAAACAATTAAAAAAAAACCTGTGCTTCTGGTTTGCAGGTAAAATACAGTAAATGCACCACCCCGTTCAGTGTGGCGATCATTTTTTTTTATTACACGCAGTCTCACTGCTATTTGATGTGGCAACATGACTTTTGATTTCATAAATTGAAATTCATGTCATGCGCATGATTTTCTAGCCATTATTCTTGCCAGACATGGAAAAAGACAACAACCTAATATTTCACTGCTTGAAAAAAAGTAGTTATCGCGGTCAGGTGACTGAGTTATCTCAACTTAACCGTCTAAGCCATATAATTAACACAAAACCAGGCTAGTAGTCTCCACTTAAAGTCTGTAACAGAAGAAGTATGGGAAACGGCATCCCTCAAGGCCACCCGACACCTGCCTGTTGAGATTAAACCGCCTATTAAGTCAAACTAAAACTGAGGGTGCAGCCAGTCGAAAAGCAGCCAAGTTATGTTTCTATTCGGTCTTGTTTAAATACGCAGTCATCATAAATGAATCAATGAACTGTCTGGAAAAAATGCTGGAGTGACCCTGTTGATGGATTTGGAACCGCTGTGTTCATTCTGACCAGTGAATAACCATTTTTGGAGACCCTAACATGGCCGCATTCTGGTGAGAATTCCTATTTATTTTATTTATTTTAGGAGTCTTGGAAATAACCCTCCGAAATTCACTCAGTAGTGGTCTCTGCAAAGTTGGGGGGAGAATCAGCTGCTAACACCAATTTCATAGAGTTTAACGAAATTGGGTCGGTCTGTTTATCACAACAGAATGCATGAGAAAGTCTGGGCCCAGACCTGAAATTTAACAACCCTTCTGGGCAAATTCCATGGCTGGTACTTTGGCAAAGTTGCAACCTTTGTCCAAGTCTGCAGGAAGAAAATGCAAATCGAAAAATATTCGGTTCGAGGCTAAAAACATCGCACGGCATCAGAATAGAAAGTCACGCAGCACAAGAAAGCACGTTCAGTTAGCATTGTGGTTATTGTTTTTTACTTTATTCCCCCCATTGTTTTAGATTCAGGCCTCCGAGTTTTTCCAAGTTATTGCATAAAAATCGGGTTACATTCCCACGTTAGGAATGTAACGCCATCATGAACCGAGGAGCAAAGCTCACAGAGTTAACCAACTGTTATATTGATAAATACTCCGGAGCAAAAGAGAATATATCAGACACCTGATCACATTATAGAACACCCGATAAGTCCTGTTGATAGGAACCTGTGAGAAGTGTCACTGCTACAAAAACAGAACATATTATTTCAGATTTGACAGGAACTTGTCGTAGCCATATTCCCATAAAACGTGTCCAGCTCGAGATAAAGTGGGAAAAAAAATCTACCTGTCTGATTGATGACATTTCCCTTGTTGACCAAAGATTACAATGCCATTCAGGTGGCTTTGTGGGAGATCCTGGAGAGATTCTTGAATTGCAACCAAAATTGAGCTAGACAGATGCATGACCAGTAATTTGCAAAAAATAAAAATTAACTAAAATAAAAACATTGGAAGGCTGCCATTTTATTTTATTTTGCCATTTTGGATTTATGTCAACCATTTCCGGGTGTAGAACTTGTCCCAAAGATTGTGGGTGATCCTATTTGCTCAACTTTTTGACGGTTAATCACTCCCTCGAATTCCCCAAATTCTGTGGGCTGTGGACTGAGAGAGAAATCTTGAAGGTTAACACAATACAAGATTCCTTCCATTTATGGAGTCTGGCTCACAGAGGAAAACATTTACAGCGTGAAGTCTTGACTAGTCACCAGTCACAAACTGAGTCGCAACATTAGCAATGCCGCGTGATTTAAAAAAAATGCTGGTGATGTGTGATTCAGTGCAGTTTGATGTTTAACTTGATGTTTGTTTAACCCCCTTTCCTGCGTCCCGCACCAGTTAACCAGTAGCGGCCTTGCGACATACACGGGGCCCAGACCTCCGCGACATGCTGAACCCTCCTGGTGCTTATTTTTAAAGACCCACTATCAGCTCTGTGGCTAAATTAGTTCAAGCGACGTCAGTACCTCTGGGGCCCAACTGCATCCACCACCATTTAGATAGTCACGGCTGTTTGATTTAATCAAACCTGCCCATTGACGTGACCCCCTCCCCTCACTACCGCTCCCCCTGCACAAAAGCGTCCTGTGTGTGCACACAAACGGCCAGCCGACAACACCGGACAGCGGGATGAAAGGTCGCCTGAGTGTTTGTGGTGACAGTTATTACTTTGGCCTGCTGAAACCAAATACCTGTCAGCCCAGATAGCATTCTCTTATTGTGAGATGGGCACGGAGGGCCGGCCTGTAATCAGGGACCAAGCCTTGACGAACGCTCCTCCCCAAGTTGGATGCCATCGATCTGACCCCCAACCTTTTGTGTCCACGCCATTCAGCCGCAGAGGCTCTTTGTGGACGTTGCTAAGCAAACAGAAGAGTCAACGTCACGTTCAGGCATGGTTACGTCTTGAGAAAGAATGTGCATGATATTTAGAGCTTCCGGTCTCGCTCTGCACAAACCTGCATCATTGTCTCGCTGTCCATAAGTAAGGCAATCTCACCAAACCAAAATGATAGACTTCCTATAGTTACGCAGCTTAGTGTCCTCCATCTCGCAAGTTCACATGATTCAAAAGATCGTGGTTCTGTTCCTGACATGACGTGCTCACGCTGAAACTATTTTCAAAAACTGTAGTTTGGACTTCAAAGTTTCTATACTCCAATAGACCACCGTCATACAAAAGCAACGCATATGTCTGTCTTCGAAAACATCCCATAGTACGCAAATAGAATCATAATAATAATAATAATAATAATAATAATAATAATAATAATAATAATAATAATAATAATAATAATAATAATAATAATAATAATAATAATAATAATAATAATAATAATAATAATAATAATAATAACAATGATGACGATAGCAATCACCAAGGGACATTTAACAATAATTTGTGAGGGTAATTAAAATGTTGACTATGTCAGGCAGGACACATTCAAAAAGGAGTAGCTAGCATTTGCTGCTGGCTAATAGCCAGTGAGGTGTTGACGCAGGAGAAAGCAGAGTGGTAAACAAGGGTTCTTGTTCTCGAACATTCCTGTTTCTGTATATTAAAAACAGTTTTTTTAAAAAAGGGCCAAACTGATGCAATTTTTGTATGTTTTCAGCTAAAACGCTGATAGAAGAAGTGCTAAATACCCTTTAAAGTGGTAGAGTCATGAGACAACGGTTGAGTTGTAGCAAAAGAAAGTGGTGGCAAGTCCCATTTGGGAACTAATAGGTTTAGCGCAGCCGATCCCGAGTGACCGGCAACCTGTTCCTGCGGCGGGTGTGATCAGATTAATACCACCCTACAGTAATGACTGGCTGCTCACTGTTGGAGAAAATACAGCTTTGCTTCGCCCTGGTGAGTCACTTTTAATCAACAGTGATGATAACTAACAGCAAAAAAAGAGCATTACCATCATGGTTTGTGGTTTGTTGGGTATTTGTGTCAATCACTCAGAACCATGTGTTTGTGTGGCTTGGCTTAACCCCCCGATGTACCGTGACCAAGACCCCAGAGGGTACCCTCTGGGGTCTTGGCCAAAACGGTGACGGGTGACAAATAACTGTCAAGTCGGTCTGGTTGTCATCATTGAAAACCGCCCCAAATCCCGACTTCTCGCGCACCACCAGCTCACTTCCTCTATTTAAGACCACGCCACAGTGTTCACAGGAAACTCTGCCCAAAAGCACACAAGACCTGCTTACAACAGGAAATGAATGTGTCGACTTAAAGGCCTCTCCTCCTCTGATTCATAGCAATGACTAAAATCAGACATAAGAAGCCTGCCTCTGATGGGCCAAGATATGATGGTCAAGATATCGTATTTTTAATTAATTAATTTTTTTATTTACTGAGCACTCAACACTGCTGGCTACTCACTCGCACAGGTACAGTTGCTCTTCTATGTCATGCAACAAGCAGACAGACACGTGGTGAAATAAAAACTATGTGAGACATTATCATTGCGGTCTGTTGGACCAAGAAGTATACAACACAGCCAGCTTCCAATAGCAGCCTCAAAAAAGCAAGTAGGAAGCAAGGGAGTAGCTGTGAGTTTGATGGATTTGAGGATGAGGATCGATCAAAAAATAAGGTGAGGGCATTGTTAAATACTTCAATAAAGTACAACTGAACTCAATTTTGCTCCTGCTGCCTTTTTAAAAACATATACTGGTGTGCATGCACTCCACCATATATTTTAAGCTAGCATACGTTTCACCATGCCTGCGTCCAACAATACAATGAGTCTTGTGTATGTGTTCAATACAGAAATAGCACCCGTAACAGACACTACACCTTTAAATAAGGTGAGCCGCATGGTTGTGAAAGTCATTTTTCAATCCCACCCTAAATTTCTCATTCAAATTTTTGCTCTCTCGTCAACTGGGTTTTTCACTGACTGCTAGCATTGAGCTAACAATGTGATGTTTCTGTTTCTAAAACAAAGTATGTGTTGTATTTGAAAACACAATTTTGAGTGTTTAGTTTTATAAGAAAACCCAGCTGGGATGTCAGTGAACAGTTTCAAGCACTAAGTCACATGTTTGCTGGAAGCAACACAGCGCCTACAGGGTGCCTTCACAATACAGGAAATTGCACACACACGCTACATCATGTGGCACATTAATCTATTTTCTTTGATTATAATGTTTTTATTGGGGTCCAACAAATATAGATTTTCTTTTTTTTTTTTTT
The DNA here is from genome assembly GCF_001891065.2 of Hippocampus comes. Lineage (NCBI taxonomy): Eukaryota > Metazoa > Chordata > Actinopteri > Syngnathiformes > Syngnathidae > Hippocampus > Hippocampus comes. The sequence goes on along the minus strand of NW_017805135.1, from coordinate 646,780 downwards.
TTTTTTTTTTAAGCCAATGCCGATTCCGACATTGAACAGAATAAAACTGGGATAACTGATTAATTAGTCTGTGTATGGGGGAGCAGGGATCCTTGATGATCCCACTAGCATTCCGTAGCATTCTGCCAGTGCAGGTGTCTCTGAGGGTGGATAGTGACCATTCATTTGCTCACTCTGCTGCTTTAACTACCTGCAGCAGGTAAGTCTTGTACATCACAGTAGACCAGCTGAACCAATTTATGCAACAGAGGTCAGCAAATTCTCCATGGTGGATGTGAACAAATTTAGCACGGGGTGTTGAATTTATTGAGAAAGTACAGTCTTTGGCATGCTTCCTTCACCTAATGGCGGATGTGAATGGACCAGGTGAGGTCTGCCGAGATGTCGACACCCAGGAACTTGAAAAAAAGGACCGTGTCTTTGAATCAGCTAAGTCTACCACAAGATTTGGTCGATGCAAACGTTTCAGATTCAAACTATGATTAATTATTTTAAGACCATATGTACACTGGCTTCAACATTGTCAAACTCAAGTCCACTGCATCATTTTATGTCTTCCAATAAAGCAAATACTGTGTAGCTACATATTGTTTCTTCCCAAATGGGTTCATTATTTTCACTTTGAAAGAAAAAATTGTACTAAGATTGCCATTTTTACTCACATGAAAGCATTTTTTGCACCAAATCCCTTAAAATAAATTTAACAATACTTGTATATTTAAAGCCTTGCGTGCCACAATTTTACAAGACTACTGTTTTCAAATTCAATTTGTTGATAAAAATATGAGTAATGTGCAATTTTGCACGTACTGTCTGCACATGATGAAGGGATACCGTGATCTAAACGCTAGTTTCATGCTATTGGACCCTTCAGCAAGTACTGTACCAGAGCGAATGCATCATGTCACCTAAGCGGGAGACAATTTTACAACCCGGCCACTAACACGTGTTGTTATGAAACCCATGGAGTGTTATCAGTGCACTGTTGCCAGGCGACGCCGGTTGGACTTTATCCCTTGGAGTATAATCAAGGGCGGTTGCACGCAACTTGCAAGTCCGACATAAAAGTTGATATCGTGGGTGGTGGCATGGATGAGACCTTACCCCACGGATTAAGCGGCGGCACCGTCTGCGGGCGGACGTACCTCTTTCAGGTGGTGGTCATCATAAGTCCATTAGAGAGAGCCGAGCAGGTGTGTTTACCCTGCAGGTATCCGGGCATGTGAGCTCTCGCCGCGACTAAATATGGCTTTGTGCGAACACAGGCGCTAAGGCTGATCAAAGTGCTGATGTCACCCGCGGGCAGGCGGAGCCAGCGAGCTGCGGGTCAGTTTAAGGCCGACAAGCGGCTCTAAAAGTGCGGCTGTGAGTGCAGGTTCATGAAAGAACACACACTGCGCCTTTGCCAGTCATCAGTGTTACAATGAATACGGTTAAAAACCCACTTTTGTAATTTTCTGGAGAAAATGGGTAGGTATGGCTAATCAATTTATGCTTGAGCCAAGCATGGGTTAATTGATTGGTCATTCCTGGAAAGTGAGGCACATGGATGATGTAATAGAAAGGTGACTGTTGTTGTGTCACCGTCTCGGACACTTATCCACAATTAGTGTTCTTTTTAGTAGCGCTGGGCGATATGGAATCAAACCTTCGCTCACAATATTGGCCATTATCGTACCCATTAAATTATATCACGACAGCGATATACCACGACACATTTTCAGTTATTCCCCCAAAAATTATGCAACACACTATGGCTTACTTTTTCTCACTTTATTTTGAAGTGACACATTTGTAGATTCAATATACTGTACACGTCCATTTTCTGAATTCCGCTTATCCTCAATATTAATGCATATATCATCTTCTAGGCCATGTATCGAGATTGACTTATGGTTCGCCGTAACATTTCCTGTTTAGCCGTGTGTGTAGCATTACTTTGTATTCATTTTCTCTCCAGCCACTTATTAAATTGCCTGTTATTTTGCTGATCGCAGATGGATACGCTCTGCGTGAACGCAGTTCCAGCGAGACCTCTGTGAAGTGTACTCAGAAGCCCGAACACTTTTTAATTCTAGTCTTTCACGATAACATTAGGTTAGTTTAGCAATTAACATGGCTTCTCCGGCCTCCCCTCTGTTAATTACTCCGCATAATCCCTTCGTGATAAAGATACCTGTAAGAAGTTTGGCTTATTCGCCGCCATGGAGGCTGTGACTGCTGAGTTTGTAACGAAACAGCAATGCGCTTTGCAGGCAGGAATAGCCAGCCGAAGCTCGTTGCTGAACTTGCTAGCGCCAGCTGCGGCTGTGTTTCGCCTCGACTTGCTGACTAAAATATTGATTTTTTTTTATTTCATTTTGCGCCATAGGTTTCTTATGTACGGTGACTATGTATTTTGAGACACTTCCCTATATAGTCGTTCCGTGTGCCACCTTGTGGCAGCGGTGCGGCAAAAGATTGAGAAGTGAAAGCTTTAACCCGACAAATCAAGCTTACTTGCCATATTAATGACATGCAGTTTGCTGAAGATTACAAAAGACACGATAGTAGAAACGTTGACACGATAACATGTTTTCTGTCGTCTTTGTGAAATGTACATATGCCTCACGTATCAACATAACCATATTAACAAAAGAGGATTACATTGTACGGTAGACCTTGCACTGTTGACACCATGTTGGAAAAGTACAAAACCAAAGCATCCTGCTTGTGTGTGACGACATTACTCATTTGCGGCGTCAGTGAAATCAATATGTGGAATTGTTAGACAAGTAAATAAACGATGCCTGGGTATCGAATTACTGGTAATCGGTTCTGAAAAGAACCAGTTCACCGTTTCCTATCTCAGATTACTATATACTTGTATCTTGCACTATATAGAGTATAACATGCTCAAAGCATAAGACACTATACGAAAAAGAAAACACAATTTTGCCAAAGTCGGCTTCAAACCATCATGTCATCAAACCCGTAGTTGCTGGTTAGAGGAGCATGCACAGGAAATCCGCAAAGCTATTTTCCGGGTTGCTCACCTGATGTTCTATGTTGTATCGAATTTTGAATGGTACGAAGTTAGGCGTATTTTGTCAAATAGTTTGAGGTCACGTCGGGGCATCATTACAGTTATATTTTTGATCGTAGTGTGTACAGTTTTTGATTGAGTGTAGAATGTAAAAGGCGATTACAGCAATCCTAAAATGACCCATGCAAATGTGCCCCACTAGCGGATGTGAGCGAGGGAAAGGATGACATCAGAGTGACATCTGATTGATGGCTGCGAGCCTCGCTTCCAGCGAGTGATGTGGTTCGGTCCAGTTTGGCCAGAATTTTATTGTGTCACCATGGCAAACAGGGTCAAAATATCCAACTTCTCTGCATCCCTCCGCTGCAATATTGGAGGTTTGGCGCTCAGGGTGAAACTGTGCACTGACACGCCGAAAGAGCTGCCCGCCGTGTTCCACGTTACAATGGAATGAACGGAATGTGAAGAAAATGGAAAGTTTGGTTGTTCGAGTCATTTGAGTCACCGCATTTAGCGATCGCGCTTGCAATGAATGAGGTTCTTGGTTAGATTGCGTGTTTGCGTTGACTTCAAAATGCTTCAAAAATCCAACAATGAGACTTTTGAGCCACCCCAAAGTCAAAGTGACAGCATAACTGAAAGACTCCCAATGCTCTCCATACGCTGGCAAATGGAGCGTAATTACAAGGCCGGGGGCAGCGTGCGTCTCCTCCATCACGGTCAAATTAGGGGGTTGGCGGCGATGAGAAACCGGCCCAGGCTTCAGCACTGAGCTACTAGGAACTGCTATGTAGGAATTCACAGGAGACTGACCCGTCCGCAATTATTTCCTGCCGTCACATTCCTGTAAATGTGTGTTGTTGCTTATTAAAAAAAAAAAAAAAAAAAAAAATGCCCAAGAAAGATGTTCAGATGACTATGGCACTGGTATCATAGATTTTGTACAAAGTTAAACTGCGGACGGAATGCAAAGTTCAGTGCTTTGGTATATTTCTTGGTTTTGTCGCTGTTGCGTTCACATGGGGCGCAGTGAGGGAATAATTATGCGTCAATAAAAATTGCTTCCTTTCTTTTATGTAAACAAAACACTGAACAGTAAATTTAAAGGTTCTCAAAGGAAACAAAAACACCAGTGATTCTCAAAGTGCGGTTACAGTGTCTTCAACCTTATTTTTAATTCAGTGCAGCACATTTGTAAGTAAAGTTCAGTTGTATTTAACTTTTAAGTTCAAAACATTCGCTTTTACTCTTTTCGAAGAGTTTTCAAACATTACGGTACAACTATAATTTTTATTCGACTTTTCCAAGCAATACCTTTTAACAAATCATTAACGTTTTTTTTCTATATATATATTTAAGCGTTAAGCTTCAAATTATGCATCATGTTAAACTGACCGATAATAATATCGAACATACATTTTAATAATAAAACATTTGCCACATTTTTGATGAACACTTGGGCCTACTATGCTGCTGTTGTGGGTCATGATGATCGTGCTTGTAGAGCTACGTGTTTTTTGACGTGGTACTACATTTTCAGAACCACCGAACAATCAAAAAAAAAAAAAAAAGACATTTTTATGTTTAACATCATATACTGTACCTTGTTTATTTTTTTTTAGGAAAGTGCAACACTGATCGTCCTTTTTAGGAAATTGTCAGAGTTTGAACAGTGTCAATTGTGCTATTAAACATTTAGTTTGCTCATTTTTGTTTTTCTCTCATGGTGCCAAAAGCATGTCACTAGCCAGGATGTCTGCTAGTCAGAGACTGAGCTACACTGTATTTGTTTACACAGTTACACTTCCTGTCCATAATTGAATTTGCTCAAGGTGGGAACTCGGTACAATGATGAAATATCTAAATATGTGTACACTAAAACGCTAGTGTTTAACCTGTACACAGTGTCTTCAATTTAAAAATTGCTTTGGAATCCGCACAACCTAAAAATTAAGCTGCTCAAGACGTACACATTTTTATTTTTATTTTTTTGGGGGGGAGAAAGCGTGTTTCTCAAGGGAGCAAACAGACTCACCAAACACTTGTGTCATTTCTTTATGGCTGGCGGACAAAGTACAATGGTATCCATGATAAAAATCTCTGTATTAACTGTACAGTCAATGTTTTAAGCATCTTATCTAACACTGTTAACTTTCGTGTAGTGTAATTATGTTGACTGCTCTGCATGAAAATAAGAAATGGTTTATAACAAGTGATGAAATGAGTGATGACATTAGCGTCTTACGACTTTATAGAAGACTACTTCATGTGATTTTCCGGTGTAGATTTTTTTTTCCGGGTCTGTTGCTGCATTGCCATAAAGCCACCGAAAGTCCAATAAAAAGCTGAACTAATCAGTCGAACGAAGATTTCGCGAGCTACATTAACCCGAGTGACATCACTGTGACAGTGGTGTCGGCCTGAACATGCCACAAAACACACAAGTTCGTTGCAAGCTCGTGGATCCTGGCGGAGAGTTGTACTCTAGGGGTCCACGGCCTCAATGTCCCCCCACCGCCCCCACACACACACACAACATTCCCTTTGCAGTCTCGGGGAAATGACGTCAACGAGGGAGGACCGTCTCATCTCGGCAAACATTTGTCCCTTCTCCCAACTCGCGCCGCTGTCAGTCTCTCTTGGGATTGCTGGTGGCTAACGTTTGGAGAATGTTTGCAACTTTGAACCAACCCTGACGCAACATGGCACACAGCATATACTTGTCTCATCATAATATCCTGTTTCGGTCATATTGTTTTCGTCAAAAATGCACTTTTGGACACTTTTCGTCTGAAAATGTTTCAATGGCTGTATCTTCTATGCATCACTGTGGTGAAATTACCCTGCCTGGCCTACATCATGTGGACGGACGAACACAAAAGGAAGTCATTTTGGTTTGAAGCAGCCATTTTGAGCAAATCTCAGGGCTCGTACTTAATATAATTAACCTACATGTCCACATCCATATTTTTGTTCATCATTTTGCAGAGTGGTGTGCCATGGTATATTTTTTTCATGTGAAATGTGTGCCTTGACTCACTAAGGGTTGGGAAACACTGCTTTAGCAAAGTCATTTCTGAAAAGACAACAATTCTTAAATGTTGGTTTTAAGAGGCTATTTTAGGGTCATTTGACAATTTCCATCATCTAATGTGGGAGAGTGTGACGTCAAAGTTTAAGGATCATTTTGAGGATTCACGAAGGGAAAAGTAGTCCAAGGTCCCCATCATCACTGCTTATTCCTACAAACTTTGAAATACAGTCAACACTTGCTAATTCACATTATCTACTCGCAAATTTACCCGGAGAGCAAAACGACCTCCTGAAAAATTCACCGACTCACACCAATCTATATATTTCTACAATCTTTCTGTGAAGCGCAAAGATGCCGCCCCCAACACCTTAGCAAAGGAGTAGATTCTTCAAGGTGATACAGAGAAAGGTCCAGGTCACTATGGCAGAAGTTTACAGCCGATCAGCTGGTAACAGCGAGCTACTCAACGCAAGTACCTGTTAGATAAGGCCTCTTGATAATTAAATAGGTGCCTTTAGCTGTAGTCTGTTGTTTTGCCCCGACTTTTCTCTTGCTTTCACTTGGCTTCCCTTCTCAATGACACCCTTGGCACACATAATAGTTGATTCCAGTAAAGACTGTGAGGTTACACATTGTCACATGACCAAGGCAGAGTCGCCCCTCATCTCCGTGGGTGGGCGGCCAGGGCAGGTTAAGAGTAGGGATAATATTGGACAGATTAGACATTCCGCAATCTATTGGAAAAGGCACCACAGCTGTGTCCTCGATCTTTCTGGCATACATTAAATTGTTCAACTGAAAATACGTAGGCTTCTGGGAGTTACAATTAATATAGCGAGCATTCCCACAGAACTTTTTATTCCGTCAGTGCCGAACTAAAGTTAAAGAGCTGTTTATGATACATGTTTTTATGCATCACTGAGTAATGACATGGCCAATTGGTGACACACACTTTGACGCCGGTGTCCTTACATTTTTATAATTCATATTAAATCATCTGTGGGACATTTTAAGGGTAATTGGTATAAAATGGGTTTTTGAGTTAAGTTGGGGTAGAAATTATTAATGAAGCAGTTGAGGAAAATTTTAATGCGGCATCTCTGGGTTCTGGGGGCGGCGGCAACCACAGCAAGCGGAAAGCAAGAAGTTAGCAGCACCTGTTTTGGGAATAACTTGGGTGGTTGTTCCTAATGTTCTGGCTGTCACCCCAAAAAATGACGGGGTCGGTCAGTGAAGTTCGACATGAACAACTTTCGAACTGAGAGCCTCGAAACCACAGCGGCATTGTGAGAACTCTCAACGACATATCTCGGGTGTTCCTAATGAATTGACCCGAAACGCTCGACTTCAGTCGTTTGTTTTTCAGCAGTCGCAAATGTTTCGCGCCTGTTCAAAGTGTTAGACAGCAAAAAATATATTTTTTTAAAACGACATTGTAGTAGAAACTCGTTGAAAAGGATAATGCATTGAAAGGGAACGGAACTAGCTTGAAGAACCATCCAAACGGCTCGTGTTCTTAAAAAAAAAAGTTCTTACCTGGAAGAGAAGAGGAGGACGCTTCAGGCTCTTCTTTGGTACATAATAATTCCCATAAAGTGCCAAAAATGTCCCTTTAAACGCGTGTCGAGCGGCGGCGTGGTCCCGCGCACACACACGCACAGCACGAATAAAATGTGAACCAAGTGTGTCAACCGACTGCAATTTTTTTCACCGTAGTTGTTAGTGTCTCCCAGGACAACTCTTGGGGGCGTAGCTCAACACCGGAAGTTACGTTTCCATACACGTGACGTCACATAACTTTGACGAACATTTTACTAAATTTTAAATGACTTGAACTTAAAGTAACATTCCGCCACACTTGCCACCTCCATCCATTCGTAATGTATTGTCTATTTTTTGTGCTATTTATTGAACATGTTCACGCTATTGAGCGCCGTTTATGTCTAATTCGTTTCAGGTAATAATGATGGTAAAATATGATTCGTATGCACATTAAAATTCCATCGTTGTTTTGGGGGGGGTTGTTTTTACAATGTTGTAACTCTTCATCTCAACATACTAGACAAACCGTTAAGAATTTGTCTTGTTTTGTGGGGAAGGCTTTTAACTGTGAGTGCAACACTGACCTCTGTTGGTTCAACACACCACCAGTCGTCACAACAGAATACTTACCAGCGAGGAGTCACCAACTCATTTTAAACTGAGAACTTGGGGACTGATTACTGCCGTTTTGATACTCACTTCATATTTTTTTTCTACAATGACTTTTAACTATATGTTTATAATAATCAACATTGATATCAATCTATGTGAAGACATTGATAATTGTAAGCTCTCACAATTATTATCAACAATGATTTACCAAGGCAGGAAACTGATCAATATCAAGATCCAATACTTGATTTCTTTAAATATTGGCAAATGTGTGCATGTTCATGATTTATCATCATCACTTCTAGAACATTCCTTGGAAATCACAGCACCCTATCACTTGTGAAATATTTTCCGAACACATCTGCAAACTACTTTTGTTATCCTTGGGATCTACCTGGTACCCACGGGCACCAAGTTGGTGGCCCGTACCATACACAAACAGGAACCATAGTACTGCCCAAATAGGCTGAGTTAATACATTTGGGCCAAAATAAGTCCCTTGCTCTTCAGCCTTGTCTAATGGGAATTTTTTTTGTTTGTTTCAACAACCACAAGTAGCAAAAATACCTGTCGATTCTTGGAACCACAGGGACTTTACTGACATGGAGTTGGGGGCCACCTGAACACCACAATGCAGCTAACGCTGAAAGTGTCACAATACATTTGTCCTGGTGTTGCAGACGATTAACATGTACAAAACCCAAATGTGTTATTTTGAAAGTGTTTTTCCCATTAGGTTTGACATTATCGGTGTTAAAAACAAGAGAGGAGGTAAGAAACAAGTCGAGTTGGGTGAGCCTTGATGACGGGCAAGAGGTTTTTTTTTTCATTAGTTTAATGATTTTTTTCCAAAATAAACATGTCTGACAGGGAAGAAAAACCCCTCCGTCCTCTAATCTGCTTTAATCAATCACAAATGGGGCAACAAAAGTATTGCAGATGTCTGCTGCCTTCTCCAAGTAAACAAAACAAAACAAAAAAATAATCAAGATGTGGAAATGCAGCAAAAAGTACTTGGATTATGCTTGACCGATTAAGGAGAATTATATGAGAAAATGACATTTCTATTTGGGTTTGTGTTGCTTATTGCCTTCACCTTCTTTGCTCTTACAAGAATAAGACAACAAATGAAGTATTATCAACCTGGATGATGGCTTGATTACCAAGGCAACAGGCGGTAGTGACACTTGTACCATCATCACCTTTTGCGCTTTTCCAAGAACAAGGCAGTGGATGGTAGCAGTGTCAGTTTGTGGTTTGATTAAAAATGCATCACACGGGGGTGCCACTCCTGCAGTTTCGATGCCACTCGTGCCTTTTTCTACACTCACCGTCTGAGCTTAAATCCACTCGTCACATTCCAGGTTTATAATACTGCCATCTGCTGCCTTATTCTTGTTGGAGAACATGCGAAGGTAGAAGATGGCAGGAGTGCATGCTGCATTTGTAATCAAACCATATTGCAGACGGAAAAGACTGCAGTCTGTTGCCTTATTCTTGTAAGAACATAGTGTGGGGATGGAAAATGACAGGAGTGGCACTCCTGTGCGGTGCATTTATAGCCAAGCAATATCCCAGCCTGACACCATCCACTGCCTTTTTCTTGTAAGTGCAGAAACTATACAGGTATTGCAGGTGGGAGCTGTATAGGCACTTTTAAGAGAACCACATTTCTAAATGATAATACTCCTCATCTGGTGCCTAAATAGCACAGAAGGTGAAAGTGGGAAAAGGCAGGAGTGGCAACCCTTAATGTGGAGACATGGTCATTTGCAACGGAGGCCAGCGTAACATCGGCGAGGCGGGTAAACGAACATGACACAAAGAGGTACACAGCTGCTTTTGTGTGGCCCAACAAAAGCGGCTTTTATCGCTTTAGACTTTGGACAGAAGAGATGGAAGAGGGACCCCTGCCCCACCGCCAAATAGACCGAGTAAACACGAGGAAGCAGGGAGGGGATATCGGATGAAGTGGCTTCATTTACTTCCTTGCTAATTCCAGCCACAACCGTTAAAAAGCTTTGCTATCGTTGAAAAGCAAGTTTGGCAAGTTCAAATCTCCACATTTTAATTTACATTTTAATCCAAAACATGAAGAAAATGCATTTTAAATGTTTTTTTGTGTGTTTTTTTAATTAGCACCTCCAAATCTGAGACCGTGGACCTCAGTCTGAAATGGGTGGAATACCCCCTCCAGGATACGAATGAGGTCCTGTCCCAAGTGAAGGAATTTATGTATCTTGGCGTCTTGTTCATGAATAAGGGGAGGATGGAACGGAAGACCGACCAGCGGATCGGTGCAGTGCCTGCACTGATGCAGACTCAGTAACGGTCTGTCATGGCAAGAAAAAAGGATCTTCCTGTCCAGATCACATATACAATTGACCAAAATGTGTTTCCTGCGCACGGTTTCTGGGCTCTCCTTTAGAGATAGGGTGAGAAGCTCGATCATCGAGGAGGGACTCAGAGTTGAGCTGCTGAAACTTTGCATCAAGAGGAGCCAAATGAGGTCTCTCGGGTATCTGGTTAGGATGACTCCTGGGTGCCTTCCTGTTGAGGTGTTCTGGGCACATCTCACCTGGAGGAAGACAACCCAGGACACGCTGGAGACCAGCTGGCCTGTGAATGCCTTGGGACTCCTGGGCTGGATGAAGTGGCTGGGGTGAAGGACAACTGGCCTTCCCTGCTCAAGCTGCTGCCCCCATGACGATAGGTGGAAAAAGATAGATAGTTGGATGGATTTATATTGTTGTTTTTTATAATAAATTAATAATACAGGTACTTGTACCTAGACACTTCCAGTCATAACCACAAGGGGTCAGTGTTGATCTCACACTGCAATGTATCAAACTTGAGTTGTCAGAGCACCCATGTAATACAGTAAATACAGGCATGCATTTGTGTGTGTGTGTGTGTGTGTGTGTGTGTGTGTGTGTGTGTGTGTGTGTGTGTGTGTGTGTGGGTGTGTGTGCATCAACAACAACATAAAGCATGATGGTATCCATAAAAAGTACTTCCACTGAGCACATGTTTGGAACACATCAAACAACATCTGTGCGATCCTCACATCATGTCAGGTGACCTAAAGTCCAGTCAACCCTGTCCAACGGGATGTGAGGGATTTGCGCTGGGACACTTTAATTCCTCCCACTCACCTGCAAGACATTCCGCTTCCATTCAGCAGAGACGGACGGATTAACAGTCGCTGGTCCTTTAATTAAAAGGCCAAGACACTGAAGGAACATCATTTAGCCAACAAAGAGTGGCATGTTTCCATTCGGGGCAAATGCCGCAGTGCCCCACTAGATCCAGCAGATGGTGCTGTGGTAACATAAAGTTTCTTTCTTATCTAATTTTCCAATACATAAGGTTCTTACAATGGATGGATATTCTATGCTTAGTACAAAGTAGTAAAAGAGTAATTACAGCCCATTGGTTACATGTCATTCATTTGGCACAGGGCAGCGTCCTAACAGATATTGTAAATGATGAAGTGATGAATGAAGACATGCCGACTGGGTTTTAAAAATGAGGATGTGTTTAATTTATAAATCACATCCCACAAAATCTTAAATTGAACTGGTTTTAATTCATATTAGCCACTTGTGAGATGACAAACAGGGTTGTTTGCACTATGACAAACTCGCACAGGAAGGGAGATGTGGGAGGGGCTTAACGAAGGTGGCGCAAGCATGGCTGGGCTAAATTTAGCCAATAGCTTTGCCGGGGTGGAGCTAATCCGCTTTGCGTTGGAATTATCTGGCCTCGGGATTATAGGGAGCTTTGTGCTTCTACTCCCTGGAATGATGTCCCATTGCAGACTGTACCAAATCACCTGCTGGAGTGGGTGGGTCATCAATGTACATCCAATGACATCATATCATATCATAGGTCAGAAAAATTCAGATTTTATCAGAGGACAGATGTCATTGAGAACTAAGTGCTCTTGCTTGGAGGTTACAGCACTCACTTTGAAGACATCTAGTTTGTGGTTAGGGTTGAGGTTTATTTTCATGTTAGGACTAAGGCCTAGGATTTGGGTTTTGGGTTATGGTTGAGGGTTAACAGAGAGGTTTGGGATTGGGGTTAAGGGTGGATCAAAGGGTGAGATTCTGCTTTAGAATGAAAAATATGCGGTTTGCACGGGAATGGGACATCGTTTTTTTTTTTTTAACTTCCTCTTTATTTAAGGCCCCCCATCTGGATAAAAACTGAAAAAAGGACAAAAACAGAACGGATAAAAGCAATACCGTATAAAAATATTTTCTTCATACAAATTTATTCTGAGCAATGAGTTCCGCAATCCTGTAGAATTCTGTGTTTTCTGTGAAAGAGAAGTGTTCAGCATTCAGATGGACATAAGATAATAAGATAAGATATCCTTTATTTGTCCCATGTCCACATGTAGAGAATTTTTTTCCTACCATGTCTGTGCTCTACTTAATGAAATTCTAGTTTGTATGGACAGATTTAGAGATAGATGAGTCGGCCCGTATTAACAAAGATGACATTGCAAAGAGTGCACACATCGAGAATCCAAATGAGCCAGCTACTGGTGTCCTGAGTCCTTTTAATAAGAGATCTCAGCTGTTTGGGTTGGGTGTCACAGACAGGACCGTACCATTCGTCTACGCAGGGTGAGGGTCAGACTCCTGTAGGGATGATCCCGGGTGAGGCAGGGTGGCGTTGAGCAGGGGTGGGGGGGAGTTGTCGTATCGTGAGGTTGGATGCTAATCCCTCAGGCTTGACTGCATCACGGTCTCGGGATAAAGTGACATGTCAGCTTTGGCCGTTTGAAAATGCCCCTTGGACCTTTTTTTTGTGCTCCGAAGTGGTTTAATGGAAGGCCCGTCTGGTAAGAGAACTTTATGTTTAACTTTATTTTACCGATTTAGCAAAGCGAGTGCTCACTGATCAATTTTGTTGTAGTCGAGCATGATCAAATCTATAAACTGAGTTCCAGGTTGAAGCCCAACTAAGCCTCCATGTTACTTCCGTCAGGACTAAAATGTCACTGATCTATCCTAATGGATACATCCTTTCTTATCTAGCACTAAAAGTACGACATTGGAGTACAATGCTAACAATTTTAGGAACATTAAGTTACTTATTACCGGCCAAATGAGTTTAAATAGGTGAGCGAACATCACTGACATTTGTCCTTTAACTTGGTAAGGTCAATTGAGATTAGATACAATTTAGTCTCAGGTAAAATTATTTCTGGATGTGTCATAGTCATTTCCTCTTTGAGTCTAAAACTCCAAAAGTAATTTCTAGAAGCTTTTAGAAAAACTTGTGTTTGCTGCATTTGACATAACACACACAAAAAAAAAAAAAAAACATGAAAAGTAGCCAGTCAGTTGCTAAGTAAATGCTATTTTAAATGCCTTCAATTATGCGGCTGAATTTTCCACCACTAGAAAGAAACAATTAAATAAAGAAAAATAAACAAGTAAATAAAATGTTGTCCTGGGATGGTGGTGTAAACTTTCCCACATAATAAAATAATTTTCAAAAATGATTTTAGTGAAATTTACATTTTCAGGTGAAATGTGATTGTTCATAGTAACACGTGAGAAAATATATGTAACATATAGCTTTTAAATCATTTTATCTGGCATCTTTTTTATATTTCTCATTTTAAAGTGGTGATGCATTCTTAAAGTGTAAAAAGAAGTTAACCTGCATGAATAGTAATAATACATGGCACGCCACTTTGATTTCAGAGTTATCTTCAATATATACTGAAAATACAAAAACAAAGATCGACTAACACTTAAAATCTGTGATAATGTAGGTCAAATTATATTCTCCTGCATTTTAGATTCATTCTGAAATTTTACCCAAAAACCCAATACCTCTAACTTTTTGTGAGTATATGACGTATTCACCTTCTTGGTATCAGTAATACTGGCCTTGTATAAAAATCTTGCAGTATTGCATCCCACTATTGTTTACTCACTGCATTACTGTGATCTTTTGAAGTTGTTGAAGATGCTTGTTATGTTTTAGGTTGAGGATGCGAAGATCATAGCGCATCGTCGCAGCCTGCTGAACCCTTGGAGCAGACACTCGGACGTCTCGGAGGACCAGAAGCCTGCAAGGCCGCCATGAATGACCCATATCAGAACAACGTTAACCAGCAGTTGACCGAAGCGGGCGAGTACACTTACAGCCAAGATGGCGGCGGTCAGGACAGATACCCCTACCAGACAAACTACCCGCCCCAGGAGGAGGACGCCGCCAGCGATGCCACAGAGGGCGCGGACGAGGACGAGCAGATGTATGAGGGCGAGTACCAGGGCGTTCCACACCCGGATGAGATCAAGGAGGCCCGGCGGGCGGCGCGCCTCGAGGCCAAGCGGAAGGCCCGACTGGCTGCCCAGCAGGAGGAATACGATGAGGACAACCTGCCGGAGCAGTACGAGACCATCATGGAGGACTGCGGACATGGTCGCTTCCAGTGGATGCTCTTCGTGGTGCTGGGCCTGGCGTTGATGGCCGACGGTGTGGACGGCTTCGTGGTGGGCTTTGTCATGCCCAGCGCCGAGAAGGACATGTGCATATCCAACTCGGACAAGGGCTTGTTGGGTAAGTGGCGGAGAAAGAACCACCAAACCTTGGAAGTCATCCCAACAAGACTGACAGCATACTGTAAATCACCGGTTCTCAAATGGAGGGTCTGGCCCCAAAAGTGGGTCGCTGGCCCCTTTTGGGTAGGTTGTGAACAGCTTGTCAAAACAAAAAAAAAAACACAATAATAATAATAATAATAATAATAATAATAATAATAATAAGTAGTATCAGTATGGTTGGTTTGTTGGTTAATTTTTGTGTGGATGTTTGGTTGATTGGTTGCTTGCTTGCTTTTGGGTGTTAGTTAGTTAGTTAGTTAGTTAGTTAGTTAGTTAGTTGGTTAGTTAGTTAGTTAGTTAGTTAGTTTTGGGTTGTTTGGTTGGCTTGTTAATTGCTACTTGTTTTTGGCTGGTTGTGAGTGAGCAGGTGTTGGACAAACGGTTAATTGTTAACTCATTTGTTTGTTGGGTCAGTTGGTCAATCAGTTAGTTGGAGAAAACAAACTACAGATTTTAACGAAGGTTTTTAAACAGGTGGTCCATCCAGGCAAAGGTGCAATTCAAGGAATTATATTTTTTCAATGTTTGCCATTACAGTCCACTTGCATTGGGGCGAACTGAGAGCAGCTACTCAATGTATGTTGCAAAGGGAGCGAATGTTAAATCTCATGATGACACCACCAACAAGACTGAAGTGGGAAACTATCACCCACTCCACCTAATCATTTAATGGTATCATATTAACTGATTGACTGACCGTCCATCCATTCCAAATCCAAATTCACCCATTTGCGTTTAGCTCTATCCATAGTCATTCGCTGAAAAAGCGACCCATTCATTGTTTCTGTGAGTTGATTGTGCCGAGCCGTAGAAAAAGGACTCGCAATCAGTATGCCGCACAGGTCCAAATCGCAGGGAAATAACGTCTGTTCCTCGTCCCGCAAGAGCAAATGAAAGCCTCTCACCTTGATGCTGCGGCCTGCTGCACAGATCGAGTGTACATCATTTCATCTTAACAACAGGCTCCAGAGATGCTGTGGTGCAAGCGATGGATGAGGAAGCGGGTGGTGATTGCATCCTGCCTGCGCGCGCGCGTGTGTGTGTGCGTGTTCGCAGGCTAATATGGAACATGTTCCTGCGGTGGTCGAGGCAAAGTGCCGTCAGACACGCTTGGAGCCTCTGACGATTGTGCGGGTAAAGCAGCCCCGGCGTAAATGGGCTGGCGGCGTCTTGTTTGGGCAGAGCCAAAGGGGAGCGGTGCGCCATTGGCGCCGAAAATATGAATCATATCAGCAGAATGATCCGCTTTGATTCACGCTCAGGCTCCTCCAACGGGGGGCACAGATGGGGTTCAGAATAACAATTCTTTGCTTCTTACTCTTCATGAACCACATGATCGGTTCTTCATTGGACCGGACTTTTTCTTGCCTCCTTACCAGGAGGATTGACAGACAATCCAAAGTACAAATGAGGTTGAATGCTTGACCTTTACTATCAGCGGAGTGTTAGGTTTGACAGCCGTCGAAACGCAAAGTGTCAGACTAGAAGTTATGTTTGGCTCACAGTTAATGAGTTAGTTCATTGGTTGGCTTGCTGGTTAGTTGGTTCATTGGTCAGTAAGTCTCTCAGTCAAGTAAGTGGTTTGTTTGGATGGTCAGGTAGTTAGTCCACCATGCATCAAAAGATTAATTAGCTAACTAATTAGTTTGGTCGTTTGGTCGGCTGGCTAGTTAGTTGGAGGGTGGGTTAGTCACTAATATGTAGTTTGATTGTTTACTTGGATTGAATCGGCGAGTGGATCGGTTGCGGTTGGTTGGATGTAGGATAGCTTGTTAACTTGTTTTGTTGGCCAGTTGGTCTGATGAAAGGTTCATGAATGAATTAGTTGGTCAGTCAGTCAAGTGGTTTGTCGGTTTAAATCGTAGGTTACTCAGATTTGGTCGTGGGTGCCTAGTTGAAAAGTAGGTTGGTTCATTGTTTGGTTGGTCAGTCAGTCAGTTTCTTCATTGGTTGGTTGGTGGGTGGGTTAGTATGCTGGTTAATTTGTTGGTTGGTTGGTTCTCCAGTGAATTTATTGGATTAGTTAATAAAAGGTTGGTTGGTTGGGTGATTTGTTGGTTGGATGTAGATTACTTCATGAAATAGTTGGTCAGACAATGCATGGGTGTTTGCTTGAATGATACGTTGGTTAGTTCATTAGTTGGTTAGTTAGTTAGTTGGTTGGTTGGTTAGTTAGTTAGTTGGTTGGTTGGTTGGTTGGTTGGTTGGTTGGTTGGTTAGTTGGTCAGTCGGGGTGTTGGTTGGGTGTGTGGAAGCTAGGTTAGTTAGTTAATCTGTTGATTAGCCTCCACACGATCTAGGGCTTTTCCATTTTGCTCAGCAGACTCCATTGGGCTGGATCACAGAAAGATTATAGACGCGAATCAGAAAACCATAGCCCTGGTAGTGTGCAGTATTCACAATGAAATATTACTCTGTCTTCAATATCAAACACAAAAAGAATGCAGCATCAGTCATTTAAGGGCAGTTCCCTCTTTGTTCAAGGCCTCCGCTTTAGGAGAGAACTTGTAGGAGGTGGACCAGGTTACGTAGGAGGAGGCGTGCAGAGCCACTAATCCGCACGGAAGGCGCACACGATGGCTGCACGTGCCGTTAAGCCGTTTATGGGCATGCTGTATTTAGGGCCATGTAGTAAAACAGAGCAGGTTGGGAGGCACGGATGACTGGGGGGGTCTATTAAATCCCCCCCGAGACATTAAGAGGAAGTTCATAATGGTTTGTATCTAATGGGCAGCGCGGCGGGTCGTTCTTTGAAGCGGTACAGAAATGGCTCAACTGGACTTGAACACCTGCTGACCGAGGCGACACCATTAACAAATCCTTAATGGCGGCGGAAAAACATTTGCCAGGAGCCAACTTCAACGTTTTATGATGCTGACCTTTATTTCTTATTCCTGCCGCATGAATATTCAGCCATCTTGATCGCTGGCGTCAACATGAAGTCAGTCTCTAAAAACATACATTAGCAAATCAAATGGGGACTTCGACGCGCTCATAGAAGGGGGAAGGGTGCCTCCTAGTGGACATTAGATGTATTTCTAGTACCGGAGTCTTACAGGCCACAGCTTAACTGACACATGTAATGAGGTCCTTTGCGAAGCCTATCATGCTCACACTTTATTAATACACTCAGGGACGTACTGAAATCAAATAGCATGAAATAGTATCACATAAAAATAACATTTAATATATTCAGAATAAAAATAAGAGCAGGCTTACTGTTTTGCCACAATGCGTAACAAGTGGTGTGCCCGTGTCTGTCAGGATTGCTGGTGTACGTGGCCATGATGGTGGGCGCACTGGTGTGGGGGGGTCTGTGCGACAAGATGGGGCGCAGGAAGTGCCTGATCTACGTGCTGTCCATCGATCTGCTCTTCTCCTTTCTGTCGTGCTTCGCTCAGAGCTACGGCTTCTTCGTCTTCTTCAGGTTCTGCTCCGGCTTTGGGTGAGATGCCCGCACATTTGACTTCAATTAAATTCCCATTTGCATGTACAAAATGTCAATGTCATTACCGCTGACCTTTACCGTAAATAATTCACATTTGCAGCATTATTTAAATTAACGTTCACATTTGCATTCCATAGGATACTATTAGTGGTTGTGTGTGTGTGTGTGTGTGTGTGTGTGTGTGTGTGTGTGTGTGTGTGTGTGTACATGCATTTCCACACAAGAGGTCAAGCGTGCTTGTTTCAAGCAGTTACTTCCAGTTCACTGTAAAACAAACAAAAAAGACAATTAAACATCCCATTGTTGTAAAAGCACAAAAACAGTCAAACATATCAGACAATTGTATTTATTTATTTATTTTTATGCTCATAAGTTTAACATTATGATCAGGCAAAATGCCACAGACAGGCAACAGAAAAATGTGAATGTTCATAAACAGGCCACTGACTGCATACTGTATAAACCCATTATAAAAAAAAAGATCTCTTAAAAATTGGCAATGTCACGTGGGAAACCAATGTTGAACTACAATATCGCAAAGGTACACTGTCTTACAAATGTTACCAGAGGATATTCTTACGGATTCCATTACACAAGTGGATAACAATTACAGATACATTTCTTCTAGAATCGGAGGCTCCATCCCCATCGTGTATACGTACTTCACCGAGTTCCTGCAGATGGACAAACGTGGCGAACATCTGAGCTGGCTTTGCATGTTCTGGATGTTGGGAGGCCTCTACGCTTCCTTCACAGCCTGGGGGATCATCCCCCACTACGGTAACACACGCACACACACACACACACACACACACACACACACACACACACACACACACACACACACACACACACACACACACCTTCCTTCTTCTGTACAGCTGAAAAACAGTACTTCAATAAATGCATGAATAACCCCCAACACCTTGTGTTTTCATTGTTTCATTAACCATAAAAAACCAAATTTAGGACATATTTTTTTGCCAAAATTTCAAACAAGGACAAACCCATTTGTCATGAAGTAGACACACTTTATTCGCTTTAGCAGACCAAATAGAGTGATGCAGTGGGCCTGATCTGGCCCCCGGGCCATGTGTTTGATGCAATGGATTTTAGAATTTTCGACGTTACCATAAACATCAGAGACAATGCTAAAAATGTTCAAATGTCTTGAACTTTAATGGCCGTATGCTTGTTAACAGTGAAGAGATGTTATTTTTTGTCAAAGTCAAACATAAGCAGAACAAAAAGGACAAGTTCAAGCCTTTGATGAACTTCGATTTACCATCTTTTTTTTTTTTTTTTTTTTTAATCATCAACGACAATTTACATTCTTCAACGAACATACCGGAGCAAAAACAACAACACACACAGTGAAGAGTCTGTTACTTCTGCTAACAACCCAGGCTACCTGCGAATAGGTGAGCGTTTCAGGATAGGTTGCACGGGGAAAAAAACAAACTTGTTTTGAATTTCTAAATTGTGAACCCCAAATAGGCTGGGGTTCACCGCGCATGAACGTTCAACAGCAATGTAATCATTTACACAGCATCATACAGTATAGAAAGGACAAGGAGATCCGACAGGAACACAGACAAAATTGGCATTGCGACTCTGACTTACTGTGAAATGTCGTCCACGGGCTTCCAGGTTGGGGATTTGCCATCGGCACGGAATTCCAGATGCACAGCTGGAGACTCTTTATCCTGGTGTGTCTCTTTCCCACTCTGGCTGCTCTTGTCGGCGTCTTCTTCATGCCGGAAAGTCCGCGATTCCTCCTGGAGGTGAGCAATACCTGTTTTTTTAGTCTTAGTGCAGTGGTTCTTAACCTTTTTAGAGGTACCAAACCCAACCAGTTAATATGCACATTCACCGAACCCTTCATGAGTGATTTTTTTAAAAAAATAAATTCAAGGTATAAAAAAACCCCGCATTTATTAAAAACAGAAAAAAGTCAAGAAAACTTCAAGACATAAGTATACTTTTTTTTTTAATTGCACGATGTACTATCACGACAGTCACACTTTTTTTTTTTGTAATTGTACGACGTACTATCACGACAGTCACACGTTGACTACGAAGCGAACTAAATTTCTCACAGCACTGATTGGACAACAATGTCATGTGATCAACTGCAGCCAGTGATGGCCAAGCGGGCGTGTCATAACATGTTAAGTAGCGTGTGTCTTAGCCTCCACTGCGGAGACTCGGTCGATCCCCTGAGACCGACTCACCGAACCACTGGCGTTCAATCGAACACAGGTTAAGAACCACTGGTCTCGTGTTTTATGTTCGCTGAATGAGATTGGGTTCCTTCTATTGAGACACCCTCCGTCCAAAAGCAACACGCCATCGCGATGCCGTGGTAGCGAAGGCTCGCAAAACCATCAACCGGAACACCGCGCACCCCGCCGGTGTCTTCCAGCACTTTGTCAGCCACTTAACCACATGCGGTGTCATGATTGGTTTAGTGTATCACAGCCAGGTCCCGAATACAAACACTCTTACACAACTGCATACCTGACTGCAGCGTGGAGAGTAAAAAATTGAGCATGAATGATAAATGAGAGATGGTGATGGATATGGTCAGTTTTGTTGGCGCAGCGAGCAATGACACGGATATTTGTGGTTTCTTCAGAATTTTGAAAAGACTCTTTGTCATAGTGATCCTGTACAAAGCAGGATATGCCTTCATTTTTTTTTTACATATGTAGTGTAAATTCGTCACAAGATGAATTAATGTGGCACAAAAATACTTTATAGCAGCACATCGCAGCAAAGTTTTTTTTTCATTTTTTATTACATGTATAAGATACACTCATCTTAAAACAATATCCTGGTATTTGAATGTATTTAATTGTCCACTACTTATTACCAGTTGATCTAGTAGGTTTTATTTTCCAGGACATTCTACTCAATAGGTAGTATGGAACGAGTGAATAATTGTGAACACAGCCTTGCTCTTCCGGATGTGAACAGTGAAACACAAACAATAAAGTGGTACATGAGCAAATACATACACGCACAGATAATATTCATCCAATTGGAGATACTTGGTTCATTTCAGAGTGCCAGACACGACGAGGCGTGGATGGTCCTGCGTCGTGTTCACGACACCAACTGGAAGGCCAAAGGCGAACCTGAGAGAGTCTTCACTGTGAGTGATGGGTTTGTTATTAACAAACTCAATCGGTGCTTGAAATTTCACATAAGAAAATAATAGCTGTCTTGCGGGAAAGAAAGCAACCATATTTTTGAATGCCAAGACTTTTCTAATTGAAAACTTGATGGTATGAAAATATGCAAAAAAAAATTTTTTTAATACTATAGCACAATATTGAAACAGTGTTGTTGCAACACAGGCAACCAACATCAAAACGCCGCAGACGCAGGAAGACGAGTTCATCGAAATCCAGAGCGATACGGGCACCGCCTTCCAGCGTTGGACTGTCAGACATATGACCATGCTGCAGCAGGTCGCGAACGACACCACCTCGGTTCCTCCCAAATCAATTCTCATCCTCACACTGTATACTTCCTTTTTGTCTTTCAGGTGATGGCTAACGTGATGTCACTGTCTGCGCCTGACCTGCGACTGCAAGGCCTCTTCCTGGCCATCGTTTGGTTCTGTCTGGCCTTCAGGTACTTCAACACAGTGGTTCCCAAACTGAGGTCAGGGGACCCCCGGCAGTTTGCCAGCCAATACTTTGTAATTAGCAATAAATGATGTTTTATCATTTTCAAAAGTACATCATTATTTATGGGGACCAGCATGTCAATTAAACAAACTAAACTAAGAGTACTCCCTCACCGAGACTTGCAAATTGCAAATCAATTTTCCCAGAATTTCTATGATTTTTTTTTCTATTCATGGATTTCTATTTAAAAAAACATTGCAAATGTGTGTATTTTAGCTAAATTCATTTGAATTTTCTGAATTTCCAAATGAAATTTTAGAATGTTTATTTCCAAAATGTCTTAAATAATTTTCAAACTGTTCTGATCATGGTTCAAATTTTTAAAAAGAATAAGAAGACAAAAAAGAAGAGGAAGAACAAAAAAAAACATTTTGATGTGTTGAATGCAGTTTTGGTTGAACTCAAATAATTGTCAAATTTTCAAAATTAAGTTTTAGAGTCCTATTTTCCAAATTTAATATAATGATCCAGCCTAACTACTTAAGCACACACACACCGAGTAAATACATCATGAGGGGAAAAGTGTTGGATGCAGTTTTAGTTCATTATCATTTTTTAAATTCCAGGATTCAATGTGAGATGTCAGTGGAGAAAATTCTTCCCGTTGAAATAACTTTGAGAATAATTGCTTGAATGGATGCTAAGCGAAAACTTGCTGGCTAATCTAACTGTTAGCATCAGCGGTATGATACGTGTGTGTGTGTGTGTGTGTGTGTGTGTGTGTGTGTGTGTGTGTGTGTGTGTGTGTGTGTGTGTGTGTGTGTGCGTGTGTATGTTAGCTACCATGGGCTCGGAGTGTGGTTCCCCGACATGATCAAGTACATGCAGTACGAGGAGTACGAATCCAAAGTGCGCATTTTCCACCGGGAACGCGTGGAGCGTTTCCACTTCAACTTTTCCTTGGTCAACCAGGTGCACCGCGAGGGCGAGTACATCCACGACAAGTACGGTCACAGCCTCCGTTCATAATATCAGGAAGTGAGCCGACAGGAATTGAATTGAACCTGATCTTGTGTTTGCGCGTTGTTTTTTAGGTTTGCAAACATTGAGATCAAGTCGGTCAAGTTTGAAGACTCTTTGTTTGAGAACTGCTACTTTGAGGACATCAAGTCCACCAACAGCTTCTTTGAGAACTGCACCATCAAAAACACAGTTTTCTACAACACAGGTACATAGGCAAACCTCAAGTACAAAGTACTAGGTTTTTAACTTACTTATTTTGAGTGATTGTTACTCAAATCTTGTGTAGTATTGACGACAATAGCATGTATTGAATACTTGCAAATAGGCAATAGTTTTGTTGTTATTAACAACTCTGGAATTTTGTCACTGACCAGACCTGTGGCAAGAGAAGTTCAAAGACTGCCGCATGGAGAACACCACCTTCCTGCACCCCAAGAAAGGCTGCCACCTCAATTTCCAGGAGGAGAACGACATAGTCATTTATCTAGTCAGCTTCTTGGGCAGCTTGGCGGTGCTGCCAGGCAACATCATCTCGGCGCTCTTCATGGACAAGATCGGACGAATCCGTATAATAGGTCAGTTGCTTCTATCAAGCCATCTTTCTGCTAAGTGTGACAGTTCAGTTTGCTTCACCGCCGTTGTTACGCTCTTCAATAGAGAACCAAACCATACTACAGTACTGTAATTTTTGACCAGGCAAATGCCATCATGCTTATACTGTAAAAAAATTGAACCAAAACGTACCTCTTGGTGGCAACGGGACAAAAATGCCTTGCTGTTCGATATCTTATCTTTCCAGGTGGTTCCATGCTCGCGTCATCTGCCTGCACCTTTCTACTGCTGCTGAGCTTCAGTCAAGGAGCGGTTATATGTTGGCAGTGTCTGTTCTATGGCGCTAGCGTGGCAGCCTGGAACGGACTGGAGGTCATTTCTGTGGAACTGTACCCGTCATCTAAAAGGTAGAGTCAAACATTAGTCGGTGGTTATTAAACATCAAAAGATGTCTCATTGGATGGGTAGGTAGGTCGGTAGCTAGGTAGGTAGCTCGGTCGGTAGCTAGGTAGGTACATTAGAAAGGTATGTACGTAGGTAGCTAGGTAGGTAGCTAGGTAGATACATTAGAAAGGTATTTAGCTAGGTAGCTAGGTAGGGTAGAGTAGATAAGCAAGGTTGGTTGGGTAGGTACAGTCAGGTAGATAGGAAAGGTACAGATTAGGTAGGTAATGGAAGATTTGACACCAGCCTATAATTACAGAGCCTCTCTGGACTGAAGTGGGCCGCTGAAGTAAGGGTTGAATAACAGTGGTGATTTACGTCCGTATATGGAAGGGCCTGTAGATTATGTGGGTGGATAACTAAATTAGGCAGGTTGGTAGATTGGGTAGGTAGCTGGGTTTGCTCTTTGGGTAGGTAGGCAGGTGGGTGTGTAGGTAGATTTGGTAGGCAAGTAGGTAGGTACAGTGTATCACAAAAGTGATTACACCCCTCCTGACATTTTTGTAAATACTTACCGTATATCTTAACTTTGCAGAGGCACAGCGTTTGGCATCCTCAACGGCATCTGCAAGTTGGCCGCCATCATCGCCAGCTTCATCTTTGCGGCATTCGTGGGCATCACCAAGATCATCCCCATCTTCTTGGCCTTCTCTGCGCTCGTTTGCGGGGGTCTGCTGGCGTTAAAGCTGCCCGAGACCCGGGAGAAGATCCTGTCTTGAACACAGCCAAACGTCGCCGCCTGCGCCAGCAAGGCCACCGCCGACGGGCCGTCTGACCACGGCTGACCACAAGTCATTTGGGGCATACGCCGCGCATCCAGAACTGGATGTTTTTCATTGCCTACGTGGACCTTCACTTGCCGTTCCCGTTACGATCCTCAGGCCCGCCCGGATCATGTGTGAATATGAAACTAGCGCTTGTCTTTTTATTTGTATTTTCCTCCGTCTTCGGTTCACGTAGTCATGTCCTGTGAGGTCCGCTTTAAGAAGACAGAACAGTGCTTTAAAGATGATGTACTTCCTGTCGCCATGTTGTGCTTTGGTTTCCCATTCACATCCGGAAAAAAGGCCAAAAGTTTCCACTAGGCAGTTCAAACATGTCCACGCTCAATTCGTTGGCGGCTAACACTTGACGTTTACATAGCATTAGCGATCCAAACCCCCCAACCCCCCCCCCCAAAACCCCCACCCCCACATTATTGGATTAGTCCTACAAGTTCTTTTAGTTTTATTCAACAAACATTTTTGTCATAAAAATGTTTTTTTTTTTTGTTTCTGAATCACAAGATTTGGTGATGAACTGCAACAATGTATCGTGACTTGAGGACTAATATGGTAGTGACGGCCTGTGCTTCTCTCAAATGTCGAGCGATAGTGCGAGCTCCTCTTAACTGCGAATCAAATTTTTAAAAATTGTGTGAACCTGCTGCGAACTTGCGCTCTTCAAGTCGCTTGCACAATTATGGCTGTAGCAGGATTTAACACACTAAAATTTACTGCTTGGTGGAAACTGTGACAAGAAATGACTGATCGTGTAGAAAATACCTGTTCATTCCGCAAGTGTGTCCTATTTGAATAGTCCTATTTAAATATCATGCATAGAGTATTTTCTGTTTAAAAGTTTAGTTAAAAGTTTTCTGGTCTTCCGGATTTTCTACCTTGTTTTTTTCATCAGGTTCTGTCTTGTAGTCATCATAATGTGTTGTTTTTTTTTTTGTGTGTGTGTGTGTGTGCGTGTGTGTGTGTGTGTGTGTGTGTGTGTGTGTGTGTGGGTGTGTGTGTGTGTG